>NC_064626.1:703547747-703860664 GCF_023864275.1 Schistocerca cancellata
TTTATCTTCGGTATTATTGTATAGTATTCTAACAGCTCCTGTGTTCCCAACTTCGCAAATGTCAGGCTTAACAAGAATAAGACAAGTAAATTTAAAT
Source organism: Schistocerca cancellata (assembly GCF_023864275.1). Classification (NCBI taxonomy): domain Eukaryota; kingdom Metazoa; phylum Arthropoda; class Insecta; order Orthoptera; family Acrididae; genus Schistocerca; species Schistocerca cancellata. The sequence continues at coordinate 703,547,845 of NC_064626.1, forward strand.
TTAACCTGTAACGAAAATTACTTTTTGATGCCTTAATTACATTTTTAGTGCTTACAAGTACTATATAACATATTCATGAAATGTTAGAACAGCTGATATAGTGTTCAAATAATAAGTTATACACTGAACAGCCAAAGAAACTCTTACACCTGCCAAATATCGTGCATTGTGATCAAATGGTTCACACATTTCATAATCAAGACAAAAATCTAGAATATTATTCGCCTATGAGGTTCAGTACATGTCACGGTTTACTCAAATGAAGTACCTTATGCTGCATTGATGTAGACGTAGATATAAATTATACAGAAAGAAACCTATAAATGCCTATAATTACCACCACTTGTTACTGCACAAAAAGGTCGACAAAAATTTTAGTATTGCGACTGTTTTGTGGTAATTCAGACGAATATACAAGTGAATTTTTTCCGAGTACTTTATTTTTCACAGTCATTATCTCCACTTTCATTTCGTATCTCACCAACTATGTTTTTGTTCATATCAGTAATTACGAGTACGACTTATCCAAAAAGGGTTCGAAAGGAAGCGTAACTCTACACGGATTATTGTTTTGTGTCTGTTAGAAATTTTAAGTTTTTGCTATTTCGGTATGTCTTGATGAAATAATAGAGAGGTACAATCTCTATACTAGCCTTGAAACGCATTGTAGCTTACCCACCACGAATAGCCAAGACTGTATCTATTTCTTCATGTGGAGCTGCTTACCTGCGAAAATAAAAATGTTAATTTTAACAAGTGAATTTCTTCTTCTTATAAAAGAATAGTTATACCATTTACATATAAATTTATGTATCCTCAAAGGTCTCTAACAGTTAAATGTTCAAACGAAATTAAGATCACCGTTGTGTACAAAAGTTCAGACTACAAATAATTAAGAATAAGATTATCCATTTCTAACTTGTCCCCGGCGGTTATTAATTACAGTAAATAAATTATCAACGCTTCTACACTGTTGTTGAGATTGAACGTGATTTTCAGTAAATATTCCAAAGTTTTAATGAAGTAAGTTAACAATATAACTAGATTCAGACAAATATATTTTCCTTGTACTGACCGAAGGTGGGTACACTACTGATAAATTAAGAGAAGCTGGACGAATGCCCCAGTCTCTCATATCAAAGGTTGTGACGTGTAAACCTGGAGGGGTCGATCGATTTCCGGCGAATAAAAAGGTATGACATGCCTGATTATCCCGTTGAAAGGCAAGTAGATGATTTCTTGAGAAAATAAGAAACAGTTTTCCAAAAATCCATTCACTGTTTTTAAAGTTAGATGTGCGAGGGTGCGCTGAGAAGTACAGCCTCCGATATTTGTTTCCGTTCTCAAGATTACATGCCTTGCATATTACTCTGTTGACTTTCCCTCCTCGCTGACGCAAGTTGCAGCCCTCTGTCGCTGGAGGGCAGACGTGTAACATGACGGTGTGTAACGTAACTGTGTCGGTGTACTGCGAGACCCTCAGAAAGTGTTCGACCACACATCATGGAGCAGTCTGTCCTTCGACATGATTGGTCGGTTGTTTGATTTAGAGGAGGGACCAAATAGCAAGTTCATCAGTCCCTCGGGTTAGTTAATGATGGGAGAGGAAGTCGGCCACGTCCTTTCAAATGAACAATTCCGGCATTTTCTTGAAGCGATTTGGGGAAATCATTGAAAATCTAAATCAGGATGGCCGGACACGGATTTGAACCTCCGTCCTCCTGAATGCGAGTCCAGCGTGCTAACCACTACACCACCTTGATCGATCTTCAGCATGACAGTGCCAGACCACACACGAATGCTGCGACATCTGTAACAACTAGACGCCTTTGATTCATCTACATCTACATCTACATCTATACTCCGCGAGCCACCTTACGGTGTGTGGCGGAGGGTACTTATTGTACCACTATCTGATCCCCCCTTCCCTGTTCCATTCACGAATTGTGCGTGGGAAGAACGACTGCTTGTAAGTCTCCGTATTTGCTCTAATTTCTCGGATCTTTTCGTTGTGATCATTACGCGAGATATATGTGGGCGGTAGTAATATGTTGCCCATCTCTTCCCGGAATGTGCTCTCTCGTAATTTCGATAATAAACCTCTCCGTATTGCGTAACGCCTTTCTTGAAGTGTCCGCCACTGGAGCTTGTTCAGCATCTCCGTAACGCTCTCGCGCTGACTAAATGTCCCCATGACGAATCGCGCTGCTTTTCGCTGGATCATGTCTATCTCTTCTATTAATCCAACCTGGTAAGGGTCCCATACTGATGAGCAATACTCAAGAATCGGACGAACAAGCGTTTTGTAAGCTACTTCTTTCGTCGATGAGTCACATTTTCTTAGAATTCTTCCTATGAATCTCAACCTGGCACCTGCTTTTCCCACTATTTGTTTTATGTGATCATTCCACTTCAGATCGCTCCGGATAGTAACTCCTAAGTATTTTACGGTCGTTACCGCTTCCAATGATTTACCACCTATGGCATAATCGTACTGGAATGGATTTCTGCCCCTATGTATGCGCATTATATTACATTTATCTACGTTTAGGGAAAGCTGCCAGCTGTCGCACCATGCATTAATCCTCTGCAGGTCTTCCTGGAGTACGTACGAGTCTTTTGATGTTGCTACTTTCTTGTAGACAACCGTGTCATCTGCAAATAGCCTCACGGAGCTACCGATGTTGTCAACTAAGTCATTTATGTATATTGTAAACAATAAAGGTCCTATCACGCTTCCTTGCGGTACTCCCGAAATTACCTCTACATCTGCAGATTTTGAACCATTAAGAATGACATGTTGTGTTCTTTCTTCTAGGAAATCCTGAATCCAATCACAAACCTGGTCCGATATTCCGTAAGCTCGTATTTTTTTCACTAAACGTAAGTGCGGAACCGTATCAAATGCCTTCCTGAAGTCCAGGAATACGGCATCAATCTGCTCGCCAGTGTCTACGGCACTGTGAATTTCTTGGGCAAATAGGGCGAGCTGAGTTTCACATGATCTCTGTTTGCGGAATCCATGTTGGTTATGATGAAGGAGATTTGTATTATCTAAGAACGTCATAATACGAGAACACAAAACATGTTCCATTATTCTACAACAGATTGACGTAAGCGAAATAGGCCTATAATTATTCGCATCTGATTTATGACCCTTCTTGAAAATGGGAACGACCTGCGCTTTCTTCCAGTCGCTAGGTACTTTACGTTCTTCCAGCGATCTACGATAAATTGCTGATAGAAAGGGGGCAAGTTCTTTAGCATAATCACTGTAGAATCTTAAGGGTATCTCGTCTGGTCCGGATGCTTTTCCGCTACTAAGTGATAGCAGTTGTTTTTCAATTCCGATATCGTTTATTTCAATATTTTCCATTTTGGCGTCCGTGCGACGGCTGAAGTCAGGGACCGTGTTACGATTTTCCGCAGTGAAACAGTTTCGGAACACTGAATTCAGTATTTCTGCCTTTCTTCGGTCGTCCTCTGTTTCGGTGCCATCGTGGTCAACGAGTGACTGAATAGGGGATTTAGATCCGCTTACCGATTTTACATATGACCAAAACTTTTTAGGGTTCTTGTTTAGATTGTTTGCCAATGTTTTACGTTCGAATTCGTTGAATGCTTCTCTCATTGCTCTCTTTACGCTCTTTTTCGCTTCGTTCAGCTTTTCCTTATCAGCTATGATTCGACTACTCTTAAACCTATGATGAAGCTTTCTTTGTTTCCGTAGTACCTTTCGTACATGATTGTTATACCACGGTAGATCTTTCCCCTCGCTTTGGACCTTAGTCGGTACGAACTTATCTAAGGCGTACTGGACGATGTTTCTGAATTTTTTCCATTTTTGTTCCACATCCTCTTCCTCAGAAATGAACGTTTGATGGTGGTCACTCAGATATTCTGCGATTTGTGCCCTATCACTCTTGTTAAGCAAATATATTTTCCTTCCTTTCTTGGCATTTCTTATTACACTTGTAGTCATTGATGCAACCACTGACTTATGATCACTGATACCCTCTTCTACATTCACGGAGTCGAAAAGTTCCGGTCTATTTGTTGCTATGAGGTCTAAAACGTTAGCTTCACGAGTTGGTTCTCTAACTATCTGCTCGAAGTAATTCTCGGACAAGGCAGTCTGGATAATGTCACAAGAGTCTCTGTCCCTGGCTCCAGTTCTGATTGTGTGACTATCCCATTCTATACCTGGTAGATTGAAGTCTCCCCCTATTACAATAGTATGATCACGAAACTTCTTCACGACGTTCTGCAGGTTCTCTCTGAGGCGCTCAACTACTACGGTTGCTGATGCAGGTGGTCTATAGAAGCATCTGACTATCATATCTGACCCACCTTTGATACTTAGCTTAACCCAGATTATTTCACATTCGCATTCGCTAATAACTTCACTGGATATTATTGAATTCTTTACTGCTATAAATACTCCTCCACCATTGGCGTTTATCCTATCCTTGCGGTATATATTCCATTCTGTGTCTAGGATTTCGTTACTGTTCACTTCCGGTTTTAACCAACTTTCCGTTCCTAATACTATATGCGCACTATTTCCTTCAATAAGAGATACTAATTCAGGAACCTTGCCCTGGATACTCCTGCAGTTTACCAATATTACGTTAACTTTTCCTGTTTTTGGTCTCTGAGGACGGACGTTCTTTATCAACGATGATAATGTCCTCTCTGGTAAGCCGTCAGGTATTTTAGCGTTTCGCCCAAGGGGGGGTCCCTCTAACCTAAAAAACCCCCGTGTGCACGCCACACGTACTCTGCTACCCTAGTAGCTGCTTCCGGTGTGTAGTGATTCCCTGTCATCGGTCATCCTCCACACTGTCCCGACTTGGTTTCATCCGATTTTCATCAATTTCCAAAACAGAAAGAACAGCTCTGAGGACATCACTTTGATATTGATGAAACTGTGCAAGCACAGGTGAGGTTGTGGGTCCGTCAATAAAATCACTCATTCTACAGCGACGGTATCAACAAACTGATCTTTTGTTGGGTCAAATGTGTTCGTCACCAGAGATATTATATTGAAAAATAATCATGTAGACATAATGAATAAATATGTAGTCTGTCAAAAAAGTTTGTATTACTTAAAACAACTTTAAGGGTCTCCACATAAAAAATTATGAGGCGTCACCTTTCAGCACGCCCTCGTCTGTCACATAGTTCGCCTTGATACTTCAGGGATTTTCAAAATTGCTACGCTGGAAGCCGAAGGGTGTTCACAAGAGGGTGCTTCGTACGATAACTAAGGGTTTTCACATAAAGTTATGACACAAACAACCTGCAAAAGTAACTCCCGAATTGTTTATGAAAATTTGACTGGAAGTACTTCATTACGTTGACCTGAACTACCCACGTTACATCTCTCTATTAAAATCAACCACTTACAGGTTTCCTCCGGGTGATATAGACGTGAAATTCTCTGTTTCACGATTCTTAAACCTCTACTTTTTTAAATCTTCATAGTTCTAAGGTTTTGTCGTCGTCGACACCGCACCTAAGAGTCAATTTCAAAATCAGATGGCTATGAGTTGTTATAAAATGTGGAATAATTGAAAAAAAGAAAGAAAAAGGACATGTGCAGATTTCCGGCCGTATCGCTTTTTTTGCATGACGTGTTTCACGCTTGTTCTCGCCTTTCAATGCAATAATTCAGAAATTAAAGCTACCGTGAATTAGATTTGCAGGCGGCACGAGATGACTGCCTCCTTGCCCCTGGTCTTACATTAGAGAAGTGGTAGGATTACGTACCTGCAATAGTGGACAGAGGCAGCCCGCTGTTAAATGCTAAGATACTGAAAAACTGCATTATCTGGACGAATTTCCTTAGCAAAAGCCAGTGTGATTTTGTCTTATTAATGTGGTTCGTGATCCGTATTAAGTTGAACTTCAGGAGATAAAAGGAAGTATTATATGAGTATTACGTCGATATATCAATTTCCTACATACCGATTAATTTCCACTGTACAGACACACGAGAGTAATCATGCTACCATGGCCTCTGTTAATGAAATGGGTGGAACATTTATCATGTGATCACAAACCCTTGGTCACTCACTGGCACTTTCTCCAAACCGCTCCCGACTACCTGTCGCAACCTTATCAAACTACATCTACACCTACACGATTACTCTGGAATTCACACTTAAGTGGTTGGTGGAGGGTTCATCGAACCGCCTTCAAGCTATTTCTCGACCGAGCCACTCTCAAACGGCGTACGGGAAAAACGAACACTTTAATATTTCCGTGCGAGCTCTGATTTCTCTTATTTTATTATGATGATCATTTTTCCCTATGTAGGTGGGCACCAACAATATGTTTTCACATTCTGAGGAGAAAGTTGGTGATTGAAATTTCATGTTAAGATTCTGCCGCATCGAAAAAAGACTCTCTATTGACACCCTCAATTCGCGTATCATACCCGAAGCACTCTCTCCCCTATTTCGCGATAACGCAAAACGGTCTGCTCTCCTTCAATCCTATCTGATGCTGTTCCACATCACATAGAAATACTTTAGACGAGGACGGAGAAGCGTAGTGTAAGTAGTCTCTTTAGTAGATCTGTTGCATTTTGTAAGTGTTCTGCCAATAAATCGCAGTTTTTGGTTTGCCTTCCCTACAATATTATCTATTAGATCGTTCCAGTTTAAGTTATTCGTAACTGCAATCCCCAAGTTTTTAGTTGAGTATACAGCCATTAGATTTGTGCGATTCTTCGAGTAGCCGAAATATAGCGGATTACTTTTATTACGCATTTGGACGACTGCACATCTTTTATTATTTAGAGTCAATTGCCACTTGTCGCGCCATGAAGATACCTTGTCTAAACTATTTTGCCAGTTGATGATCTGATAACTTGACAAGACGGTAAATGACAGTATCATCTGCAAACAATATAAGAGGGCTGCTCAGACTGTCAACTACGAGGTGCGACAATAAAGTAATGAGATTGATTTTCTTTGCAAGATGTGGCAACCCTGCAGGCTTGCGTAAGCACAATATCTTTGACCTTGATCTACTAGCTACTTCTAGTCCAAGTGGCACATCGATGCAACTTCTCGGTCGTGAGTTGTACTGCAATAAGTTAACACGTGTTTGTGTCTCTCGTCGCGGTAATGGAACCGCATAAAATGGCATAATGTGGCAGCCGATCTGTTAGAGCAAACGGAAATCAATCCAGAATTGTTGAGCCGTGTTATATCAGTGGTGATGAAACTTGTTTTTTTTTTTTTTCAGTAGGATCCAGAGACAAAAAGCTAAAGTTCGCAATGGTACTCAAAGGGATCACCAAAGAAAGCTCGCATTTCAAAGTCAGAAATGTAATGCTTGTTTGTGTGCTTCTTTGATTCCAAGGTAATTGTTCATAAAGAGTGGGTGCCGCCTATACAAACATTTAACCAATATTACTACAAAGAAATTTTAGAAAGACTTCGCAAAAGAGTTTGTCTAGTCCGTCCCAACGTTGCTGATAATTGGATTCTGCATCACGATACTGCGCCATCCCATACTGTTCTGTCAGTACAGCAATTTTCAAAACAAATTTCAGTACTACCACAGCAACCTTATTCACCAGATATCGCTAGGTGCGACTTTTTTCTACTTCCAAGAGTCAAAACGGCGGCCAAGGGATACCATTTTCAAACAACACAAGATGTCCAAAAAGCTGTGACGAGAGTCTTGGAGGACATTACAGAAGATGAGTTCCAGAAGTGTTACCATCAATGGCAGAAGCGCTGGAAAAACTGTGTGCAATGAGAAGGGAACTACTTTGAAGGAGACAACAGTAAACTTTACTAAAACAGTAAGCAACATTTTTTCACTTCTGTCTCATTACTTTATTGTCGCACCTCGTATATAATTTATGTAGAGCAGGAACATTAGAGAGCTACTAGATCTGTAAATATGTATTTGTATTTATGATTTGTATTTCCTGTTATTAATCTCTAATACCATGTAATGTCATGCCTTAGATCCGATTTAAAAGTAATCCACGGACGAATAAAACTACCACTGCTTCTGCTGCTGTTGGCAAGACAACAACCATCTGCACGAACAGTTGAACGACGTTTGCAGCAGAATGGACTATTAGCTCGGAGTCCATGGCTGCGGTTACCCTTGACGCTGCATCACAGACAGGAGCGCCTGCGATAGTGTACCCAACAACGAACCTGGGTGCACGAATGGTAAAACTTAATTTTTTCGGATGAATCCAGGTTCTGTTTACAGCATCATGATGGTCGCATCCGTGTTTGGCGACATCGCGGTGAACGCACATTGGAAGCGTGTATTCGTCATCGCCATATGGCGTATCACCCGGCGTTTTGGTATGGGGTGCCATTGGTTACACGTCTCGGTCACCTCTTGTTCGGATTGACGGCACTTTGAACAGTGGACGTTACATTTCAGGTGTGTTACGACCCGTGGCTCTACCCTTCATTCGATCCCTGCGAAACCCTACATTTGAGCAGGATAATGCACGACCGCATGTTGCAGGACCTGTACGGGCCTTTCTGGATACAGAAAATGTTCGACTGCTGCCCTGGCCAGCACATTCTCCAGATCTCTCACCAACTGAAAACGTCTGGGCAATGGTGGTCGAGCAACTGTCTTGTCACAATACGCCAGTCACTACTCTTGATGAACTGTGGTATCGTGATGAAGCTGCATGGGCAGTTGTACCTGTACACGCCATGCAAGCTCTGTTTGACTCAATGCCCAGGCGTATCAAGGCCGTTATTACGGCCAGAGGTGGTTGTTCTGGGTAGTGATTTCTCAGGATCTATGCACCCAAATTGCTTGAAAATATAATCACATGTCTGTTCTAGTATAATATTTGTCCAATGAATACCCGTTTATCATCTGCATTTCTTCTTGGTGTAGCAATTTTAATGGCCAATAGTGTATATTCTAAGCCGAAGAGTGATATTGGGTACTCATTTAATAATGACACACTTCCGAAGGAACATGTTGAAAACGTTGTTGCCTGACGTCTTTACCTTGTAGAAGTGACCTTCCCCGAAAAAACGTACGCTAGTGAATAAAGAAGAGAACTACAGAGATTTTTATCAGGCTCTGAAAACAGGTTAGGAGAAATCAGCTCATGTCTGCTTTATAGAGAAGCTGCGCAGGGACGCAATCACCTAAAGCCCCGGGGGACCTCTCGAGTGGGAAGTGGAGGGCGCTCCAGTATTGCAGAGGGACCGGCGGAGCGGCGCTCTGGGGCGCTCGACGTCTCCGGTGTCGCGATCCGTTGTCTGCAGCCTCACTTGGAAGCTGTCGGCAAACAGAAAGCGACGTATTGAAAGGGGATCAGCTACGGAGCGCCGGCAAAACCGTCACAATCCGAAAGCTGTCTACAGGATTGCGGAGACGAACAAGCAGAACAGCGATTTGAAAGAACTAACTGATTAGCCGGTGTTATCTGATTTATACGCTTTTCATCTTGGACAGCCAAAAGGAATAAAATCTGTCTACAGTTAAAAGAAAACATACTTTATTTACACGTTCGTACGAGTATAAATGCAACATTCATTTTATGAAATAATTTTATTACAAAGTCATTCTAATATTATTTTAATAGACACCTGATAATATACAGTAGTTTCAGTTTCTCCATCAAGTGCAAATATAAATAATTTGGGCCAAAAAAACAAACTCAGTCCGAAGTGGCTTCGTTAGGCCCAACGATACCGACCGACCACCATGTCATACTCATCCCATAGGCGTCCCTGGATGAGGATATGGACGGGCATGTGGTCAGTACACCGCTCTCTCACCCGTTGTCAGTTTCCGTAACAGGAACCGTTACACGTCAGACACGTAGCTCCTCAACAGGCCTCTCATGGGTTGAGTGCGCCCCGACTGCCAACAGCGCTCAAAGACCTGGCCTGTCACCCATCGAAGTGACAATCAAGGCCGAAAGCGCTTAAGTTCAGTGAGCTGACGGGGACCGGTGTTTCCACTGCGGTAAGGCCATTGGCTACTCTTGGGCAAGCAACGTCGAAAACTTTCGATTCGACTTTAATATCGGTCGCCTAAGATTATTTCCAGATCTCATCATCTTACTACCCTCACAGATACACCTAGCGGCGGTAGACACGTCTTATCCCCATAGTACGTTTTTTGCAGGTATCGAGCCAGATATTTACATGTCGCAACCTTCTTTCACCTCTTCCGCGCATGTGCCTACGAGTGCTAACAGTGTCCTAATGCTACAATACTTTTTCCACATCAGTACGCCATCCATAAGAATATGAATTTTGGTTGGAAGAGCGCCAGGCGTTTCAAAATTATGCTTTACGTGACACACTTCCCTATGACCACCCTCACACCTTGATGTTAAATCTCGTTTGGATGTCACAAACCAGTCTAACGACCGCCAAAACTATGAGTTCAATGGCTGTTGATATGTAGAGCAGGAACATTAGAGAGCTACTAGATCTGTAAATATGTATTTGTATTTATGAATTGTATTTCCTGTTATTAATCTCTAATACCATGTCATGTCATGCCTTAGATCCGATTTAAAAGTAATCCACGGACGAATAAAACTACCACTCCTTCTGCTGCTGTTGGCAAGACAACAACCATCTGCACGAACATTTCGACGACGTTTGCAGCAGCATGGACTATTAGCTCGGAGACCGTGGCTGCGGGTACCCTTGACGCTGCATCACAGACAGGAGCGCCTGCGATAGTGTACCCAACGACGAACCTGGGTGCACGAATGGCAAAACGTCATTTTTTCGGATGAATCCAGGTTCTGTTTACAGCATCATGATGGTCGCATCCGTGTTTGGCGACATCGCGGTGAACGCACATTGGAAACGTGTATTCGTCATCGCCATACTGGCGTATCGCCCGGCGTGATGGTATGGGGTGCCATTGGTTACACGTCTCGGTCACCTCTTGTTCGGATTGACGGCACTTTGAACAGTGGACGTTAGATTTCAGGTGTGTTACGACCCGTGGCTCTACCCATCATTCGATCACTGCGAAACCCTACATTTGAGCAGGATAATGCACGACCGCATGTTGCAGGACCTGTACGGGCCTGTGAAAGCCTTCATTCTACTATGAGTTCATTGCTAATATACGTTTTCAGTTATTTCATATCTCCACCCACATCACACTCACACCTTATACTAAGTATAAGGGCAGTCAAATGAAAACGTGGCAGACTGTATAACAGAGCATGGAGCGGACGTTGGTAACGAAGATAGGTGTGTGCATGGAAGTATCCTTTATTGGGAATCACGAAGGAACAGCGTGAGCGTTCACTGCTGCGCAATTCGTCTGCCAGACGAACTCGACGCGAGGTCAGCGAGTCGTGTGTGGAGGTCGGGAAAGAGAAACAGCGAGGTGTAGCGCGGTTTTTGACTGCGGAACGAGCGTCAAGAAGTGAAATAAATGCACTAATATACTACTCGCCATTAAAATTGCTACAGACGCGAAATTTAATCGACAAGAAGAAGATGCTGTGATATGCAAACTCAGGCAGTGATATGCAAATGGTTAGCTTTTCAGAGCATTCACTCAAGGTTGACACCGGTGGCGACACCTACAACGTGCTGACATGAGGAAAGTTTCCAACCGATTTCTCATACACAAACAGCAGTTGACAGGCGTTGCCTGGTGAAACGTTGTTGTGATGCCTCGTGTGAGGAGGAGAAATGCGTACAATCACGTTTCCGACTTTGATAAAGGTCGGATTGTAGCCTATCGCGATTGCGGTTTATCGTATCGCGACATTGCTGCTCGAGTTGGTCGAGATCCAATGACTGTTAGCAGAATATGGAATGGGTGGGTTCAGGAGGGTAATACGGAACGCCTTGCTGGATCCCCTGGACACTGACGTTAACTCAGGCAGTGTTCTTTTGAGCGAGTTAACTATTACCGTGTTTCAAATTCAAGTGTACCAGCGGAATTTTCTGCCTAGTGGCCGTCAGTGTTACCTGCCCTGGCCACTAACGTAATTTCAGACGGCATTCTTTCCTCACCTGTTGTCGCTGTCCAACATGGTGTGTAATTTTGACAGCTAAAACGTACTCCATTGTGGATTATCACGTTTGCAACATTGCCGGTTGGGGTTCTCATGTACTGATTGACGGGAAGCAAGTTGTTGTGTCGGTCAGTCCGTGGTTGCCCCCTAGTTGGGTTCCGACGGATCAAGTGTAGTTGGGCTCACCACCTGCCTCGCCTAAGTGAACGAGGGCAGACCGACCTCCCTGGAGGCTTCTGAGTGCCACCGGTGTTTAATTATCTGTTGTCAACTATTTGCAGCTTTAGGCTCATGGTTATTGTTTGTTTCTTAAAATTTTGACAAATTAATTTTTAAATTTACCTTTCAAGCTTAAACACTGCGACCTTCTGCCTTTAAAGATTATGGTAATATATTTTGAAATTTTGAAGTTTGATTGTGGCCCTCAGCCATTGGTATTGCACCTTGCATATGTTGTTTCTTTAAATTATTTTATTGCTATCTTAATTAGATTTTTATCTTGTTAAGATTTCTTGTTGAAGGCCTTCAGCCGTGAAAGAGTTGCTAAGTTACAATAAATGACAATTAGAAGCGGAAACTGACCTCAACCCTTGGCCCTTTCCACAGTCCTATTACCTGTTCTACCCAGCGGGTTTATCGGGCGTCTCAGTGGCGACGGTTTATAGAGACCGAAACTGTATCCCGAAGACCACGGCAGGGCCGACCACGTGTGACTTCAGAATAGAGGACCATTATTTGACTGTAAGGACAAGACAATACCGTAAATGGCATGTGAGCTCGCAGCATCCACTGGACGTGTTGTGCGGAGACAAACGGTATGCAGAAGGCTCCGGCAGAGTGGCCTTTATTGTCGGGAAGACATGCTCTATGTCTACCTCTGACGCGTCTTCGCAGAAGGGAACGTCTACACTGGAGGCATCAGCACGCCACCGGGACCGTCGAGCAGTGGGCCAACGTTGTTTTCACAAATGAGTCCCGATTTAGTCTGGAGACTGATTGTCGATGAATTCGCATCTGGAGGGATCACTGAACACGATTTAGGGGCCCAAACATTGTGTAAGGGACGGAGATCGAGGAGGATCCCTAATGGTGTGGGCAGAGATTAAGTTTACCACTCGAACGCCTCTTCATGAAATTGAACTGGTGAATCGGCAAGGTTTGACTGCTGTCAGATACCGTGACGAGATCTTGGGACTTCATATGCGGTTGTTGCGGTTGTCAAGATGTCATACTGATAGACGATAATGCTCGACCTCATAGAGCACGGGTGCTTCGTGTTCCCTTGGGAACAGAAGATACTGTACGGTTGGCGTGGCCTGCTCGCTCTCCCAATTTGAATCGAATAGAGGATGTCTACAGAGCATGTCTGGGATGCATTAGGGGGACGGGCTGCATCATCTCAGCATTCACCAACCACTCTCCAAGACTCGTGAGCCGCTCTGCAGGAAGAACGGGCGTGACTGCCTCAACATGCGATTGGTGGCATCGTTCACAGCATGTCCCTTCGTTGTCAGACCTGTATTAGTGCCAGAGGTGGTCACACCCCGTACTGAGCACGTAAACCAATTGTCGGAATGTGTGTGCAAATCAGTTAAATTGGAAAAAAACGAAGAGCATTTTTGTCTATCGTTACGGATGTTGCAGTTGATTACATACTGTACTCTTTACATTGTTTCTACTTTACTGTCAACTGTTTATGCTATTTTGCGCCAAAATAAACGCAACCTTGCAAAATTTCCGATTGTTGCTTTAATTTTTGATATCAGTGTCTGTAATCGTTCAATTGGCTCTGAGCACTATGGGACTTAACATCTGAGGTCATCAGTTCCCTAGAACTTAGAACTACTGAAACCTAATTAACCTAAGGACATCACACACATCCATGCCCGAGGCAGGATTCGAACCTGCGAGTGTAGCGGACTCGCGGTTCCAGACTGAAGCGCCTAGAGCCGCTCGGCCACAACGGACGGCTGTATGTAATGTATATTACTCTCTTCTTCTTCCTCTTCTTTGCGTTTTCCCGTTTCGTATCGGGCTCAGCGTAGTTATACGGGTTCAAACATTGCAGGCATAGCTCGTAGCTTGGTGGCCGGATCCCATATATTCTTCCGGACGCCATCCTCTCCTCCCCCTGCCACGGGACGGAAGCTGTATGCCCTATCTGCTTGCATCTGGTATAAATCTTACGTTCGAGTGTGAGAATGTTTCCAAAATGTTTGCGTAGTGGGGATTTGGAGCGAGAGGCGAGTGCCAACCCGGTATTTACCTAGGCTGACGTGGGAAACCACCTAGAAACCACATCCAGTCTGGCCAGCTAATAACTCCTCGTCGTTAATCCGCGAGATGGATTCGATCCGGGTCAGGCTCGCCTCTCCGAATCCCGGAAGCGGCTCGCTAACGCGCTCGTCTATCAGGGCGGGACTTAATGGATGTGACTGTTTCAGAGCAATGAAATAATTATTCATGTTTCCGCCTGTTTGTGTGAAATGAATTACAACTGTTTGCTACTAGTTGTCGACGAGTAACTGTGTTTTTGGGTCCCGGTGGTTTCAGGAACAGTAGGGAAGACGCGAGTCAGTGAGTGAGACAGCAGAGCACCAGGGAGGGCGCGCCGCTGGAGTGTGCCCTCCGCCTAATCGAGTGCTACTAATGAACAAGATTAGCGTTTTAGCTGCGGGGGGTGGCGGCGGCGCGGTGTGGGGTCAGAGTGGTGCGGCGAGCCGCCGGGGTCGATACCGTAGCGTCTCCCACACCACAGCTGCTCCTCTTCCAAAACGTCCCATTCCTATCCCTACTGCTAATTACATTTCTCTATAGTCTCTGTAGATAAAACGTACTTCATCCACAATGAATGCAGTTGAACTCCGTGACTGTCCCACCACATGGTATAGAATAGTAACAGCTAACTAGTCACAACAGAAGGTGATTTTATTTAACACACAGCCGGTTTCAAGATTGTGCCCTCTTCAGGTGGTTACATTCCTGTAGATGTTTCCATTCTCAGCTTTGGAGATCACTGTTTACATCAAAAATTGATCATGTGATGGTGACTGAATAGACACAAATGAAATATCTGGAAGCGGCTAACGACATGCATTGTGATATATTATACTGCTTAATATAGCTGGGGTATCCATATCCATAGAGGGGAGCAGAAAATTGAATAAAACTTCATGGGTTAAGAAGGTCTGTGACCTTATTTCAGTAATCACAGAATCGAGTCAAATATGAGGGCCGTTCAATAAGTAATGCCCCACATTTGTTTTATCTCAGAACATATTTATAGTTAAGAGTCAGAATTTGGTGACAATATACATCAACGTGTCTTGTCCATGTCCTATTAATCTAAGTAATCTCTATCACGTTCTATGGCCGTACGCCAATGTTGTGGAAGAGAATTTATTCCCTGCTGATAAAAGCCTTTGTCCTGCAGGCGTTGCCATGTTTTCACTGCATGACTGACACTCTCGCCACCTTCAAAGTGTTGTCGAGTTGTGATGCGTTGAACGGTATGAATAATGGCATACGCACGATTCAGCATGTCTGGAGCAGTGGTTGTGACAGGACGTCCCGAGCGCGGCTGATTATGAGACTCTGTTTCTGCATTTCATGGGGCTGTTACTTTCTTTACCCATCGCCCAACTGTACGTCTATCAACTGCAGCATCGCCATACACTGCATACAAACGTTTATGGATGTTCACCATAGTTTCTTTTTCTGCACACAAAATTCAATAACAGCACGCTGCTTGGAACGCGAGTCGTATATAGACGCCATTGTGATGCTGTACTCTGCCGTCTTCCAGAACTGTTCGAAATTTCACCGGGGCACAGAACAAACATCAAATGTGAAGCACCAGCAAGGACGTTATCTATGCAGATTAATGGCTTAAAAAAAAAAAAAAAAAACCGGAGCATTACTCAATGAACGACACTCGCATACAAAGAATTTGGCAGTACGAGGCCACTTGTCGGCGTAACGTTGCATCCCGTGTGGTCTGCATGCATGCACTGATTCGGCTGAGAAGCCAGCCGTAACTATTGTACATGGTTCTTGATATCTTGGACACTGGCACTGGGACGGTGTTTACGGCCGATCTGGCTCCACAGATTTTCTGTCGGGGCAGATCTGGGGATCCTACTGGTCACGGGAGTACCTCGGCAGTTCACAGAGACACATGCCAAATGTTGTTCTGTTGAAAAATACCACCACTGTACTGTAGCACGAGAGGACCGTGGACTTCGTGACGTGCTGTTGTGCTGTCATAGTTCCTCAAGTCATACCCGAAAGCTCTCCATACCGTGACGCCAAGAGTAACACCCCTGTGGCTCGCAAAACACTGTACGAGGGTTGCGCAGAAAGTGATGCAACGCATTTTTTTCTCACCCGAGAAAAATGCTACAAATACGAAACGTTACGTATGTATTATTTGAAGTCTCCTGAGCGAGCGCTCCAAGTTTCCGTCACTTCCGACAGATAGCGTAGCTGCAGGACAGTTTCAAAATGCCGTCTGTAGGTGATGTATCCTACAGGCAACGTGCCGTCATTGAGCTTCTCACTATAGAGAAAGAAACTGTAGGTAATATTCATAAATACTTGTGCAGAATCTATTGGGCATCTGCTGTCGACAAAAGTACAGTTAGTCGCTGGGCACGGAGGGTAAGATCATCAGAAGGAGGTTCTGCGGAGCTCCACTATTTGCAGCGGCCGGGGAGAGCATCCACGACTGTCACACCTGACCTTGCCCCTCAGACATCAACTTGTTTGGATCATTGAAGGATGCCATTCGTGGAAGACATATTGAGGACAATGAGGAGGCGATTCACACTGTGAAGCACGGGCTCCGCCACCAGGACAAGGATTGGTACCGAAAGCGCATACACGTCCTTGTTTCGAGCTGGAGGAAGGCCATAGAACAGGATGGAGATTACGTGGAAAAATAGAGTGCGTAGATAAAACACCAATCTTTCATATGTGTAATTATCATCATGTTCAATAAAGAATTGTCGAAGAAAAAATGCGGTGCACTTTCTGGGCGACCCTCTTACGAATGGGACCTCTCCCTAGGTCGCCGCCGGCGATGGTCCCCCTACGTAGAGCAAAACTGCGACTGATCACTGAAAGCTACGTGACGCCAGTCTTCAGCAGTCCGTGCATCCCGGTCACAGCGCCACACCAAACAGGGACGGCAATCCCCTAGTTCGGCTGCTGCTAGCCTCCGACCAATGGTATGAGATGGAAAAGAAACTTGCAAGGGATTCCATTACTTGTTCCCGAATTGCAGGGGCAAGTTTGAAGGGATTAGGATGTGCTTGGTGCACGATATGGCGATCCTCCCTTGTGGCGGTCGGATGTAATCGACCAGGATCTTGGCGTGTATCCCCACGTACGCTCATGTGCCAGTGCAGTCCAACATCGGGCCACTGTCACATTCGGAAGCCCAAAAAATCTGTTTATTGCACGATTCGACCAGCCAGCCCCATTGGGACCCACAATGGGCGCCTTTTAAACTCTGTCAGGGGGTGATAACGCTCAGACGAGTACGCAGTATCTCCTCGTCCTTTACACCGATCACTCGACCTCTGACGCTGTTCTCGCTCTTTATATACACGACCAGGGCTGGTAACAGAAGTAAACACGAACAACATTACTGCTCTCTGGTGGCCACTCTACCAGTTACGCAAAATTTCAACTCTAATCACTTTAAATACCGTCCGATGTCGTTTACGTGTACGAAGTTACGTTGACATACAACCATGTCTCCTGGGTGTTCCACTTTTTTGTCAGGCAGTGTACCACATCGAAAAAATAAACTTTCGTAATTAACTTTTTGTATGCCTGCAGCCATATATCTGCAACTTGGTACACACTGAAATCCCCGCGGTACAGTTGGTTGGTTGATTTGGTGGAGGGGACCAAACAGCGAGATCATCGGTCCCATCGGGTTAGGGAAGGACGGGGAAGGAAGTCGGCCGTGCCCTTTCAAAGGAATCACCCCGACATTTGCCTGAAGCGATTTAGGGAAATCATGGAAAACCTAAATCTGGATGGCTGGACGTGGATTTGAAGCGTCGTCCTCCCGAATACGATTCCAGTGTGCTAACCACTGCGGCACATGCCACAACACCGTACCGTAATACGTCGCTAGAGGAAACCAAAACAGAACGGCGTAAAACATTGACAGAGTATCGCATTAGTTTTCGGAAGCATCGCAAATTTTTCAGCTGTGTCAGGCTGATCCAAATGACTTCTTAAGCCTCCAGGATTGGCCTGACCAAAGTGAAACATTTGGCTGCTTTCGAAAACTAATTGCCGCACGATACTACACTCTATTAATCTTTTCCAACGTTTTGTTTTGGCTTTCTCTAGCGACGTATTGCGCAACTGTGGCGCGCGGATTTCAACGTGTACCACGGCTGCAGACATACAGACAGTTAATGAAAAACTTCATAACTCGTGCAACTGTTAGGTACTCACAGTTCTTTTTCACTCTGTAATGAAGCAGGGGAAAAATAAATTCCTGTATACCTCTATACGAGCCCTAATCTCTGATATTTTGTTCAGACAGTGCTTCATGAAATGTAAGTTAGAGACAATAGAACCCTTCCGCGGTCTGTCGCAAATGCTGGTTCTCGAAACTTCCTCAAAAGTGTGTCCCGGAAATATCGTCTTCTCCCTTCCAAGGATTCCCATTCAAGAGGGTAGACAAGGCTACTTTTTATTCATCCTAACTTTTTTACTGGCCTAAAATGTTCCTTAGAGACCCTATTTTTAAGCTTCAGCGAAATAAAGTGTGCTATAAACGTGAAAGTATTTTGAGACCGCATGGAGGCGCATCTGAGCCCTCGAATACAATCGATGAAATACTGTAATAGTTACCGACGGAATAGGGGTCCTGCTAGTTTTGGGTACTATTACAGAGGGCATTAGTCATCATCGTCATCATCATCATCATCATCATCATCATCATCATCAAACAGTTTCAGTTTCCCGGGTACTGGTTCAAAAATGTTCAAATGTGTGTGAAATCTTATGGGACTTAACTGCTAAGGTCATCAGTCCCTAAGCTTACACAGTACTTAATCTAAATTATCCTAAGGACAAACGCACACACCCATGCCCGAGGGAGGACTCGAACCTCCGCCAGGACCAGCCGCGCAGTCCATGACTGCAGCGCCATAGACCGCTTCGCTAATTCCGGCGGAGTAATGGTAATGAGCATTAGTATCAACTAAAATATTATACTCAACAAGGTTTCTCTTCGTAATATGATTCGTTTATGATAAACAATCTGAAAGTACGTTATTGTCTCGTGTCGCTTATCTCATCATTTCGTTGTTTTTTTTTACGAAGTAAAACGTGAGTGCTTGAAAGTGACAAACAAAAGTATTTATAAGGCTAGAAAAGGTTCGAAAAGTAATCCCAGTTATGCAAAAAACACTTATATTGGTAAGCGGAAGCCAATTAATCGACATAATTTCGTCAAAATGAAAGTGTTTCGATATCAATGGAAAAAGGGTAACTGTCCGATGCTGGTATTGCCGATTAAACGTTTGCTCAATTTCATTATTAAAAAACACAGTTGAAACATTAATTTCTTGTTTTCTCAAAACAACATTTTTCAACTTGGCTGGCGCTAAAACTCATGAAATATACATGCAGTTACATTATATCTTTTTGTAACTTTTGGCTCAGCGTTTTTTCTACTTTAGTATGTAGGATTTTTACGATATATTTGAATATCGATTTTTGGTGCACATTTTTATAATGACTTTTGTATCGAAGAAATTGACTTTTAGTTCAGAGTGCCGCAAGTTTTTTATAACCATTTTCTAAATATTTCTACGTACAGAGCTAGATAATGTCACCAGTTTAAAGCACTGTTTGGAATTTTGTGCTAGGCTGAAAACTGTGGCGTCAGAGAACCCACCAACCGCCCTCGCACTCCGCAAAGGCCCTTCGTCGCTATCGTGTAGTGGCCTCTGGGTGAAAGATTTTTGCTTAAAAACACGTAGCGCAATAACACAATCTTCAAGGTGTACAATAAAGGTCTAAAGTCCCCATCTTCGTCTACCTTCTTATGTTCACGGAGCGTTTCCCTAACATTCCGGCACCGATTACTATCCAATGGGCCCGCAGCACAGAACATATCTCCTAGAGATATTATGTAATAAAACCCAGATTGCTGCTACCATAGCTTAATTATGTATTTATTGTGATGGATCCATTTAGGCTAGATTGTCATCTTCAGTGGTTCAAATGCTGCGGAAGCAAAGGGAACTTCACAGCAAACATAAACATAGCCAAAGCCTTGCAGACAAACAAAAATTACGCGAAGCGAAATGTAGTGTGAGGAGGGCTATGCGAGAGGCGTTCAATGAATTCGAAAGTAAAGTTCTATGTACTGACTTGGCAGAAAATCCTAAGAAATTTTGGTCTTATGTCAAAGCGGTAGGTGGATTAAAACAAAATGTCCAGACACTCTGTGACAAAAATGGTACTGAAACAGAGGATGACAGACTAAAGGCCGAAATACTAAATGTCTTTTTCCAAAGTTGTTTCACAGAGGAAGATTGCACTGTAGTTCCTTCTCTAGATTATCGCACAGATGACAAAATGGTAGATATCGAAATAGACGACAGAGGGATAGAGAAACAATTAAAATCGCTCAAAAGAGGGAAGGCCTCTGGACCTGATGGGATACCAGTTTAATTTTACACAGAGTACGCGAAGGAACTTGCCCCCCTTCTTGCAGCGGTGTACCGTTGGTCTCTAGAAGAGCGTAGCGTTCCAAAGGATTGGAAAAGGCCACGGGTCATCCCCGTTTTCAAGAAGGGACGTCGATCAGATGTGCAGAACTATAGACCTGTATCTCTAACGTCGATCAGTTGTAGAATTTTGGAACACGTATTGTGTTCGAGTATAATGACTTTTCTGGAGACTAGAAATCTACTCTGTAGGAATCAGCATGGGTTTCGAAAAAGACGGTCATGTGAAACCCAGCTCGCGCTATTCGTCCACGAGACTCAGAGGGCCATAGACACGGGTTCCCAGGTAGATGCCGTGTTTCTTGACTTCCGCAAGGCGTTCGATACAGTTCCCCACAGTCGTTTAATGAACAAAGTAAGAGCATATGGACTATCAGACCAATTGTGTGAGTGTGATTGGATTGAGGAGTTCCTAGATAACAGGACGCAGCATGTTGTTCTCAATGGAGAGAAGTCTTCCGAAGTAAGAGTGATTTCAGGTGTGCCGCAGGGGAGTGTCATAGGACCGTTGCTATTCACAATATACTTAAATGACCTGGTTGATGACATCGGAAGTTCACTGAGGCTTTTTGCAGATGATGCTGTGGTGTATCGAGAGGTTGTAACAATGGAAAATTGTACTGAAATGCAGGAGGA
Source organism: Schistocerca cancellata (assembly GCF_023864275.1). Lineage (NCBI taxonomy): Eukaryota > Metazoa > Arthropoda > Insecta > Orthoptera > Acrididae > Schistocerca > Schistocerca cancellata. The sequence continues at coordinate 703,569,271 of NC_064626.1, forward strand.
TCTGCAGCGAATTGACGCATGGTGCATGGAATGGTAATTGAATCTCAATGTAGACAAGTGTAATGTGCTGCGAATACACAGAAAGACAGATCCTTTATCATTCACCTACAAAATAGCAGGTCAGCAACTGGAAGCAGTTAATACCATAAATTATCTGGAGTACTCATTAGGAGTGATTTAAAATGGAATGATCATATACTGTTGATCGTCGGTAAAGCAGATGCCAGACTGAGATTCATTGGAAGAATCTTAAGGAAATGAAATCCGAAAACAAAGGAAGTAGGTTACAGTACGCTTGTTCGCCCACTGCTTGAATACTGCTCAGCAGTGTGGGATCCGTACCAGATAAGGTTGATACAAGACATAGAGAAGATCCAACGGAGAGCAGCGCGCTTTGTTACAGGATCATTTAGTAATCGCGAAAGCGTTACGGAGATGATAGATAAACTCCAGTGGAAGACACTGCAGGAGAGACGCTCAGTAGCTCGGTACGGGCTTTTGTCAAAGTTTCGAGAACATACCTTCACCGAAGAGTCAAGCAGTATATTGCTCCCTCCTACGTATATCTCGCGAAGAGACCATGAGGATAAAATCAGAGAGATTAGAGCCCACACAGAGGCATACCGACAATCCTTCTTTCCACGAACAATACGAGACTGGAATAGAAGGGAGAACCGATAGAGGTAATCAGGGTACCCTCCGCCACACACCGTCAGGTGGCTTGCGGAGTATGGATGTAGATGTAGATGTAGAATGGGTCTAAGCACTATGGGACTTTACATCTTAGGTCATCAGTCCTCTATAACTTAGAACTACTTAAACCTAACTAACCTAAGGACATCACACACATCCGTGCCCGAGGCAGGATTCGAACCTGCGAGCGTAGCGGTCGCGCGGTTCCAGACTGAGGCTCCTAGAACCGCTCGGCCACACCGGCCGGCTTTGTGAGTTGATCTATGGCTAAAATGTACACTACTGAATAAGTGAGCAAGAACTACAGAAGGAAGATGTCAGTGTGCGATACTAGTGTCAGTCTTGTAGTGCAACAACCATTAACTCATTATTGTCGTTCATCTGTGCTTGAATATCCTTAATCCAAGAGTTTCTTTAGCTCTATGTATTTGAGAATGGGATTTTCACTCTGGAGCGGACTGTGCGCTGATATGAAACTTCCTGGCAGATTACAACTGTGTGCCGGACCGAGACTCGAACTGGGGTCCTTTGTCTTTCGCGGGCAGGTGCTCTACCATCTGAGCTACCCAAAGAGAAGATCTTCTGTGGAGTTTGGAAGGTGGTAGACGAGGTACTGGCAGAATTGAAGCTGTGAGAACTGGTCGTGAGTCGTGCTTATGTACTTGATCTCCATATTACCGTTTCATTATTAGCTTATGTAAGACCGATAAAGTAATTCCATAATAATAACACATACACGTGCTCGTAGCAGGAAACTAATCCGCCAGACGAAGTTATATTTACTTAGAACATCTGAGAAGATTTTTAAAGCATGAAAGCATCGTTCCCATTCACGACTAGGTCATTAGAGACAGGACATAAGCTAGATTTGGCGAAGGACGAAGAAAGAAATCGTACGTGTCCTCCTTCGAAGTTACCACCACGTCTTTTGCTTTACGTTATTTAAGAGAAGCCAAAGAAAACTGAAATCTACATTTCCGGGAGATAAACGAAGAGTAATGCTCCTGAATGCGAGTGCAACCTTCTCAACTACAGTAATATCAGAAATTGAGTCCGCCTTGATGCAAAACACCTTGTTGTTCGCGTATTTCTTTATTATCCCAAACTAGATTCGGCGACAAATATCACCATCATCACTGGGTTTTTTTTAAATCTAAAACATGCAGAAAATGGCATGGTTGTACAAACACAGTAAAACATGAAACTTTCTGGCAGATTAAAAACTGTGTGCCGGACCGAGACTCGAACTCTGGACCTTTGCCTTTCGCGGGCAAGTGCTCTACCAACTGAGCCACCCAAGCACGACTCACGCCCCGTCCTCACAGCTTTGCTTCTGCCAGTACCTCGTCTCCTACCTTCCAAACTTTACAGAAGCTCTCCTGCGAACCTTGCAGAACTAGCACTCCTGAAAGAAAGGATATTGCGGAGACAAGGCTTAGCCACAGCCTGGGGGATGTTTCCAGAATGAGATTTTCACTCTGCAGCGGAGTGTGCGCTGATATGAAACTTTCTGGCCGATTAAAACTGTGTGCCGGACCGAGACTCGCACTCGGGACCTTTGCCTGTCGCGGGCAAGTGCTCTACCAACTGAGCTACCCAAGCACGACTCACGCCCCGTCCTCACAGCTTTACTTCTGCCAGTACCTCGTCTCCTACCTTCCAAACTTTACAGAAGCTCTCCTGCGAACCTTGCAGAACTAGCACTCCTGAAAGAAAGGATATTGCGGAGACAATGCTTAGCCACAGCCTGGGGGATGTTTCCAGAATGAGATTTTCACTCTGCAGCGGAGGTTGCGCTTCTGTAAAGTTTGGAAGGTAGGAGACGAGGTACTGGCAGAAGTAAAGCTGTGAGGACGGGGCGTGAGTCGTGCTTGGATAGCTCAGTAGGTAGAGCACTTGCCCGCGAAAGGCTAAGGTCCCGAGTTCGAGTCTCGGTCCAGCACACTGTTTTAATCTACCAGAAAGTTTCATATCAGCGCACACTCCGCTGCAGAGTGAAAATCTCATTCTGGGACAGTAAAACATTATTACATATTTACAATTCGTCTTTTGAAATACAGTTTTCTATTGATACTTTCATACTACCTTGTTTGTTTTATGTTACAGCATGTTTTAAACAATTATTGGAGCTGTTTGCGACATATTTTCTGTGCTCTTTTTTTCTGTTGCCGTCTTTTTACTAAGCGAACATCATGTCATCTGCAACCATGTGAGCGGCTGTTGGTAAACAAATACTAAAAGGTGAACTTTGTATGTCAGCAGTATACACTAGGAGTTGTGGTAGTGTGAAAACTAGCTCAGTACACACCAAATAACTGGTTCAGTACACACCAAATAACTGGTTTCTACAACACTACCACAACCTCAAGTATATACTGCTGACATACGAAGTTCACCTTTTAATATTTGTTTACCAACAGCCGCTCACATGGTTGCAAATGACATGATATTCGCTTAGTAAAAAGACGGCAACAGAAAAAAAGAGCACAGAAAATTTGTCGCAAATAGCGCCAATAATTGCTTAAAACATGCTGTAACATACAATTAATAAGGTAGTATGAAAGTAACAATAGAAAATTATATTTCAAAAGACGAATTGCAAAAATGTAATAATGTTTTACTGTGTTTGTACAACCATGCCATTTTCTGCATGTTTTAGATTTAAAAAAAACCCAGTGATGATGGTGATATTTGTCGCCGAATCTAGTTTGGGATAATAAAGAAATACGCGCACAACAAGGTGTTTTGCATCAAGGCGGACTCAATTTCTGATATTACTGTAGTTGAGAAGGTTGGACTCGCATTCAGGAGCATTACTCTTCGTTTATCTCCCGGAAATGTAGATTTCAGTTTTCTTTGGCTTCTCTTAAATAACGTAAGGCAAAAGACGTGGTGGTAACTTCGAAGGAGGACACGTACGATTTCTTTCTTCGTCCTTCGCCAAATCTAGCTTATGTCCTGTCTCTAATGACCTAGTCGTGAATGGGAACGATTTGAAAAAAAAAAAAAAAAACACTAATGATGGTGATATTTGTCGCCGAAACTAGTTTGGGATAATAAAGAAATAAACGAACAAGGTATTTTGCACCAAGGCGGACTCAATTTCTAGTATTACTGTTTTTCTATGCAAACACGGACGAAATGGAAGAGTCCCAAGATAACATTATTACTCCTCAGCTACTGCGCCACCCCACGAAATATATGGCTTTTTATTTTAGAGCCATCATTCTTTTCTGGTTTTCGCACAACTCATCCCAAATCACGTTTACCAAAACTTTTGTATGTCCATAGACGGAACGTGAGGCAGCAGGTAAGGTCCGACAGCCGACAGCGTACATAACTACATAATTTTTGTAACATCGTTTTTCAGGCTACGACCGTTTTCGGAATAGAAAAACATTGTAAAATTTTGGCACGAAACGAAAGTTTGAGACAAAGTAAGTGGGTTGGGTTGGGTTGTTTGGGGAAGGAGACCAAACAGCGAGGTCATCGGTCTCATTGGATTAGGGGAGGGCGGCGAAAGAAGTCGGCCGTGTCCTTCCAAAGGAACCATCCCGGCATTTGCCTGGAGCGACTCAGGGAAATCACGGAAAACCTAAATCAGGATGGCCGGATACGGGAGTGAACCGTCGTCCTCCCGAATGCGAGTCCAGTGAGCTAGCCACTGCGCCACCTCGCTCGGTGACAAAGTAAGTCTCGGGCATAGTTTTATTTATGAAATCACCTGAAGTGCACGTAGTATACGCCACTCGCCTAGATGTGTGTGTCGCGCCTCCTTGGCGATTGCTGTTACGGGTGCTCCCGAAGCCCCCCCACCCGCAGTCGGACGGCGTAAGGAGGAAGCGGACGAGCTTCAGAAATTCGCCGCGTCCCTTCCATTGCCGCTGCGTTTCCCGCCTGCCCGTCATCATCAGAGACTGTTTGCCTCTTCCGCTGGAATGCCTGTCGTCTTAACGGGCTGTCCGGGCAACGCGCGTGCTGCTGACAGCCGTAGGGCTCATTTCGGTCCGTTTCACGCTACATCAGTACCAGCTGATATTCCTACACATCCCCTCTGCAACCATGTGCCCTGTAGCGAAGAATTATTCTTCCGGCAAACGAGAACTATTAACAGCCGCTAAATGAAAGGAGAGTTATTGTCACAACACGCTGAAAGATATGTGCAGCTAGCTGCAATATCATACGTTCGAAGATAAGCATCGCTGACCTTTGAAACAACAATACATTTAGCAATAATTCTCAAGGTGTTACTGTTCACATGTCTGTGAGAAAAAGTATGAGGGCACCAGTTTGAACAACCTGTTTTTGACGTCAGAAAATGAAACTGAGGATACGCAAACGCAGTCCCAATGTACTTCCGTCACTGCTGTGTTTTACGTCAGGAAGAATCAACGGAGGATACTGAATTCGAACAAGGCACGAACGTAGGTCGGCAAAATGGACAATTTCGCCAAAGATATTTCACAGGAGTCCCATGTGCCAAGTTCCAGTTTTGTTGAACATACGAAGGGATGTGCGGAAGAAAGTGCTGATTCACTACAGTGTATTTTGAGCTATTGCGTATTACAAGTTCGATGAAATTCACAGAAAAGAACAAAAGTAAAATAACACAGATTTTGTAGAACAAAAGCAAACTGGTGCTTTTCATTCATTAACACAGATGAGTATAGTAAACAGACATTTCTACCGTTTCATAAGGAACTGCTTGTGGAGCAATGGAAAAAACAACCTATTAGGCGATCAGACTAATCCGCCGACCCTTTCACATTGTGATATGGGAACATCAAGGAAGCACTAAACGAAATTAATGATCCGATATACTTATACATTTCATCTGAATATGAGTATTTCGGCCAACATCGTAAGAGACTCTAACTCAATATTTTCCTGGTATTGTGACAAGGCAAGCACAAATCATTTGTTGCCTGACAACTAGGAGTAATTTTTAAAAATCATAAATGCTTATTGGTCGTCATATAACAATGATATTGCAGATACGGCGGATGTGTCGATATAGACTGCTGTAAAAGAAAGAATAATCGTCAGACAAAGTTCTAGGCTCCCTGCAAAACGGACGATAGTTTTTTTTCTCCTTTGTCTTTTATTGTAGCTCTGTCACCAGCTGAGCTGCCACTATTTTTATAAAATACGAGAGGATCACTCTGAAATTCTCACAAGTAACATCTTGTGACAGTTTCATACATAAGATCTGGCAACTCTACCAATAAAGCAGAACATACTTGTTTTTCTTTCCATGCGCTTTTCAGTGTCTATCCGCTCTCATTTTTTCACATTGATTCTGAGATAAGGAGACGGCAGCTATATACTACTGTATGAACGACTACACTTCTGTCCTTGCGTATAATTACTTTTTTCATCCTGTACAATTAGACAAAACGTACCCAGTTCGAAATTTAGATGGAACTTGCGATTCCGCCTTTTAAGTTCGTAATCCTATCATATAACGACAAAAAACTTTTACTACTAATTTATTTCTACTACTACTTTTAGTCTAATATCTTGTATGCCACACTATAGCGGTTTTTCTCACTGCGGTTCTACACTGTCCAGTCATATTAATGTGACCACCAGTCAAGAGCTTGAATAACCACCTTTTGCTGTGCGGACGTGCAGTAACAGAGTCAACGAGCTTTTAGAAGGTACCGACAGCAATGCGGAGCAATGTCGACTTCAGAGCCTGGCCAGCTGCACCAGCTTTCTCGGTGGAGGATCCATGGCCGAAGCAGCCCTTTCGAGACGGTCCCACAAATTCTCAATTGGGTTTAAATCTGGGGCGTTCGGTGTTCAGGGGAGTACGGAAACTAAACTCATCATCGTGTTCTTCGAACCACGTACGTACACTGAGAGCTGTGTGACACGTTGCATTGTCCTGCTGGTAGACGCATTGTGCCGAGGGAAAACATGGTCCCCCAAGGATAGATGCATACCTATGTAAAGCCACTGTGCCTTCCGAAAAGATGAGACCACCCACAGAATGCCACGAAATCACTCCCTAGGTAATAATGCTCCCTCCTCCAGCATGGAGACGGCCACTGTATCCGAGCGCTTCTAAGCGCTTCAGTCTGGACCAGCGCTACCGCTACGGTCGCAGGTTCGAATTCTGATTCGGGCATGGATGTGTGTGATGTCCTTAGGTTAGATACGTTTAAATAGTTCTAAGTTCTAGGGGACTAATGCCCTCAATATTAAGTCCCATAGTCCTCAGAGCCATTTCAATTTGAATCCGACATGGAGCCTTCCAACGATTGTTGCAGCATCTTCATACACTGCTCTTCTGTATCCCAATGCGGAACGCAAGTGGTACGCCATCCTGCAATGTCCGAAACATAAAATAGCCTAGATAGCCACTGCCAACGATAGTGTAAACATAGTTCGTACGTACATGTACATTGCCACCTAGGTTTTTCATTAGCCAACTTGTGTACAAGCCTATATTTAGTTCTACCCTGGCAAGGAGACCTCACTGGACGTGAGGCCATTTTCTAGGATGGCCTACGGCTGTGTGTCTGAGAAGGACTATGAGCATCTAATGAGGCTCTAATAAGTATACCACAGAGGTCTGTATCTACCCTGCCTAAAATCAAAGTAGCGCTGTGCACATCGATACCGTTCGGCATAAATGCAAACTCCCTATAGGCTTCTCTAAACTGATTAATTAATTGTTGCAGATTTGGTTTGTAAAACCACAATTCTTCAAGAACAATTACAGCGGCTGCATAATTTATTTTATTGCCATAAAATGTAAGTGCTAGATCGTCGATACGCTGCTGCGTAGTTGGTACCAGGAAGGCGAGGCGCAGGTCATCAGGATATTACGGATGTGCTCCCAATTGGCATAAAAAAATTCCAACGCAGACATTAGCTGTAACAACAATCTTTATTCAGAACGTGACCGTTCCCTTTCTTTTACAAAATGTCATATAAACTCTATTACGTACAATAAAGGTTACATATTTAACTTCACTTTGTACAACATCCGATTTATCAGGTTCGTCCCCTGCAACCTGTACACCTATATAAAATGGATTTACTCCTTGGAACAGTTTAATTCTGTTTCTTGAGTCTCTGTTTTCTTGAAGTATAATAATGAGTAAAAGTAAAGTTATTAGAAATCCTCTGAAGGCTTTTAAGAAAAGGAGAAATGTTGGAAAGCCGAAGGTATGTGTTATTACTGTAAATAATAACATTCTAACATGGTACGAGCGATGCTTGCTTTAGACAAGGAACGCCTTCGGGCTGTAGACAGGGCTGTAAAGAGTCTAGAAATACAAGCAAGAGTAAACAGGAGGAGGAACAAGAGGAAGCTGTGAGGAGGAGTTTGCAGAGGATGAAGATAATCCATCCTATGGACCTGGAATGCACTAAAAAGTTAATCCAATCTTTGTCGCTCGATTCCCAAAACTTTTATTTTCTCATACTAATTACATGTTTTCTAAGGATCTTCCAAACATATTTGTTTCAAACTTTCAGTAAATGTTACACAGTACCTTCTGTATAATTTAACACAGCCTTTTTCCAAAAAACTGTATATTTTTGAATATATAAATAAAAAATTGCAAAAAAATGTTGTGAATTTTCATTACAATTGAAAAATGACAGCATTATATTTGTTAGCAAAAAACTTAAACTCATCTGTTATGTCATAGTGCTTAAACGTAGTGAAATTTTGAGCATTCTCGTCATATTTTTCAATAGTCGCCATTTTTCCATATTCGAATCTAGCTGCGTCGGCTTGGGTATATTCAGTACGCCACTTGCACATTCGTCCAAAATACGGCCTAGTCAGAGTGTTCCGTCGGCGAATCCATCGCCTCGGACGTGCACGGCGAAACCGGTTCGTCATCTTCATCCGACGATATGCATACAGTCTCCGCCTCGGTTTCCACGTCCGACGTGTCCGACGCCATCTCCTCCTTCATATTTAAGCAATGGATTATATGGCAATCGGCATGAACTACATGTAATCGTGAAATCAATGCTTCATCACCGACATTAAATTCATTAGACACAAATATGATAAGTCCTCTATGTTTAATAGTCATTCCAGGCTTGTTTTTCACATTGGCAGTGACAGGGCGACCTTCAACAATTCGTTTCAAGATAGAAGCAAATGGACGCCAACGAAGCCAATCGAATTCTTCAAACAGTATAACATGATGTATACGTGCGTCATAACCGCCAAATACGAATTCGGAACAGAATGGCATATAAACATGTTGCTTGCGCGACAGCACTTTTTCAACTAAGGTGGATTTGCCAATATTGGTGTCTCCATACAAATACAATTGCTTCTTACGTACCATTTTGGACCGAAAGGCCTCATTATACCACCGGACCACACGGCCCGCCCAACCATTATACGTGAGGTGACACTCGGTTAGGCAACGTGCAACACACTTCTTGTTCTGAAACGATTCAAAATACTTCTCAATGAAACGCACACGAGACCAGTTGTTAACAAGAAATGAATCGGTATAATCGATATATTCAGTACGTTCGGCCCATCGCCTTAATCTGACATTGAACTCCGCCTAGGGCCAGACCCAGATCGAACGGCGTCAGCTGTGCGCCCGCTCCCTCCTCCTTCCGCCGTTCTGGTAACAAAGGCGGCGAATTTCCGATAAAGCGGCTGCGGCTTCCCCCGGTCGGTTGCCGTGGCAACGGGCGACATCCGTCACTGTCGCCACCGGGCGGCGCGTGCCCACTGCCAAGCGGCCCGGTGCGCGCAGCTGCCAGCTGCCGACGCGCTGTGATGCGCCACACCTGGCGAGCTTGTCCCACCGCCTTCCATTTCGGTAAGGAGTGTAGCCACGAAACACCAGAAGTGTTAAGGGCATGACCCGACACGGAAACAGAGAACGACAGCAACGCTCCAAGTGTCGTGCCAGTGAACTTCGCATACGACAAATGTGGCGCGGAAATCCATATTATTTTTCGATATACGAATACTAGATGATAAAATTTTTCGCTTATACTTTGTGGGTGGGGCTCATAATCTGGTGATAAAGTGTATTTATTTGCAAAATCCAATTCTGCCATTTCGACTACGTGGCAAAAAAAAAAAAAAAAAAAAAAAAAAAAGTTCAAATGGCTCTAAACACAATGGGACTTAACATCTGAGCTTGTCAGTCCACTAGACTTAGAACTACTTAAGCCTAACTAACCTAAGGACACCACACACATCCAAGCCTGAGGCAGGATTCGAACCTGCGACCGGACTGTGTCCGGACTGAAGCGCCAAGAACCGCTCGGCCACAGCGGCCGGCTGACCGTGTGGCTTTTTCAAGTTATGTTCCTGATTAAGACATTCTTGTGCGTACTGCCCTCTTTGAGTTGCAATGTTGCTTGTATTCAGTTTAATTTTTGCTCTCATCCGTAATACTGGGCGGAGTTAATGTTTCCATATTTGTTTTTGTTTCATATGTAACAGAAACTGGTTTCGTCACACGGTATTCCGTGGACTCATGTCTATTTTATGAATGCGTGGTATTTGTTCTTTCGGACAATAAGTATAGTACTCATATTCTGCGGTGGCTGAGCGGTTCTAGGTGCTTCAGTCCGGAACCGCGCGACTGTTACGGTTGCAGGTGCGAATCCTGCCTCGGCCATGGATGTGTGTGATGTCCTTAGGTTAGTTATGTTTAAGTAGTTCTAAGTCCTAGGGGACTGATGACCTCAGATGTTAAGTCCCATAGTGCTCAGAGCCATTTGAACCATTTTTGAACTCATATTCTACGTTATTTTTGTTACCATCTGTTTCACGTATCCTCGCATGTAGCGGAGGCCACCGAAATTGACATCTGCTAAAATGCAGCACCTGAAAGTAATCAGAGTGATTAACAAAAAGACTACTATTGATTTGAGGGAAAGCTGAAATATTGCACGAACAGCTGCTGCTAGCTATGCAAATGAAACGCCCAAAAACTTCAAATCACAGTATAAATTGAATATTTTCGGCTTTCTCTTGATCTATTTTCGCTTAATAATAATAGAATACCGATCGTTATTTAGCTCTTTCACCATTAAAATTTGTTTTACATATAGTTGAAAAATAAAAGGTCAAAAACTTCCTTTGTGGTAAATAATACACTTCCACAATAAAGAAATTTTTTAAACTGACCGATTTTGAAAATCGGTGAAGTGGGAGATGCATGTGTCCCACCAAGATAACTAGATCTTTATTTTCATGTGAATCTAGGATTTTCGGAGCTAAATTTTTAATTTTAGATTTTTAACCGGATGGCTATTATGAAAAAAGTGTAACATATCATTACCAAAACACATTTATATCTGACAATGAAAAACAAGGAATATCACACACAGGTTTTTGGCATAATTTGCTTTGAAATACCCCACACCAATTTTTTTTACATTCTTGAAGTATTCTGGGGAATAGAGTTACACTACATACAAATTATGTTCAAGCCAGCAGAATTACTGAGGTGTGTAGTAATGTGATAAATAAGAAAACACAGCTACTTATTCCAATCATTCTTTTAATGAATAAGATGGCTATTCAATCTGATTTTCATGAAACAAACGTACTGTACAATACATAAACACATGCCGCCCCGTTTGACCGCTCACAACCTTTTATACATCGTCCATATAATTATTCTTCAAGCTACGATGGCATCTCGCTACATGCTGGCAGTACACAGATATGAGATATAGACGTCCCAAAGTTCAGAATTACATACTACTTTAGTGGAACTATTGTACCCCACTAACTGGGCAGGGTTAAATATGTTACATTTCATGCCATCTAAATAAAAAGTTAAAATAAAGAAAAACTGAAAAAAGTCAAAAGTTTTGCGAAATTATTTTTCTGAGAAAGGGGAATAAAACAGATCAGAGAAACATTTGAAACGACTTTGAAAGACGCTTGAAATCATGAACAGCAAATGAGAATGTAAGGTTTAGTGTTTAAGTTAGAATCTTAGAATTTTAAAGACTAATAGAGGATATTTGTCTGGTGGAATGTCTCTCAGTGGTCTTCTTACATCAATAACTTATGGGCACCTCAGCTGCAGTGCATGATTTGGAGTATCATTCAAAGCCTCCTCATTTGTTTCTCTAATCTACTTCATATGTTACTTTGAGACAAATCATTTCATAAAACATTTGACGGTTTTTTTCCAAACTTGTTTTATTGTCGAGTCAATTTGTAATCGTTGATAAAACAGGATGAAACGCCTTGCGAATTGTAGAAACAACATTTACAAGTATGTTTCCATTTACACTTGTATACTAACAAATATTCCACAGAAATACAATCTTCACCGATCGACGAGCCTCACTTACATCTACGTCGCGAAATTTTTACCAAAACCACCGCAGTTCGCACAAGACAACATATTGCAAGACATCTATGCCTTAACATGGTTGTGGCACACATCCAGATAGTGGCTGAACAAAAGTTTTCTTCGTCTTGTTCTCCTATAGATGTCCATTCGGCAAGAAAAGCGTTTCTGCACGAAGATTACTCTGCTTTGAATTAGATTACCATATCAGTATACCGGAACCGAAAACTATATTAGACCTGATTATTCAAATGACGCCGTTTTGAAGGAGCACTTCCCCAAACATAGAAACACAAAGGGCATTTGCATCAATGCCTCAAAGACTGAAGGTAGATGTGGTCGTTCTTACTGTGACTGCAGCTCTCATTAGCAGAGAGAAAAGATTCATTCTGATGCAGAAAGAGGCCACGATAATTGCTTGGAGCTACATTCACATCCGGCCAATTGTCATAGCTAATTACTCGACTTACTTTGACTTCTGAGCCATTGTTCTAGCCTCCTGGACCACACCTGCCACCGCCCCCACCCTACATTCATCCAGGTTCAGGGTTCGAAAGACGACATATTTATTTTCCTAAACTTTATCCAATTTAAGTGAAATTTCGCAGCGCAGGTAAGTACAGACTTCTAACTGCTATATAGACTTTCAAATTCATACGGGTAAGAATTGAGGGTTGTGATGGTTTTGGCTACCTAGTTTAGGCTATTTTTCAGGGTCATCTGGCTACCCACTTACAGGTAGAATGCCGGGCGAAGTGGCCGAGCGGTTCTAGGCGCTTCAGTCTGGAACCGCGTGACCGCTACGGTCGCAGGTCCGAATCCTGCCTCGGGCATGGATGTGTGTGATGTTCTTATGTTAATTAGGTTTAAGTAGTTCTAAGTTCTAAGGGACTGATGACCACAGATGTTAAGTCCCATAGTGCTCAGAGCCATTTGAACCATTTTCTCGGGTAGAATGCAACTTCACCGAAAGACACACAAAATACGATATCTGTAGAGATTTTTGGCAGGGTACACAAATAAGAAAACAAATATTCTTGTATATTTATAAATTTTTACATATACATTTAAACACTGAAAACCATTATTTCTTGATGCTTATTTACTGTAGTTTTAATAACATCCAGCTTAATTTTTAACTTATAATTTCAATCTGCAGCTGACTAATAAAATTCTTTTTCGAACTAATAGTTTGACAAAAGCGAAGACGGTATGGCTCTCGAATACTAGCACATATCTAATTCTTTTCTTGGAATTATCCTTCTATCATCTTAAAATTAGCTCCGTTCCTTCTTGCAAATCTTCTAGGTGATAACATTCAGGGATTTCAATTTTATCTTCCTGCATTAATTTTATCTTCCTGCATTAATTTTATCTTCCTGGATTAATTTTCTCTTCCTACGTTACACCTTTGTTAAGGCTTTCCTCGTCTTCTTATGTGTGTTCTGCACACTGATCTCCTCCAAGTTTTTCGAGAATTTATGTGTAAAACTTTAAGCTTCCAGATTTTTTAAACTAATACCTGTTGAACATAGTTATCCCATCTGTTTTAAGCTTGGCAAATGGTTTTTCTGTTGCTAGATGCACAGTGTACAGTCTACCAAATTTGCATACGTTCAAATGGTTCAAATGGCTCTGAGCACTATGGGACTTAACAGCTGAGGTCATCAGTCCCCTAGAACTTAGAACTACTTAAATCTAACTAACCTAAGGACATCACACACATCCATTCCCGAGGCAGGATTCGAACCTGTGACCGTAGCGGTCTCGCGGTTCCAGACTGACGCGCCTAGAACCGCACGGCCACACCGGCCGGCTTACATACGTAAATATGTCCATCCTTTTTAAGCATATCAAACTAGGATGGAAGATTATACACAGATTTTTCAGGCATCTATCTTTTTCTACCTCTAATCCAATGCATGACCACTTTCCAATGGTATTTACAGTACAAGTTGATATTTTGCATTCCCAAGTTGCATTCATATTTTTCCACACATTGCGATTAAAATTATATGTGACCCTTGCTTACATGTCTCCATTTTTCTAATAACGGTTTACACTGATGTGACAAAAGTCATGGATATGTAGATATGAAGATGGTGATAGCGTCACGTACACAAGATATAAAATGACGGTACATTGGCGGAGCTGTTATTTGTACTCGGGTGATTCATATGAAACTGTTTCCGCAGTGATTATGGCCACACGACGGAATTAACAGACTTTGAACGAAGAATAGTAGTTGGTTTGGCAGTTGGAGCTAGACGCATGGGACATTCCATTTCGGAAATCGTTACTGAATTCAATATTCCAAGATCCACAGTGTCAAGAGTGTGCCGAGAATACCACATTTCAGGCATTACTCTCACAACAGGAAAGGAAATGGCCAACGGCCTTCACTTAACGACCGAGGGCAGCGACGTTTGCGTAGAGTTGCAAGTGCTAACAGACAAGCAACACAGCGTGAAATAGCCGCAGAAATCAAGGTAGGACGTACAACGAACGTACCCGTTAGGACAGTGTGGCGAAATCTGGCGTTAATGGACTATGGCAGCAGACGACCAACACGAGTGCCTTTGCTAACAACACGCCTGCAGCGCCTCTCCTGGGATCGTGACCCTGTCGATTGGACCCTAGATTACCGGAAAATCATGGCCTGGTCACATGAGTCTCGATTTCATTTGGTAAGGCCTGATGATAGGGTTCGAGTGTGGCGCAGACCCCACGAAACCACGGGCTAAAGTTGTCAACAAGGCACTGTGCAAGCTAACGGTCGTGTCATGATGGTGTTGGCTGTGTTTACACGGAATAGACTGGGTTCTTAGGCCCAACTGAACCGATCATTGACTGGAAATTGTGATGTTCGGCTACTTGGTGACCATTTGCAGCCGTTCATGAACTTCATGTTCCCAAACATGCCAAGGGGCCACAATTGTCATCGAATGGTTTGCAAGAACATTGTGGTCAAATCGTACGAATGATTTTGCTACTCTGATCTCCCGACATGAATCCCATAGAACATTTATGGGACGTAATCGAGAAGTCTGATAGTGCACTAAATCCTGTATCTGCTCCTCTGTGCCCGCATCTCGTGGTCGTGCGGTAGCGTTCTCGCTTCCCACGCCCGGGTTCCCGGGTTCGATTCCCGGCGGGGTCAGGGATTTTCTCTGCCTCGTGATGGCTGGGTGTTGTGTGCTGTCCTTAGGTTGGTTAGGTTTAAGTAGTTCTAAGTTCTAGGGGACTGATGACCATGGATGTTAAGTCCCATAGTGCTCAGAGCCATTTTGAACCTGCTCCTCTGTGTACAATGCGCCTAACGGTCCTTGGCATGCTGTCCACACAATGACAGACAGATAGCTGCTCAATGCTACCTCAGTCTTCGACGGCATCGTTTGAAGTTTTTGAGGAGTGTTGCTGCGAAGATGCACTGAGAATTCTAACTCCTAAGTATGGGATTCGTGCAATTGTGGGCGGCTATAGAGGCAGCATGGCTTAACATTTCTGCAGGGGACTTCCGATGACTTGTTGAGCCCATGCCACGTGGAGTTGCTACACTACACGGGGCACAAAAGGAGGTCCGCCGCGGTATTAGGAGGTATCCTGTGTCTTTTGACGCCTCCGTGTATATTCTTTCTTAGTAGCTTTTTTTTTTTGCCAGGTACTCCACTTCTCAATTTTTGAGTTCACCACCTTCAATTACCAATTTATTTCAATTACACTCATCATATTAACTTACTTAAAGGAGTGGTTCTTAAATAGGGAATGATTTAAGTCCGTCTGATCAATTGGTTCTTTTTCTTAAGTGGAGGCCGACCTCTCGACAGTCACTTCTACACCACACCACATAATTATACAGTTGTACTGGGTTTCAGCTGTAACACCCCACCCGTCACTTATCTGGTTTTGGTGTGTTCACCCCAGGTAATTGGCTAACAGATCAACAGAGAGTGCAAAACTGCCGCAAAATCGGATAACGCAAAGAAAGTAATAAGGCCCTGTGACTCCTGATTGAACTGCGGTGGCAGTGTTGACATTAATTGATTCGGAATTGATCCCTTTTAATTAAAAAGGGGTGCACATTGATGTTATATTCAGCTATTGAACGCCAGATGCAAATGTTGAACATAAAATGAATTAAGAAAGTGACTTGGGGCTTCAACTACTTGATTGAAAACAGATGCAGTCGATTAGCACAAATTTATTTTAACTCATGACCTTCAATCATCACATTGCATGACTCTCCTAACAGGCAGTGGTAATAATTTGCGTTTGCGTGGAGTAAAGCACGATAAATCAAATGTAATTCCTATCAACTGACCCAGGCGTAATGCGAAGTGCGAGAAGAATTCTACAATACACAGCTCATGAAACTCTCGTGGAAACTTTGCCAATGTGATCCAGCAAATTAATCAGTGGCCAAAGCGGGCGCAATATCACCGAATTCAGCGTGGCAGAGCGGCGTCATTGTGTGGACGTCGGCCGACCTCGTGGTGCTGCAAGGCTGCGCTTGTCTATTCACTCCTAGCTATCTTGCTCAGCACATAGCTGAACCAAAACTTCCTATCTCCAAGCTCAATCGTTCCCTTTGCTAAGTTCTAAACTGCAGAGATGCTCACTCTTTCTCAGGCAAGCTGAGTCAAGAACGCCACGTCCACACTCTAGGCAAGCTGGGAACAGAAGACCTCTATGGAGACTTCTCACAGTCCGCTCTTCGCCTCGGTTTCCCCTCCAGCAAAATCACTTACGCCAATTGCAGCACAAGCCGCATTAATTATGCGTCGCTTCCCAGTGCCGACCAATGCCTGCTCTGGGAAGTGAACAAATTCCCACAAAATTTCCCTTCCTCTCAACTTATGCTATTTAGCACCTCCCAGGCCACCCATCAAGGTTAGCGTCTGCACAAACACCAATTTTTCCGGAATTCTGACTCCCAGGAGAGTACTTCAAATTCCTTGGTGCTATGTTCCCATCGGAGGCCGGCGTATTTCATGCTGTCACTCTTCGCCTGATTTACTTCAGACTCTGCGGACCGTGAATTCAGCGTGAAGTTGCTGTAGTCATGAACACGCATATTTTGACCTCTGTTGACCGCTCCACCGCAGCTTTGCGCGGCTTTCTCGCATGTTTCACTGAAAACGGGATGACGGACACTTATCAACAGGCGTACAAGTTCCCGGTACACCAGCATGGGGTCAACCACCTACTCACTGTCACTCATCTTTAGGTGGCTGGAGGCCATGCCGCGTTACTGCTTTCTCAAGAGTTTGAGCCGCCCTAAGCTGCCTTTTGTCGCTTCCCTTCGCCGCTCCCCACCCGCGTGCCACGGTCGACTCTGTATACTTCCCTGAGCTAAACTAACCTCCAGTAAATCGACGCGTTTCCACCAAGTTTTTCATGTCACGTGAATTACTTTAAAACCATCACCCAACATTAATTATTCCAATACATCCATACTATACCCTGTACAAGATGCATTGTGCCTTGTCAGTCATTTCTGTTCAGCCCTACTGTTCGCTCAACGTGAGTTAGGTGATCTTTAATGACTTCATGTAAGGGGCATAGTTCTTGCCATCGTACACAGCAAATAGGCTATTCAGCTCTATGGATAGTGGTGATAAGACATATGTTGTTCCTAAGATATCTAAAAACATTTTTATGCACATTTCATATCAGCTAACGTATGTGGACATACATTCAAGGGGCACAGGTAATTAAGTAATAAGCATTATAAAACTAAAAAAAAGTTACAACACTCTAAAGTAAAACAAAACAGTAACCAAGATAAATGCAGTATATTCGAAACTGCACATTGTGGCACTTGTGTGATATCAGAATGTTCTTCCAGCTAACATTCAGTACCACACTGCATCGCTGGGTACAACGTGATGCATCTGATCGTCCTTGGCATGCTGTGCACAAAGTGAGTCCTGCCTCAATGTTCGACGGCAGTATTTCAGGAAGGTTCCTACAAGGACACACCGAAAATTCCAACTGGTCTCAAGTATGGGATTCACATCGGCGGATCCCTACAGGGAAATCCAGTCAGATGATTCGCTCTTCTTGGAGGCGAGTCAATCCATTCGGATGACTCATGTCTCTTGGCGGAAGGTGTTCACGAGGTGAGCACAATGTGCTCTTGCCTTAACGTCCTGAAAGACGCAACTGTGTTGACTATAGTCTGGACAATTGGTTGGAGGGCTCTGTCGCAATGCGGTACATTCCCCAAATTAATCACAATAGCAGTCGTCTTCTGTGTCCATCCGTCACAATCACTCAACACACACTTTCGTCCGCGTTATGATTTCGCAGATGGCGCAAATGGCTCTGAGCACTAAGGGACTTAACTTCTAAGGTCATCAGTCCCCTAGACCTTAGAACTACTTAAACCTAACTAACCTAAGGACATCACACACATCCATGCCCGAGGCAGGATTCGAACCTGCGACCGTAGCGGTCGCGCGGTTCCAGACTGTAGCGCCTAGAACCGCTCGGCCACCCTGGCCGGCACTTCGCAGATGTTTTCCCTCTTCCCCTGTATGCGGTATAAATTTTTGACACAGAAACACGGAAAACTTCGGCTACCTTGTTTACGAAAGCACTCACCATACGAGCACGAAACATTTGTCCACGTTCGAATTCTCATACCTCCGACACAATGCACTCACATCTAAACAGAACACCGATCTGACCACAACTGAAAATTGCACTGTATTGAGGGTGGCAGGTGCCGTTCAGTCAAATACAATGGTGCGACCTGCAGACTCGGCTAGGATTTGCATTTCTGTTCAAGCATGCATTTCTCGCGGTCTTTGCATAATTTGGTCCAGTCCCTGTAGCTGTACAACTTGACGTTCCTAGTAATTAGGCAAATATTTAAAATATCGAAACTTTCTTTTTTTTGTTGACAGAGTCGTCGTAGGATTTCTACCTTTGATACACCGCGTCACTTTTTCTGTGTCTTGTCATTACACATTTTTTTTCATTCTAAATCGAGAGCTACCGAATCAAAACGGAGCGGAAGTTTAAATCCTACAAACTATTGTGAGTAATTAAATTTTTAAATTATAAATCGGACGTGGAATTTCAAGCCTCGCCCATAGGGGATACGAGACACTGTACATCACAGGCTCTCTTAAGACCCAAGTTTTTGTTTGGTCTAAAGGGTAAGGCAGGCATTTTAGCTTCGCTCCGTCTAAATAAGGAACTAGTGTCCCACCACGTGCACTACCTCCGTCCGTGCGCAAAGAGTGTTAACTGACTTCGACAGCTGATGTTCACCAAACCTAACGTACCCCGAGACTGGGTAATATTCCTGCCACGTGAAATCAATCAGCATGTATTTGAGATCATCATCAGCTGGGTCATGGGATTATCAAAGAAGGGTATGTGGGATTACCATGGTTGCACGACAGTTGAATTCATCATCGGACTGAAATAAACAAGTTACATTCTTCAAGGTCTACGTTCCCACGAGCAACATTACGACTCCATCTTTCCTGCGACAAAATTTTAGTTAGACCTCTGTTCCTACGTCTCTTGGACGCTAATCATCGAATCAGTGCCCAATCGACAATCATTCCGCAGTACCTGTCTCATAGTTCTTATGTTAAATTACGATGTTCATTCGAAGCATGTTGTCAGCTGACTGCTATGCACAAATCTCGAAACAGACTTACTTCACTAAACGTTGTCCGGATTGACGTCAAGTATTCTGCTGTAAGAAGCGTCTCTGGAACCGAACCATGGCGAGAGGATGCCCCTGTTTTCACAATCTGCTGAATGATGTAGACGAGTGTTAAGTGCTGGTCCAACGATGTGGAAGAAACATTGTTTTTCCACAGATGGCAGCAGTGAGACTTCGTCTCTCGCTTGCGTGACGTGCCACAATTCACGAACTCTAAGCTGCGGCACCGTCGTGAGCGAAAATTGAGTTCCAAACAGCCGTGTCGATTTCAGTTTACGTCAACGTGAACTTCGTGCTGTAATTTGTTTTCTAGACGAGAAAGGGGAATTCGCGCCCAAGGACAAAGCCCTAAGGCCGAATCCGTTATTGGTGGAAAAAGGAACCAGTGCCTACAATGAATCACCACGTCTTTTCTATGTTATAGATAACAAAAACGTAGCAATATCGTATTCCAAATTACAGTAGAGAAGAAGTGATGCCGAATAAGCCATCACTATTCAGAAAAACCAGAGCCAGAAAACGCCTAACCACCATTAAAAATGCTTAGCAGTGTTAAACCGTTCTTCAGAAAATAGTTGAAGGGAGATTTCGTCATTGGAAAGTGTGTATGCTTATTTAAGTACCGAAAATGCTGACTGAAGAAGAAGAATTAAATCTGATGGTTTGCGACATTCATTTCTTGAACGTCAAAGCCGAATGGATATTTTGTTGAGAAAAACATTTGCAGCTGAATATGAGGTTCAGTAGAAGGTGGGGCGACTGAGAAAGTAGTGGAGCACTAGTTCAAAGCATTATCCAGGATCACTGTATACTGTTTATGTACACTGACAGTAATGATGTGTCGAGGTATAATCTATACATCTTAAACCATCCCCTTAACTTTTAAAACTTTTCAACTTTATTTCAGTGTTTTGCTTTATGAACGTGTTCCGTTAGCGGTATTACAGTTTGGCGTCCCGTTAAGCCACCTCTTAGAAGTAGCGATGTGTGTGAATGAAATGTGTCATGATATTTTCATTAATATGCACAGGACAGTTCAAACCATTCATAACATACTCTGGAGGAAATTAGGCTTTTGCATAACGCCAGCGTGCTGGATACTGTGGGACAGCAACTAATTTTTAGATTGTATTGCAAACAGATACAGTTAGAGTTGCAACTAAAATGGATACTTATTTAGTCGGTGACAGGTTTTCAGCTACGACTATTCTGAAACCATAATTCGTTAACAAACGTTTGTTGGGACCATGTTCGTACTTTGTTTACTGATACTTTGTACAGACATTTTACTTGGTAAAGATAGGTTGATTTGGAAATGGGCATAGCCAGAAACCGGTCACCGACTAAATGTAACATCCATTTTAGTTGCAACTATGTATAACTCTTTTTGCATCACGAAATTGAGTTTGATCATTAGGTTTGACAAGTGACATCTTTTGTCATGACATCTTCCGTACGTTTACACTAAATAAAATTAGTTCACAATCGAACTCTTTCGTTTTACGCGCAATGATGTACTCTATGACAAGATGCAGCCTTTTTAAAGGATGAACTACTCGTTTTGAGAACTAACTTGTATGATGTGTTTAAGATTATAGTCTTATATGTCTCATGTACAATCTTTCCGCACCACATATGGCAAACCCATGTGACGTGAGGAGGGCTGAAACTGTAGAGGAAGGCAGAGATTTGAATACTAAAGAAAATAATTGGGGGCGTACTTTTTTTAAAAAACATCTTTATTCAACAAATAATATTGATACTTTGGGAGAGTTTGACAGAGGAGAGCCGGCCGCGGTGGCCGAGCGGTTGTAGGCGCTTCAGTCCGGAACCGCGCGACTGCTACGGTCGCATACCTCGGGCATGAGTGTGTGTGATGTCCTTAGGTTAGTCAGGTTTAAGTAGTTCTAAGTTCTAGGGGGCTGATGACCTCAGATGTTAAGTCCCACAGTGCTCTGAGCCATTTGAACCATGCTTTTGACAGAGGAGAGGAATTCGTGTCGAGTCGCATTAAACCAGTCACACGGCTCAAAAGAAAAATGACGCCCTTTGTCGCGGATTCAGTTTCAAGACTGTACGGAAGGTATGACATAAACAAAATTTCAATGAAAGCTTGAGTAAACAACGAGTAAACCCTCTTCCCAACCCGTGATCCTGTGAAGAATCAAACTCCCTTGTAGAATACAGCTTCAAATGTGTTTACTTTACAAAACAGTTAATGTATTGAACATTTGATATTAAGCATAAAAGCGAGAAATAGTTTATAAAAGGTCAGAACTTATGTTTAAAGTAGTTTTAAAGTCGCTGACTGCTGTAATTGTTATCGAACAAAGGATGAGCGCTCCTTTCCAACCAAAAGCTAGTTTTTCACCCTTTTCATGTTTATGACGTCTTAGCTCCTGACTGTGTGTCGTACAATGACAGAATTTTGCAGGAATATTGAACGTTATACGTTGATACTACATGTGTTGCGAATAGAGTTAAATGAAAAGAAGTCATAAGTGAAAACGTCATGCCTTGGGCTGAAGTTTCGAAACGTGAACAGCGCAAACGTAATAAACGAAAAACTTTTTGTTTTCTTTCATCATTTTGTGGGTATGTCTGTGTGGGCGGGTGGATTTGAGGGCGGGATTATCAGGGAGAAAAATTTTCGTAAAGATTTGTAATTAAGTGTAAAGTTGGCTGGAAATCGTTACGTCACTAGTTCTTAAATACTGGGTGAATAGCCTGGATGATTCGAATGACGTGAGTTACACTTGCAAGTAGCCTGTTTGTATGTTGGCAGCGGTATAGACTGTGTTAATATCGCTGACAGCGGTCTGCGCCCTCGACAAGAGATTCTGTGGTTGGTCGGACTAGGAGTTAGCGGGCAGGCAGGGAAGTGCATGCACATTATGTTCTTAGTGGAGACTCAGTGTTGGTAGGACACGCGTTGTGAAGTGAGACGCAAGGAAATGTATGAGGGTGGATGTATGGTTGACAGCATTTGAGCAGTGGAATTATTGACCACTATATAATTTTTGGAACTAGATGTCACATGAATAAGGTAAAACTTTGAAAATACATGGTTTACTCTTCAACAAAATCTTTCTTTCGCTATCCATATGCCTCCTGGTAGTTAGAGTCTATAGTAGTTAGAATCTTTTTATTTAGCTGGCTGTTGTTGCTACTTGCTATAATCGCTGTAGTTCGTGATATGAAGAATTTCTGTGAGCTAAGTGACTTACGAAAAATAATGGGGTTTCCACTATCGGGATTCGTGACTGAAGTGATTTTAGGCAATTAACAGAGTTGGAGGTAATTTCATTTTCCTTTAATTTCATATTTTTTCGAATTTTATTATTTTTAGGATTTTTTGAAATTCAGGGCTGTTAATTATTGGAAGCCATGTTGTCAATTTCTAGCAGTCAGATTGCGTTGGGCTTGTATATTATGGGTAATAAATGAATAGGTTAAGTTTGAGTAGTCGTTGTCAGGGAAAATTCTGTAGGTCACCGCTTAATTTCACGCTGAGACAGGGCATATACACAGTTGTAACTGTAACACTTGTCTTCCCGCGTTAAATGCTTCACAGAAGTTTGTACCTCTTGATGAGTAAATTACGACAGCATTTTAAGTTTTTAAATTGGGATAGTAATTATACGAAATATTGAAAATGAAATTTTTGTTGTCCCTGGGAGCCGCTGGATAAAATGGCTCTGAGCACTATGGGACTTAACAGCTGTGGTCATCAGTCCCCTAGAACTTAGAACTACTTAAACCTAACTAACCTAAGGACATCACACACATCCATGCCCGAGGCAGGATTCGAACCTGCGACCGTAGAAGTCGCACGGTTCCGGACTGCGCGCCTAGAACCGCGAGACCACCGCGGCCGGCAGCCGCTGGATATGCAGCATGCAATTAGAGCCGGGTGACCGTGCACCGGATTATTCGCTTAGTGATACAGATCTGAAATTCTTTTCGCCTTCTGTATTTCGGTAGTGTACTTTTCAATGGAGAAAGATGAATGCACTCCAAGAATTTAAAAAAAAATATATATATAATTTTGTGGTTCTTCTAAGGAGACATTCGCCAGTAGCAACAACTTCTTCAGCGAGTCGAAACTGTTCATGGCAGTTACCTTTTGACACAAAGTTAAAAATCAGCACATTCGTAAGCATTATCAGTTACTTCTGCTAAACAGAGAAGCTAAAATACGTTTTCCCTGTGTCGATCGGCCGCGAAGAAGTCAGCTTGATGGTTCAAATGGCCCTGAGCAGTATGGGACTTAACATCTCAGGTCATCAGCCTCTTAGACTTAGAACTACTTAAACCTAAGGACATCATACACATCCATGCCCGAGGCAGGACTCGAACCTGCGACCGTAGCAGCAGCGCGGATCCGGACTGAAGCGTCTAGAACCGCTCGGCCACAACGGCCAGCGAAGTCAGCTTGAATCATGACGACGGGAGAAAAGTCTAATTATTTGACTTGACGAGAAAATGAGGTACATTTCCTGTTCAACAGGTCGTGTACCACCGCAGTGTTGGGAGTTTCACCCCGCTTTTGATTTGCAGTGTGATATTTCGTCGCATAGGTAACGAGCCACACAGCGAGATAACGCTTCATGAATTCTCAAAGTACATCTTCCCCTTTCCGTTATGGAAACACTGACATAGAATTGGATAAAAAAATGTCAGAAATTTATTGTAATTTATCTTGGTATCATTTGATTCGTAAGTGTGTAGTTTATGTCGGCAGAAGCCAGTGGCTCCTTCGAGCCTCCTCTGCAGCTTTCACTGGCGGCGTCACGCGCGCTGTGTAATATCCCAGGCCGTTTCGTCCCCTTTTATTGCGCCGTTTTCATTAAGCGGTGGTAATGGCAGTAACGCAAAGTCGCGGCAGTTGCCGTGAGAGGCGGTGTTCGCCATGACCGCACACGGACTGCGGCGCTCGTAAATAACCGGCTCGGAATTAGTCGGCGCGTCCCTCGGCGGCCGAGACACGTGGGCGGGGATGGGGGATGGGCATCGGGAGGGGGGGGGGAAGAGTACGCACGTGGCAGCCCCCACGGCAGCGCCACCTGGGAGTGGGGGTGGGCGCCAGCTGGCGGCATTATCCGTAGCCCGACAGCTTCCGGCGTCGGTGGGCCCGTATGGACCGCCCAGACTGCATTCACACCCCCAGCACTATTCAGAGTGACTCTTAGATGTCGGGCAAGCCATTCGAGCTGCAGGGGCAAGCTTTCATCCAGCCAATTTTCTCAAGAGTTCGTGGTATTACATTTTTTAGCATCAAACATATACCACGATTAACGTAAAGTCGGAAACGCCATAAAGTTAACAAGTGCTACCCCGTCAGTCCAAAAAGTTTCGAAACTGAATTAGTAAAAAACAGATAAAATTAAGATCGTGGTTGTAATGCTTCAGGTGTTCTACGCGGACTAGTCAAACAGTATCTTCAATCTATTTTTCAACACGTCTCTCTAGTCTCAAAGCTTGTGGTTACCTTTAATGAACTTCGGTTTCTCAATATCTGTAAGATACAGAACCACCACTTTAGTGAGACTATTTTCAAAATTATACACAATGGATTTAATTCAAATGATTATAAATTGTGGCATCGCGTAATGAAACCCAACAGGACACATTGTATTTTTTTACTCCAAGGTTACTCCTATTACTTCCCTCATGTTGTTGTTGTGGTCTACAGTCCAGAGACTGGTTTGATGCAGCTCTCCATGCTACTCTACCCTGTGCAAGCCTCTTCATCTCCAAATAACTACTGCAACCTATATCCTGAATCTGCTTAGTGTATTCATCTCTTCGTCCCCCTGTACGATTTTTACCCTCCACGCTGCTCTCCAATTCTAGTGTCGTACCAACCGCTCCCTATTTCTAGTCAAGCTGCGCCACAAACTCCCCTTCTCCCCAGTTCTATTCATTACCTCCTCATTAGTTACGTGATCTACCCACCTAATCTTCAGCTTTCTTCTGTAGCACCATATTTCGAAGACTTCTATTCTCTTCTTGTGTAAACTACTTATCGTCCATGTTACACATCCATGACGGCCGCTGTGGCCGAACAGGTCTAGGCGCTTCAGTCCGGAACCGCGCTGCTGCTACGGTTGCAGGTTCGAATCCTGACTCGGGCATGTGTTTGATAGCCTTAGGTTAGTTAGGTTTAAGTAGTTCTAAGTCTAGGGGACTGATGACCTCAGATGTTAAATCCCATAGTGCTTACAACCATTTTTTCACTTCCATACATGGCTACGCTCAGTACAAATACTTTCAAAGAAGACTTCCTGACACGGAAATCTACACTAATTGTTAACAAATTTCTTGAATTTTATCCATAGTGGATTCTGTTGAACTCCATGTCTGTTCCTTTATAGGGTGCAGAAAGACAAATTTTTCTACACCGTAACAAATTTATCTTCTTCAGAAACGCTTTCCTTCCCATATGCAGCCTACATTTTGTATCCTCCCTACTTCGACTGTCATCAGTTATTTTGCTTCCCAAATAGCAAAACTCATTTACTTCTTTAAGTATCTCATTTCCTAGTCTAATTCCCTCAGCATCACCCGATTTAAATCGACTACATTCCATTATCCTTGTCTTGCTTTTGTTCATGTTCATCTCATATCCTCCTTTCGAAACACTGTCCGTACCATTCAGCTGTCTTCCAGATGCTGTTCTGTCTCTCACACAATTACAATGTCGTCGCAAGCCCCAAGGTTTTTATTTCTGTTCCACGTTTTTCTTTTATTTCCTTTACTGCTTGGTCAATATACAGATTGCATAACATCGGGGATAGGCTACAGCCCTTCCTTCTCAACTACTGCTTCCCTTTCCCCTCGACTCTTATAACCATAATCTGATTCCTGTACAAGTTGTAAATAGCCTTTCGCTCCCTGTATTTTACCCCTGCCACCTTCAGAATTTGAAAGAGAGTATTCCAGTCAACTTGGTCAAAAGCTTTCCCTAAGTCTACAATTGCTAGAAACGTCGCTTTGCCTTTCCTTAACATATCTTCTAAAGCGAGTCGTAGGGTCAATATTGCCTTGCCTGTTCCATCATTTATACGGAATACAAACTGATCTTCCCCGGAGTTTTTTCCACTGGTCTGTAAAGAATTCGTGTTAGTACACTCCTGGAAATTGAAATAAGAACACCGTGAATTCATTGTCCCAGGAAGGGGAAACTTTATTGACACATTCCTGGGGTCAGATACATCACATGATCACACTGACAGAACCACAGGCACATAGACACAGGCAACAGAGCATGCACAATGTCGGCACTAGTACAGTGTATATCCACCTTTCGCAGCAATGCAGGCTGCTATTCTCCCATGGAGACGATCGTAGAGATGCTGGATGTAGTCCTGTGGAACGGCTTGCCATGCCATTTCCACCTGGCGCCTCAGTTGGACCAGCGTTCGTGCTGGACGTGCAGACCGCGTGAGACGACGCTTCATCCAGTCCCAAACATGCTCAATGGGGGACAGATCCGGAGATATTGCTGTCCAGGGTAGTTGACTTACACCTTCTAGAGCACGTTGGGTGGCACGGGATACATGCGGACGTGCATTGACCTGTTGTAACAGCAAGTTCCCTTGCCGGTCTAGGAATGGTAGAACGATGGGTTCGATGACGGTTTGGATGTACCGTGCACTATTCAGTGTCCCCTCGACGATCACCAGTGGTGTACGGCCAGTGTAGGAGATCGCTCCCCACACCATGATGCCGGGTGTTGGCCCTGTGTGCCTCGGTCGTATGCAGTCCTGATTATGGCGCTCACCTGCACGGCGCCAAACACGCATACGACCATCATTGGCACCAAAGCAGACGCGACTCTCATCGCTGAAGACGACACGTCTCCATTCGTCCCTCCATTCACGCCTGTCGCGACACCACTGGAGGCGGGCTGCACGATGTTGGGGCGTGAGCGGAAGACGGCCTAACGGTGTGCGGGACCGTAGCCCAGCTTCATGGAGACGGTTGCGAATGGTCCTCGCCGATACCCCAGGAGCAACAGTGTCCCTAATTTGCTGGGAAGTGGCGGTGCGGTCCCCTACGGCACTGCGTAGGATCCTACGGTCTTGGCGTGCATCCGTGCGTCGCTGCGGTCCGGTCCCAGGTCGACGGGCACGTGCACCTTCCGCCGACCACTGGCGACAACATCGATGTACTGTGGAGACCTCACGCCCCACGTGTTGAGCAATTCGGCGGTACGTCCACCCGGCCTCCCGCATGCCCACTATACGCCCTCGCTCAAAGTCCGTCAACTGCACATACGGTTCACGTCCACGCTGTCGCGGCATGCTACCAGTGTTAAAGACTGCGATGGAGCTCCGTATGCCACGGCAAACTGGCTGACACTGACGGCAGCGGTGCACAAATGCTGCGCAGCTAGCGCCATTAGACGGCCAACACCGCGGTTCCTGGTGTGTCCGCTGTGCCGTGCGTGTGATCATTGCTTGTACAGCCCTCTCGCAGTGTCCGGAGCAAGTATGGTGGGTCTGACACACCGGTGTCAATGTGTTCTTTTTTCCATTTCCAGGAGTGTATTTTGCAACCGTGACTTATTAAATTCATAGATCGGTAATTTAAGATCTCTCAGCACCTGCTTTCTTTTTAGATTGGAATTATTATATTATTCTTGATGTCTGAGGGTATTTCGCCTGTCTTATACATCTTGCTCACCAGATAGTACATTTTTGTTATGGCTTGGTCTCCCATGGCTATTAGTAGTTCTAATGGAATGTTGTCTACTCCCGGTGCCTTGTTTCGATTTAGGACTTTCAGTGCTCTGTCAAACTCTTCACGCAGTATCATATCTCCCATTTCATCTTCATCTACGTCCTCTTCCATTTCCATAATATTACCCTCAAGTACATCGCCCTTGTATAGATCCCTCCATAAACTCCTTCCACCTTACTGCTTACCCATCTTTGCTTAGGACTGGTTTTCCATCTGAGCTCTTGATATTCACAGTTGGATCGCTTTCCTCCAAAAGTATCTTTCATTTTCTTGTAGGCAGTGTCTATCTTACCCCTATTGATACATGCTACTTCATCTTTACACTTGTGCTCTGTCCGTCCCTGCTTAGCCTTTTTGCACTCTCTGTCGATCTCATTTTTGAGACGTTTGTGTTCCTTTTCACGTGCTTTATTTACTGCTTTTTTATATTTTCTCCTTTAATCAATTAAATTCAATATTTCTTCTGTTACCCATGGATTTCTACTAGCCATCGTCTTTTTATCTGCTTGATCCTCTGCTGCCTTCACTATTTCATCTCTCAAAGCTATTCATTCTTTTTCTATTATATCTCTTTCCCCCGTTCTTGTCAATCGTTTTCTAATGATGTCTCCGAAACTCTCTAGACCCTCTGGTCCTTTTCGTTTATCCAGGTCCCATCTCTTAAATTTCTATTTTTTTCTAGTTTCTTCAGTTTTAGTCTACAGTCCATAATCAATAAATTGTGGTTAGTGTCCACATCTGCCGCTGGAAATGTCTTACAATTTTAAACGTGATTCCTAAATCTCTGTCTTACCATTATAAATCCATCTGAAACCTTCCAGTGTCTCCTGGCCTGTTCCACGTATACAACCTTGTTTCATGATTCTTAAACCATGTTTCAGCTGTGATTAACTTACGCTCTGTGCAAAATTCTACCACGCAGTTTCCTCTTTCATTCCTTACCCCCAGTCCATATTCACTTATTACTTTTCCATCTCTTCCTTTTCCTAATATCGAATTCCATTCTCCAATGACTATTAAATTTTCGTCTCCCTTTACTATCTGAATAATTTCTTTTATCCCATCAGACATTACTTCAAGCTCTTCATCATCTGCGGAGCTAGTTGGCATATAAACTTGTACTACTGTGGTAGGCATTGGCTTCGTGGCTACAATAATGCGTTCCCTATGCTGTTCGTAGTAGCTTATCGGCGTTCCTATATTTTTTTTCGTTATTAAACATACTCCTGCACAACACTTATTTGATTTTGTATTTATAACCCTGCATTCACCTGACCAGAAGTCTTGATGCTCTTGCCACCGAACTTCCCTAAAACCCGTTGTATCTAACTTTATCCTATCCATTACCCTTTTTAAATTTTCTAACCTACCTGCCGAATGAAGGTATCTGACATTCCACGTTCCGAACCGAAGAACGCCAGTTTTGCTACTAGTGATAACGACGTCCTCCTGAGTAGTTCCCGCGCGGAGATCCGCATGGGGGCCTATTTTATCTCTGATATATTTTACCCATTAGGACGACATCATTATGTAACCATGCAGTGAAGCTGCATGTTCTCGGGAAAAATTACGGCACTAGTGTCCCCTTACTTTCAGCCGTTTGCAGTACCAGCACAGCAAGGCCGTTTTGGTAGATGTTACAAGGACGACAGTCTGGAAGGTCGGTCAATCATACAGACTGTTGCCCCTGAAGCTTCCCTCATAAATGAGTAAAATTATTAAAGGTGATCAACGAATCTTGTCTACTTCAATAATGGAGGGAATTCAGCATCACAACAGATTTATTCATAGAAGCGTGAGTTAAATGGAACGTAGTTGAACATAATACAATGACAATATTCTACCTCGTGTTCATAAAATAAAGTGTTCTGATAGACCGTTGAAGAAGCTGGCGGTGCCTTGACTTTAACTGTGACTTTACAAAATGGATAAAGCGATCTAACTGTGATTAATATGAATGACAGTGATTGTGAACTGAACCATGAAACAAACTACTATTCTGCAGTGGGCGCGCAGTGAAGTACGAGAAATTCACCCTAAAGATTGCTACTGTCGGTGCTGCAAAATGCTCACCTCGCACTTGTAAGAAACTCGAGATGCAGTGCCCAGTACGCCACGGCGTCGGATCGGGTAGCGTACCTCAGTCTTCTCCTCTCATTCGGTCCACCACTGCACACAGTCCAAAACCAAATTTCCTCCTCGATTCACAAGCGAAATTCAGTGACACTCCTTCACGTTTTCGCCGTCGTATAACTGCTGGTCCGCAAGAAGCTCCACGTGGAGTTTCTCCAAAAAGCTGAAACTATTAACTAAGACTCGCAAAAGCACTCCTGCGTCAATTGCGCATCACTCAATGAGAGGGGAAAAACTGTTGCTCCAATCCCAGCTTCTCTGGAGGCATCAAACATTCATTCGCTGTCATGATATCTGACGTCACGGACCGTTTTCCGATCACTGTTATTTTTCTCACATGTGAAATCATCTACTTGACTTGAAAAACACACCAACACCATTCTCGGCCTCCCAGTGTTTAGCCTCCAGCAGTGTTCACGCAAAATTTTTCGCCAGCCCGACTGATACCGATCTTATATGAACCTTCTCAGGAAACTGTATGAGACGCCCCTGCCGAAACCATGGAATGCGCTTCGCCTCAGACGAGAAGAGTTGCTACAACCCCCCCCCCCCCTCCTCCCCGTACCGGCCAAGGTTCCTTTTACTTGAGACTGTCCGACCTAAACAAGCCCTCCTCTACTCCACCTCCTATAATCTCGTATGCCTACCTGCTACTCAGCGTTACAACCACTGTCAGCCCTCTCGTGCAGCCTCAGTGACCATAGAGCATGTTACTAACAGTTACACTAAGAAAATAAAGCGGAAGGAAGGCAGGTCGAAAGGATCTGCCATCTTTCAATTTTTATAATTTATTGCAACAAGAATACACAATTTTTATTTATATCATTTCTAATCACTGTCACCCTGCTTTACAATTCATGTGATCCACCGTTGCACATTCCTTCCGATACCCTCTGAAAAAAGAAAAAAAATTGGTGTGCGCAGCACGTCGCATATGCACCACCTCCTTCAACTGTTGAACGGAACTGGATCGACGATCTCTTAAAAGCATCTGCAGTCATGATTCGTTTCAAAAACGTTTCACCTTCGTTAGCATGATGGCAGAGCTAGGACTGACTGATTTTCAGGTGGTTATCCTTAAGCTCTTCATCGAGTTGTTTTGGACTCTGTCGCGCACAGACTTTGTGAACGTTGAGACTGTTCTGCATGATTTAATATGCACAACCATGACTAATCTGCATATGGTCAATACTCACCAGTCTGTTATTCACAACCATGGAACTGACGTGCATGATTTAATATGCACAACCATGATTAATCTGCATATGGTCAGTACTCACCAGTCTGCTCACCAGTCTGTTATTAACAACCATGGAACTGACGTGTTCAACATTGGCATCAGTTCTCGTTGTAGCTGGAGCTCGTCGGCCGGAGTGGCTGGAGCTACGGTCGCAGGTTCGAATCCTGCCTCGGGCATGGATGTGTGTGATGTCCTTAGGTTAGTCAGGTTTAAGTAGTTCTAAGTTCTAGGGGACTGATGACCTCAGATGTTAAGTCCCATAGTGCTCAGAGCCATTTTGTAGCTGTAGCTTCTTCCTCGTTCTAGACGCTCGCTCGACCACTTTTGAACTGTTCCATCCACTCGTAAACTCTTCGCTGTGAAAAATCATTGTGCCCCTATTGTGGTGAAAGTCTTCTTTGAATTGCCGTTCCTGGCACATCTTCAGAGCACAAAAGACAGATTACGGAACTCTGCTGTTTTGTTGTGCAAACAGAGAGTAGCGCGGCCATCTTTAAGTCACAACAGCGCAAAACGAACTGATACGACAGTGCTGAAACCTACCACAGACGAAGACAACGGTACCATCTAGCGGCTGGTCACTACAAAAATCCATAGAGCTAAAAGACAATTACAGCAAAAAAGTAGATACTTTCCGACTTACTCTGGTATATAGTTGTCGTCCTTTTGTCCCACAATATAATGCACAGCGCGTTTATACAACTACACGAAGCTGCCAGAAAAGCACGTCGTTCAGATGTTGTTCAACTCTGTCGTCACATTGACCTGACTGTCGGTTATGTCGTCACAGCTCTGGCAATTCATGGGAATATTTGTTTGTAGGAATAAAAAAAAAATGGTACTCGGCTCTAAATCGGAAGAATATGGAGTTTGGTCGACCACAAGCACATGTTTCTTTTTGGCTAGAAACTGAGCTACAAGTGGCGCCGTGTGAGCGGGTGCAATGTCG
The DNA here is from genome assembly GCF_023864275.1 of Schistocerca cancellata. Taxonomy (NCBI): domain Eukaryota; kingdom Metazoa; phylum Arthropoda; class Insecta; order Orthoptera; family Acrididae; genus Schistocerca; species Schistocerca cancellata. Next base: position 703,602,045 of record NC_064626.1, read on the forward strand.
TTCAGCAAGAAGAAATCCCTCCCCTTCCGTTGTTGGAGACGAACCCTCTGAATCCTCTTGCACAACCGATACACGACACCTAAATAATACTGAAAATTTACTTTGGTACCGGTGGGAGCAAATTCCCTATGGACAATGCCGAGCCCATCGAAGAGGACGGTGAGCGTTGTAGTCACTTTCAATTTTGTCGTTCACACCGTCTTCGAACATTGCGAACCACAATGCCGTTTTATGGTATGATCGTATTGATGACACCAAGTCTCTTGAGCCCTGATCATTTTTTCCAGAAAAGCGATGTCCGCAATTTTCATTTCGATCACGTCGCGGCAAGCGTCCATGCGTCGTTGTTTCTATTTTGGAGTCAAGGTGTTCGGACATACTGCACAGATTTTCTCTTCTTCAAAAAATTCTGGAGATTATTATCAACACTTGATTTAGAGAGGCGCCTTGCCACGGTTCGCGCGGCTCCCCCCGTTGGACGTTCGAGTCTTCCCTCGGGGATGGGTGTGTGTGTTGTCCGTAGCGTAAGTGTGTAAGCCTAGGGACCGATGACCTCAGCAGTTTGGTCCCATTGGAACTTAGCACCACCACCATCACTTGATTCAGATTTGTTCCATTTCTCAGGGATGTCTCTGTATGAAAGACAACGGTCGGCTTTCATAAGATCACGAATTTTCTCAATATTTCCCTTGGATGAACTTTAACTGGGAGGCCAAGACCTCTAGTTTTCCTGGAGAGATAGATGTTTTTCTATAAAACATACAAAAGACTCAAACACTGGTGCAGAAATTTAACAATTATCGGCAGAAGCCTTTTTCATGAACTGAAATGTCTCCGTAACCATTTTAACGACTAAAACTTGAAATCGAATGAGTACTTGTTGCTCCAATGAGATTTGTGACACAACAATGTTAATATACCACCGTCACACGTCCACAACTTAACACTGCCATCTCACAAGTGACTGGTCAAATGCTCATCCGCTCTTCGTAATTCTTAGTTCAAGCTGCCACTGTAGTTACTTCGCTGACGTCGCTTCTACGTCAGGAATAAAATCAGTCTCGGAACCTTTTGGGGACATGGTGTGTGCCTATTTTCACGGCTACCAGGTTTCCAACGGATACCTCTTTTTCTCTGCATGGCATCTGAGTAGCTTCAGAGCTGCACGTATACCTTAATGCGCTGCGCTCTAGCTTGTGGTATAGAGGGTCCGATCACACCCAGATCGAATTCAGGTGGCGGATAAATGACCACTGATCTGGTTCTCTGGCCAGCCTCAATGTGGTTTTTAGGCGGTTTTCCACGCTCGTTTAGGTATATACTGGGTTGGTTTCCAGTATTCGTCTCAGAAAATATGATACACAAACAGTTAACACTCGATAAGACACGAAATGTTTACACAGTTCGCAGACATGATCTGAATAGGGTTTTTAGGTGGTTTCCACGCTCGTTTAGGCAAATTATGGATTCGTCTCCAATCTTCGTTCAGTAAAAACGATACTCAAATATGACAGTACACAGAACAAAATTTACACGGTTCACAGAGATATGGTGTACATGACTTCCGTTCCTTATCTTATGTTTACATGGGATATAAAAATTGGATATTGCCAACAGTATATCTGAAAACTGTTGTTCGACAACATTACGGATACACGAACTGCAGCCACATGTACGGGCCACTGTTGCTTGGCAATGGTTTCAGCAATACATTTCCGGGCCACGAGTGTTTGCACGGGGCCACATTATTGCCACAAAATGGACAAATGCGAACCAGTGGAAGTGAGGACGTCGCTATCGATTTTTTTTTACGTCACACACGAAATAAAGTTGGAAAGAACAGGAGAAATCACTCCTTGTTGTTGCGTTCTTTTTTTAAGTAAGCTGGATGCTTCAGAAAATTTAACTCGTGATCCGATGCTTGATACAAACGTTTTCCAGGATTTTACCAGAACGTCGAAACAGAGTTTCGAATACCTCGTAGAAGCAACTGTTCCGAGAGCCGGTACTGCATATCAAGCGTGTATACTAGTTAATATCTGACTGGCGATTACCCTTCGGCTTTCAACTACTAGTGATTTTTACAGAAGTTGAAAGTATCTCGTGAAAGAACACTATCTATGCCATTAACAATCAATAATAACAATCAATTTTCATGGTATTTTCACAGGTAGCTTGAGCGTAGCTTGGGGCAATTTATTTCATCAAAATCGGATCACAAAAAAAGGTCATGATTTGAAGTTTCGCCTAAAACAGTCGCGTCTCCTTCTTCGTCAATTTGAAAACGATATTCTCCAAAACTACGTGACGAATTTTCAGGGGGTTTTCACAGGTAATTGGAGCCCAGATTGGAGCAACATATAGTCTTTATTTTATCAAAATCGCAGCGTGAAAGAAAACGTATGGAAATTTAAAGTTTTATGTAAAATCGCCTGTTCAACTTAGTAGTTCGGATGTTTAATCAACATGTTTTAATGCACCAAATAACTAACAGAAGGTGCTGTAAGTTTCGTAGTACACTAAGGAACTAATGGATGTCGCTGTTAGTTTTTTTTAACTTAGTGACAGACGTATTTTCTGCAGTTTACATCAGTAACAGAATTGGGCGCCACTGTCTTATTCTTATTAATATAAAGTAATTCACTTGACAAGCGTGTACAGATCAACTGAATTCGCTCCGTGTATTAAAAATTTAACGACAATTCTTTACTTCTCTTGATATGTTTCATTTATTTTCTTTGCTAGGAAAACAGTTTGTTAAGTTTGCTTTGTGATTATGTTTCCTACTCATTGTATTTTTATTTCATTTAGTTTGGCAATAAAAGCGCCAAGAATATGTTCGAATTCTTCTGAATACACCGGAAAAGCTAAAATACTGAGCACTGTGCAGTCTCAAGAATCCAATGAAGATTGTGGGGTGATACTTGCTTCAGCGCGAAAACATCAAGCTTTAACGTCAGCAACTCGTGGTCTAGTAGCTAACGTTTCTACCTCTGGATCACGGGGTCCTGTGTTCGACTAGGGTCGGATCGGGGATTTTCTCCATCTGGGGACTGGGTGTTTGTGTTATCATCCTCTCATCATTATTCGGGAAGTGGCGAGATTGGAGGTGGAAAAATTGGGAACTTTTACAGGCGCTGACGACCACGATGTTGAGCGCTCCATAAACCAACATCATCAATATTAGCCTTTAACTCACTCTCTGAAAACTATTACTGAAAGTGCGGCGCTGTGTTAACTCAGATCGAGAGCATCATGCGTTACCTCGCTCCTCAGAACCCTTCATCACAGTAGCTCAAAGTTACTTCTATCGAACATAACATCAAAGAACCAGAAATTTTGACAGGTAATGGCGCACGCGATGACGATTTATAACTTGTATCCCACTTACTTCTAACAATTTACCATACCGCTTTAAATGTACCCAATACTTAGTGAACTTAAGTTATGCGACAACCATAAACAAAGCACAAGGCCAGATGATGTGGATTGAAGGCGTGGACCTTAGTGCCAGTTGCTTATTGCATGGCCAGCTCTACTTGGCTCTCACCCATTTTAGTGAAGCAAATAAGCTCTTCGTTCATGTCCCCAATCGCACTACTCCCAATGTTCTATACAAAGAAGCTTTATAAGTCAAAAATAAATTCAAAGTTGCAAAGATTCGGCAACAGCTGTAGGTAAACACCCGGGCAATGTCAGGTTTTTCAGCTAGTTCATCAATAACTGTCTTGGTATCAAAAGATTTCATTAAAGAAAGTTCGAAATAAGAACACAATTTTTATTGATATTTCATTTTTTTCACTATCACACTTCACTGTTTACACTTTGAATTCCTGCTGCAGACACGTCTCGAGATAGTATGAATACGGCGGGCACCAAATGCAAACCATGTGGATGAAGATCCACCTGCGCTTCCACTCTTCGTACACATCATTGTCGCGTTTGGCATAGATTCAAAGACACAGGAATTTTCCGTATGCTCCACCAAGCGTGATTCCGAGATCATCGGCAACTGACCGCTAACTGTCGTTTTTCATATTGCGAACTTTGTCTCTCTTTTGTCCACTTCTCCACTGCTGCACACAGAGTTAACAACAAGCAAATAAAGAAACAGGTGGCTTTATGTACGCGTGCAAACTTTCTGACAAAAGTGAAACGATATAGTTATCGCTCAGACACGTGACTGCGGAGCTTTACACATAAGGGCAGAGATAGATGTTGCCCTGCAATATGAAATATTCTCCTCCCTTGGTGGACAACACCGGCAACGCCTTGACAGTACGTCGGCCATACCGCATATTTGCCGTGTCTTGCAGCCACGCTGTAGCGGAAATGCGCCTTCATGTAATCTGATGACGGTGTTGGCAGAAAGGTCATCCGGCCTCAGAACTTATAACAAATTAATGGACCAAATAATTAAAAATAGCGGAGCCCCACGACGGCCTAAACGCCAGGTAAAAGATCGAGTTTTGGAAGGAGCGCATTTCTGACGAAGTTACCCTTTATTGGAAAGTCGGTTGGTCGGTCTCTCTCTGTCTCTTTCTCTCTCTCTCTCTCTTTCTCATTCACTCACTGTGTGTGTGTGTGTGTGTGTGTGTGTGTGTGTGTGTGTGTGTGTGTCACTCCCCTCCTCCCTCTCTCTCTCTCTCTCTCTCTCTCTCTCTCTCTCTCTCTCACACACACACACACACACACACACACACACACACACACACACTTTCTGTAGATCCGTGTGGATACTCATCATATTTGCGCTGGCTCTTGTGTGCGTGTGTGTTGACAAGTGCATATTTCAGCAGCGCACAAAAGTTCTCAAATATTTACGCCAGGAATCGTCTTTGCCACCCGCCTGTGCCTGGTCCGCGACTTGGAAAGGGTCGACAACCGATCCTTCAGCAGGAAAATGGGGAAGCAGAAACCAATGTTTGTTAGTAAACGCCGTAACACAACAGCAAAATCTGAGCCTCTCTGCCGCCAGAAGCCATAAACTGGTTATCGTTCCGTTCCTGGAGATCCGATGTTGTGAGACATACAATTTTAAATTTAGATAAAAGACTGTCACTTAGTACGTATGAATGCTTGAATTTTCAATCAGTACACACCTGTTCTTCAGTTGCATGACTTAGAACCGTAATTTGTTTGCTCCGAATCTCTTCCAGATTTTAATGGTTTATCAACAGGTGAGCCAGCTTCGTATATTCTATTTCCAAATGAAATTTCGTGCTCGATAATTTCTGATTAAGTTGACCTAACAAAGATGCTTTACACGTACATAGCTAAACTTCTGAGCATTAATTTTTAACGATATCACGAATTCATCCCATACAAAAATCACAGCATTAATCCAAGATTACTGGTTTACCTAAAAAAAATATTACGTAAACCAGGTGTTTCTTAGTCGCACAGAATGCATTGTTCCTGTAAAAAAAAAATGCCTCCTTATATTCTGAAGTGAAATAATCAGCACCTTACTAAACAATCGTTTAACATTTTAGTTTCTATCTTTCGGGAAAGAGATACGTCTTTTCTACATTGTATCGTTTAGAGGTATTTGCTAATTAATCTACCTTACAGCCGTCTGCCTTCTTTGAACATACTGTGCATTTTCTACTGATTCTGAATATTTCCAACAAATATTCAAGATTTACAATTTTCAGGTTTTTTTCTTTTTTTATTTCAGAACACACTATTCTTTCTCAGATAATTTGTCAACATGAGACTGGAGCGATGAACACGAAACCTTCATTGGTTGTCCCTAATCTGTCTGAAAATTTGCAGCAGTCATCAGTCATTCTGAACAAAAAAAACACTTGTAGGGTGTCACACAATTCCTTTATAATCTCGTTACTGTGCATTCAGAAAGAGGGAAAGAAGATTAGTTTACAGACAAACGACCAGCTGGTGTAAATGTGGTAGAGGATGTAAACAGGACCGCGTCACCGTTACGGTCACAGGTTCAAATCCTGCCTCGGGCATGGATGTGTGTGCTGTCCTTAGGTTAGTTAGGTTTAAGTAGTTCTAAGTTCTAGGCGACTGATGACCTCAGATGTTAAGTCCCATAGCGCTCAGAGCCGTTTGTAAACAGGAGATTCGACTTGCCGTTGGAACCGAACTGTTATTCTTGTACGGTGGTACAGGAAAACTTGGAAACGCCAAATCACGATGTCCAGATAAGGACTAGAACACCATTCTCACTATTAGTATCTGAAGTAATCCGTCGCCTCTCTCGGTGCATTCAAAGGTATATTTTACGTTGCGCCATCACTTCAAAAGAAGAAAGTGGCATCACCACTAAACGCTGTTATCAGTGAACGCTTGAACAGCATTTGCTAAGACTGACTCAGTGATACACATTATGACGGTCTCAGACGTTTTCATAATAAAGATAACAATGTCAACCGTAGAGTCTGGCAATGATGGAGGGACGGAAATAAGAAAGATTCGAGTTTAAATTCTCGGCGATGTCGATGTTGGCAGAGAGGACACTAGTTCATTCTGGCATGAACATGCAACGAAAAGTTGCATTTACGACAGGTGGCAAGTAAAACGTCGAAGTGCCCTGACCAGGGCTGAGCCGTGACTAATATTCCTAATCCAACAGAACACAAAAAATGAGGTGTGCTGCAAAAGCACCAAGCACTATGCTGATACACGTCTGACACTTCGTAACAGGTCAGAAAAAGACAATGAAAAACCACACCCAATTTTGTCTTTCTTATGACAGCAGTGTGGTATTTTCGCATTGATTCCATCGTTCATTGTCTGAATATGTGACTCTGTTTGACTTTTCACTGTTCTTTAGAATCCGAATCTAGTATTCTATAGTACTTCAGTTCGTGCTACATTATGTTGGATGGTTTTGAACAGTGGGGTTACTTTATAAGACAGTCCCTGCGATATAGAAGGAACTAATTACGTCAAATTAACATGTGTCTGATTATGGGAGGGTTGGAAATTTAATAGTGGCAATTATTTATTTACAGCTCGTACAAAATAGATACGTGTTTCAAAGTTTTACTGACCTTCAAAGTAGTCACCAGCATTGTGTATAACCCGCTGCCTTCGATGTGGGGGTCGTAGGATACTCTTAGCAGTGCCAGGTGTGTTGAAAGTTCGAGCGGCGCGGTCTATTGCCCGAAGAATTTGTAGTAGTTCTGAAGTGAATGCCGTGAAGTGTTTCCTTCAGTCTAGAAATCGAGTTGAACTAATGAGGGCTTAAGTAAGGGGAGTGCAGGAGGTGGTATAGCACTTAGCAGCCCCATCAGTCAAACAAACCAGTAACAGCTTGCACTGTACGTGCTTGAGCATTGTCCTGCAAAATGGTGGTCAGGTCCTGCAGAAAGTGTCATCACTTCTGTCTCTAAGCTGGCCGTAGGTTGTGTTCCAAAAATGAACAGCAATTGACTCGTTTCGTATTTAATGCTCACTCTACTGCTTGAACCTTGAAAACCATTGTAGATTCCATTAGCTGGAACCGCAGTAGCTTATTGCTGTTGCTACGCTGCAAAATTCCTTTAACAATAGTAACAGTCACAGTGTCGCTGCATGAGCTGTCCCGAGAGCGTTGCGGTGGACAACACAAGAGAACAGAATCGTCTGAAATCCTTGGCAGATGCCACTACGTCAGCCACATTCGCGTTGCAAGTTCAGAGGCACTAGTCGTTTCTTGCATGTGGGAAATTAATTTAAGTTCTGACGTGAATGAAGTACCGTACATTGCTGCAGTTAGTATTGCCGTCGATAGCTGCTACCAAAGGAACCTGGTGCAGAAACTACAAAACTAACATGCAAAGTCTATCGTATAGAAACTGTTCTCTATTGAACTCTTTGAACCAAATGCTGCCTTTTTCTTTAAAAAAAAAATATCGAGGGGTGGGGAGCGGGGACGAATAGTGGAAGGTACTCTGTCTTGTGTCTTTGTTCTTGACTAATTAGAAGCATGTAAAGGAACGCTTTCACTTGCTACGATGGACGTGTATACGCGAATACAGGTATACCACGATAACGTCAATGTACGCTTGCTCGACTCATCATTTGTGTAAGGGAAAAACTTGCAACTCACAAAAACGACACATTAACATAGTAAAATGAGAATCAAAACCAAATTAAGAAAGACACTGTAAACGCGTGCTACAATAATTTAACCGATCTGATCCACAAACCTGGAGTTCAACGAAAAAATTAACAAATCTGGTCCTACAGAATGCCTGGAATCATTCCTTGACAAAAATATATAAAAGATTGCATATTGAGGAAGGCAAAATTAGGAACCTTTGAAATAGACAAATAAAAGCCAAGCTACTCTTCGTAATAAATATCATAAATACCATCTTCAAAAAATTACAACGTAGAAGCGTATTTTCGAGAATGCCTTGACTCTTTTCAAAGTCGCTCGCGTAACGAGACTCACACTTACTGTTCGCTTTCTCTACTATCGCCAAGTGTTAACGATAGATCTTTGGACACAAATAAGATTCATAACGCCAAGAAATGTTCTGTTTACAGAACAATTCGGCTAAACAGTGTGGCACCCTACTCACTGTTAAATAAACACGATGCAACGGAGATAACGCGTACTCACACATTATCACATGCCGTCAGTTACTTGTGAAACGTCTGGTTGTCTCCACTCACTCGGATTACGAGGAGAATTCTACATACGTTCTATGAATACTCACTAAGTGACTGAAACCTAGTTGAACAGCTAGTTCACCCTTAATAATCAGAAGGATAGACTATTATGCAGACACAAAATTTGAAACTAATACGTGTAGATGTTCCTGAAACTGAATCCTCACTGTTCCAGGAGTAGCACTTACACCATTCGGCAAGACAAAACATACTACAATGTGAAAGATCACCTTTAGAGCACAAAATTTCCTTTCGCAAGACTAATAGTGTCGCAAACAAAATATAAGAAGTTTAAGAAGTTATTTTGGTAGTGCCGAGAGATAGTTCCTCTGTTATGCCATCCAGAGTTGCAGTCTGGATATCTTTGAACCGAATCACAAACTGCACGGAAGTTTCATGTGTTTCAGCCATTAGCAGTCCTGCCACTTCGGTCTGAGACTGAATTTCACCGGTATTAATGTCAGCACACACACTCAAATAGGCTGCCACGTGATCCTACCCTTCACATCTGCATGGATACTCTGAAAATCACATTTAAGTGCCTGGCAGAGGGTTTAAAGAACCACATTCACAGCAATTCTCTATTATTCCAATCTCGTATAGCGTGCGGAAAAAACGAATAGCTATATCTGTCCGTGCGAGCTCTGATTTCCCTTATTTTATTATGGTGATCGTTTCTCCCTATGTGGGTCGGCGTCAGAAACATATTTTCGCATCGGAGGAGAAAATTGGTGATTGAAATTTCGTGAGAAGATTCCACCGCAACGAAAAACGCCTTTGTTCTAATGATGTCCACCACAAATCCTGTATCGTTTCAGTGACACTCTCTCTCCTATTTCGCGATAGTACAAAATGTGCTGCCCTTCTTTGAACTTTTTTGATGTACTCCGTCAATACTATCCGGTAAGGATCCCATACCGCGCAGCAGTAGTCTCTTCAGAAGATCTGTTACATTTCTTTAAGTGTCTTGCCAACAAAACACAGTCTTTTGTTAGCCTTCTTCACAACATTTTCTACGTGTTCCTTCCAATTCAAGTTATTCGTAATTGTAATACCTAGTTATTTAGTTGAATTTACGGCGTTTAGATTTGACTGATTTATCATGTAACCTAAGTTTAACAGATTACTTTTAGCACTCATGTGGATGAACTCACAATTGTCGTACACATTTCTAGTGGACGAAACGCTAATCCGCCAAGGATGTCAGGGACGAAGCAGCACCTGCTGTAGAGCGAATAAAAATTCTACATCCGAGAGCATGAGTAATTGGGCTTTATCCATATAGTACCAAATCCATGATGTGCTCAAAGAATGTTATGGCTTTGCGACTTACAACAATTACTGTTGGGAATACACAAAGGTCGAGATAACCAATGATATCCAAGACGTAGAGCATCTTGCCGTCTGTTTGTTTACACAACGCATGGCGCTGCATTCTAGTAAGAGAACGATGAACTACACGCTGAGAATGCCATCTCAGGGCGGTATAGCATATTTCTTCCTGGGCTTTATAGGTGTCCCATCTACACCGGGAGTTCTATTCCGGCACTTCTTTAGCTTCTCATATTCATAAATGATCTTCCCATTCAGTGTCACAAGACGCTGGTTTTCAGCTTTATACAGATCATAAAGGTTCAAAAATGAAACGTACTTCCCTCCTTCTTATTCAAAAGGCAGTAGTTAATCAAATATTTGAAAACATCAACAAATGTTTCAATTGAATGCGATCACATTAAATTTTGACAACAATCAGTACATACCTTTCGTTGCTTCTCGTAGAACTCAACAAGCTACAGTCATGGTCTACTCAAACAATGAAATATACACATCAAAAAAAGTTTTGCATCACCCTGGTTCCCACAACCCCTGAAGATAGACGTTGACTGTGGATATTGTATGACAGACACAGTCCCTTTGACTGTTCAGAGATGTCACTAAACCCGCCCAAAGATGTAGACAACCATGCATGAGAAGCGACTATTAGACGGAGGAGGTTCGACAGCCGATCAGTTCCAGTCATTCCACCAGGAAGGAGATACACAGCTCGTTTTATCTGTAGTTCAACCATGCCTAGATGGTCAATACCGCTGTTCCATCGCATCCGCATTGGTACTTTGTACCAGGAAGGGCTCTAAACAAGGGAAGTGTCCAGGCGTCTCGCAGTGAACCAAAGCGATGTTGTTCGGACATGGAGGAGATACAGACGGACAGGAACTGTCGATGACATGCCTCGCTCAGGCCGCCCAAGGGCTACTACTGCAGTGGATGATCGCTACCTACGGATTATGGCTCGGAGGAATCCTGACAGCAACGCCACCATGTTGAATAACGCTTTTCGTGCAGCCACAGGACAACGTGTTACGACTCAAACTGTGCGCAATAGGCTGCATGATGCGCAACTTCACTCCCGATGTCCATGGCGAGGTCCATCTTTGCAACCACGAAACCATGCAGCGCGATACACGTTCTCTTCACCGATGAGTGTCGAATGTGCCTTCAACCAGGCAATAGTCGGACACGTGTTTGGAGGCAACACAGTCAGACTGAACTCGTTAGTCATACTGTCCAGAGAGGGCAGCAATGTGGAGGTTCCCTGCTGTTTTGGGGTGGAATTATGTGGAGCCGACATACGTCACTGGTGGTCATGGAAGGCACCTTAACGGCTGTACGATATGTGAATGCCATTCTCCGTCAGATAGTGCAACCCCATTGGCAGCACACTGGAGAGGTATTCGTCTTCATGGACAGCAATTGGCACCCCCATCGTGCACCTCTTGTGAATGACTTCCTTCAGGATAACGACATCGCTCGACTAGAGTGACCAGCATGTTCTCCAGACATGAACCCTAAAGAACTTGTCTGAAATAGATTGAAAGGGCTGTTTACGGACGACGTGACCCACCAGCCACTCAGAGGGATCTACTCCGAATCGCAGTTGAGGACTGGGACAATCTGGAGGACCAACAGTGCCTTGATGAACTTGTGGATAGTATGCCACGACGAATACAGACATGCATCAATGCAATAAGACGTGCTACTGGCTATTAGAGGTACCGATGTGTACAGAAATCTAGACGACCAACTCTGAAGATCTCGCTGTATTGTGGTACAATATGCAATGTGTGATTTTCAGGCGCAATAAAAATTGCGGAAGTGATGTTTATGTTGATCTCTGTTCTAATTTTCTGTACAGGTTCCGGAACTCTCGGAACCGAGGTGATGCAAAAGTTTTTTTGACGAGTGCTCAAGAAGGAGAATATTAAGGTTTTCGAAGTACATGCAGGTCACAGCGTTAATTAGAAAACGCTCATTCTATAAATAATAAAACACCTTACTTTCGTTAAATTTTCTATGCGTAGGCTATATAAAAATAAGAAATGTATACTTCCATTCACTAATGAATTACGAAATGCTTTTTTTGGGTAAATTACCTTACGATGACAGTGTTTTTTTGAGAACACAAGTATGTTATAAGAATTGTATCTGTTAATTTGAGCCGGCCGGTGTGGCCGAGCGGTTCTAGGCGCTTCAATCTGGAACCGCGCGACCGCCACGGCCGCAGTTTCGAATCCTGCCTCGGGTGTGGATGTGTGTGATGTCCTTAGGTTAGTTAGGTTTAAGTAGTTCTAAGTTCTAGGGGACTGATGACCTCAGATGTTAAATCCCATAGTGCTCAGAGCCACTTTTTTGTTAATTTGAGAAGATCCTGTAGTGAGTTAAGAAATCTCTTCAAAAACATATTTCGACAACTGCTACACGCGCACACACGCGCACACACGCGCACACACGCGCACACACGCGCACACAAGCGCAGACTGTGTGTGTGTGGGGGGGGGGGGGGGGCGGTGATCAAAATGTCTTTCTCGAAATCACCTACAAAGACATTAAGGAGTTGTCAAAACAGATATTTGGGCATACGCTTACTGAGCGACCAAGCTTATTACATGTCTTTTAGGTAATGTGGTGGAATTTAAGAATGAATTATGGTATTTCTGTTGGGAACTACTAGTTCATTGAAGAATATCTTCATAGATAGTCTTAAAACTAGTGTTTAGGTTACATTATAACTAACATTAGCAATGCAATACAATGATATTTCGTATTCTAGAGTCATTTAATTGTGTTAGTCATGTGTTCTTCAGTCTCAAGACTGGTTTGATGCAACTCACCACACTAGTCTATCCTGTGCAAGACTCTTCATCTATACATAAATTACACAACCCACATTCATTTTAACGTGGTTGCTGTAGTCAAGCCTTAATCTCCCCCCAATAATCTTCCCTTCAGTAACAAACTGAGGATTTCTTCGTGCCTCAGATGACAGATCTTCGTCTACTTATATCATCCATTTAGCTACACGGGTGTGTACAGTTGTTTCCCGCCATAATTTCGTATGCTTTTCGTTGATTTCTAGAAATACTTTGGCTTCTGAGACTCTCATGCATATCGGGCACTCAATGATTCGCAAAAGCTGTTGGCATGACTGTTAACATGGTTTCTGGTATCTCCGAGAAGAACCGGTTTGCAAGAGCTTTGATATGAATGCAAAAAAGCCGACAACATGCATTGCCAAGGTGAACTGGACTTGCGGCGCTCCAGGTTTGAGAACCAGGCAGTTTCATCGGTCGCTTCATCAAGCTTATAAGGATACCACGAAGCGGTGTGGGGATTTGATCGTATTTAATTATGAACACACAAATTACAACCAAGAAGTACGTCGAACCCGAAGCCCGTTTAGAGTTCATCCCACAGCCACGCTGAGGGAGACTGGATAAAGCAGGGCGTACTCTTGCTGGAGGCAGGTAGCTAGTAGCCACAGGTGCAGCGTCATCAAATCACTTCAGATTCCCGCTGTCAATCTTGACGCTTACTTTAGAGATCAGCTGTTGTTCCCCAATTATTTCAGGAGAGTGTCGGTATGTTTTTAGCGTCCGCATTTTACTTCAGTGAAAGTGATGGTGATGGTGGTGGTGGTGGTGGTGGTGGTGGTGGTGGTGATGTGATGGTGATGATCATTATGATGATGCTCATGGTATTGGCTTCAAGGCGTTCAATGGTATGATCATCTGAGCCCTGAAAAAACGTGAATACTTATTGAGGCGAACAAAGTGTTTCGTCATTAGCAGTATTCATCAGACTGTCCCATGGACACGCATTAGAGACTTGAAAGGCTATGTGACAATGACAAAACAGTGGTTGTTAATCAGTATATAGTAAAAATTATACTAAAAATAACCCATATTCAGGTGCACGTTAAGGGCCTTCCCTCGTACGTCAGTAAAACTATAGTCTAGACGTAAAATGCAAAATAAAACGAGAATCATCGGTGGAAACTGCACTTTTATTCGTGGGTACTGAAGTGTGTCGTTTTGTAGGAAGAACGTATTTTAATTAATGTTTCGAAAGAGCCAGTCTCCTGCACGTACATGTTTATTGTCTCTGTGTAAGGGAGGAGAAAAGATCTCATAATGTTTCTAGTTGTTCAGTTTAATGTAGTGGCAATTGTATTCTGTGACCTCGTAGTGGAAATTTATCTACTAACAGCGATATTAAAATGACCTTTTGCTGAAACAAAAGTATAGGGCTCATCTCTCTCTCTCTCTCTCTCTCTCTCTCTCTCGCTCTCTCTTTCTCTCCTTTTCTTTGTGAGATCGCCACTTCAGACTCACTCTTGTTTTGTTTTCTTCTGTAGTTTGTCGTAGCGACAAGATGTGTTACGTAAATTACAATTAAATTAACTGTTTGCTGAATTAGAGAAATTAAAAGAGATATCTGTTTAGAACTAGTGTAATTATTTCAAAGTTACCTGCTCTAGTGCGGATAGTTACATGACTTTCGGTACTTTTCAAATATTTTTCAGACTGGAACCGGCGGAGTGGGCAGATCGTTGTGGAGAGACCTAACGGCCGAACACGCATTGCGTTCAGCCATTAGTCTGTCTTGCTCGTTGTAATCAGCGGCCCTGAGATTATATGCCGATTATTTTAATGTATCCCACATTCATTTCATGCAAGAGATTTTACGGATGATTCGGTCATTCGTTTGTGAACAATGATGCTGTCGGTCTTTGCCTGTGTCAGACACTGGCCCTGGTTTTCATGATTAGATAGTGTTTGGAAAAGAAGCCAGTTCAAGTGTCCCGTTTTCAATGTCATTTTACTGAGCTTGTATCTTGTTTTTCCGCGTGTTTACACTAGGTGGAGTGCACTACCCACATCCTATTTTTTCCACTGTCTTAAATGCTGTCTTATCCTCCCATGCAATCATGGTTACCTTAGAAGTGTATACAATACTTTTTATTTAGTCCAACTGATCGTCTCGTCGAGAAACTTCTCAACGTTCATGTGAAATTCGATACAAAAACACATCGCGACACGGGAGAGCAGAAAGTTCAAATGGCTCTGAGCACTATGCGACTTAACTTATGAGGTCATTAGTCGCCTAGAACTTAGAACTAACTAAACCTAACTAACCTAAGGACATCACACACATCCATGCCCGAGGCAAGATTCGAACCTGCGACCGTAGCGGTCGCTCGGCTCCAGACTTTAGCGCCTAGAACCGCACGGCCACTCCAGCCGGCGAGCAGAAAGGATAGCGCGACACAGTATGTATGGCTTGTTGACCACTAATATGAATAAAAACAGAGAAGGAGCCAGCCACTGTAAGAACATGTGGACGTTGGTTCACAGTTCTATATATGGAAATTACATTCCTTTAAGAAAGGTCCGAGTTGCAGTTTAAAATATACATATACAAGGTGAGCACAAAGTCTTGCCCTGATTATAACAATTCCTTACAGAATAACCGTTTGACATAATAAATTACATTTGATGCCGTTACATAGGTTAGTGTTACTAGTTGTTGTGACCAACAGATGGCGCTAGTGCTCCATCACACCGACGTGGTCTGTTAGGTCACGTTAGTTGCTGGCGAAATGGCGTCGAAGCAGGAGAAAAAGAAATGTGTGCTTTGGTTTCACGAAACGAAATCGCCCATCAGAGTTCAGAGTAAATTTCGGGCTTATTATGGACGCAGCCCTCCTGACGTTAAATCAATAAAGCGATGGTACGCAAACTTTAACGAAACAGGCAGCGTTTAAGATCGTCTTCGAAATGGCATGCCTCGTGTGAGTGATGCAACTGTTGATCGTGTTCGGCAATCGTTTCACCGGAGTCCGTCTAAATCAGCTCCTGAAGCATCACGTGAAATTCAAACACCACAAGCAAGATGGTGAAGGTTCTTCATGAAAGGCTTAGGTTGCATGCTTACAAAGTGCAAATCGTGGAGGCCTTGCAACCCAATGATTTGCTGACACGTGCTGAATTTGCAACTGAGATTCTCAACAGGATTGATGGCGCTAATGATTACTTAAATAGCATATTCTTTATCGATGACGGTCACTCCCATCGGAGGGTCGAGTCCTCCCCTCGGGCATTGTGTGTGTGTTGTTCTTAGCATAAGTTAGTTTAAGTAGTGTGTGAGTCTAGGGACCGATGAACTCAGCAGTTAGGTCCCTTAGGAATTCACACACATTTGAACATTTTACCGATGAATCCACCTTTCATATCAGTGGAATGGAAAATAGGCATAATGTCCGCATATGGGGTTCAGAGTCTCCACATGCTACTGTACAGGCACACCGAGACAGTGAAAAAGTGAATGTTTGGTGCGGCCTCATGCATAACAATATTTTTGGACCGTTTTTCTTTGCGTAAAAATGCATTACCGCTAACATTTACTTACACGTTTTGCGACATTTCATTGCCCTACAGTTAGAAGAGTATCAACCATGGATAATTATCCAGCAAGATGACTGGGTTTTGATAGTGTGTGATTTCCTGGACGAAACGTTTCCGGATCGGTGGATTGAAAGGAACGGTCCAACACCCTGGACACCCCACTCTCCAGACATTACACCCTTTGAGTTTTTTTTCTGGGACTATATCAAGGACAGTGTCTTCGTCACGCCAGTTGCTGACGTCCACGAACTGAAGGCTAGGATACAAGCTGTTGTGGGTACTGTGACAGAACACATGTTACAAAACACCTGGCGGGAACTGAAATACCGCCTCGACATTCTCCGAGCTACCAAGGGAGCACAAGTTGAGGTTTATTAATTTAAGTGGTCTTAAAAAAGCTAGTAACACTAACCTATGTAACGGCATCAAATGTGAATTATTATGTCAAACGATTATTCTGTAATAAATTGTTATAATCAGATCAAGACTTTGTGCTCATCCTGTATATTAAAAAATAACTGGAAAAGTATAAAACTATGATTCAGATAATCATGGGTGATATGATTAGTGACTAAAGAAGTATAAACCAGCCTACATGTGACTCATTACGACAATCTACCCAGTAATATTTCGACACGAGTGCGGTGAGTGTACTAAACTTTAAAACCTATTTCCACACTCTTCTCATTGCTATTTAAAACAGTGGACAAATCGACATCAAGAAAATTTCTTGCCGCTTTAACAGAAGCACCAACCGGAGCAAGTGCCTGTATATGAAAGAAAATGGTTTGTTCTCAGCAGTGTTAAAGTCCCTTTATGTTAGTAGAATCAGAGCCCAATGTCCTTATCTATAACGAAGACAGGGCGCTAAATCTTTAGATAGCTTTGTTTCCTTCTTCCTTCAGAAAAATAATATCAACAGATTTTCGAGCCTTCTACAAAGTGCCTCGCAGAGGGTTCATCGAACCACCTTCACAATTCTCTATTATTCAAATCTCATATAGCGCGAGGAAAGAATGAACACCTATATCTTTCCGTACGAGCTTTGATTTCCCTTATTTTATCGTGGTAATCGTTCCTCCCTATGTGGGTCGGTGTCAACAAAATATTTTCGCATTCGGAGGAGAAAATTGGTGATTGGAATTTCGTGAGAAGATTCCGCGGCAACGAAAAACGCCTTTTTCTGTTTTTTTTTTAAATGATGTCCAGCCCAAATCCTGTACCATTTTTGTACACTCTCTCCCGCAATTCGCGATAATACAAAACATGCTGCCTTTCTTTGAACTTTTTCGTTGTACTCCGTCAGTCCTATCTGGCAACGATCCCACACCGCACAGCAATATTCTAAAAGAGGACGGACAAGCGTAGTGTAGCCAGTCTCCTTAGTAGGTCTGTTACATTTTCTAAGTGTCCTGCCAATAAAACGCAGTCTTTGGTTCGCCTTCCCCGCAACATTTTCTATGTGTTCCTTCCTATTTAAGTTGCTCGTAATTGTAATACCTAGGTATTTAGTTGAATTTACGCCTTTTAGATTAGACTGATTTATCGTGTAACCCACGTTTAACGAGTTCCTATTAGCACTCATGTGGATGACCTCAAACTTCTCGTTATTTAAGGCCAACTGCCACTTTTCGCACCATTCCGATATTTCTTCTAAATCGTTTTGCAGTTTGTTTCGGTCTTCTAATGGCTTTATTAGTCGATGAACGACAGCGTCATCTGCAAAGAACCGAAGACGGCTGCTCAGATTGTCTCCCAAATCGTTTACATAGATAAGGAACAGCAAAGGGCGTATAACACTACCATGGGGAACGCCAGAAATCACTTCTGCTTTACTCGATGACTTTCGATAAATTACCACGAATTGTGACCTCTCTGACAGAAAATCACAAATCCAGTCACATAACTGAGACGATATTCCATAAACACTTAATTTCACTACGAGCCGCTTATGTGCTACAGTGTCAAAAGCCTTCCGGAAATCCAGTAATACGGAATCGATCTGAAATCCCTTGTCAATAGCACTCAACACTCATGTGAATAAAGAGCTAGTTGTGTTTAACAGGAACGATGTTTTCTGAACCCATGTTGACTGTGTGTCAATAGACCGTTTTCTTCGAGGTAATTCGTAATGTTCGAACACAATGTTCCACAATCCTGTTGCATATCGACATTAACGATATAATTTAGTGGATTACTCGTACTACCTTTCTTGAATATTGGTGTGACCTATGCAACTTTCCAGTCTTTGGGTACGGATCTTTCGTCGAGCGAACGGTTGTATATGATTGTTAAGTATGGAGTTAATGCATCAGCATACTCCGAAAGGAACCTAAGTGGAAAATTTTAAACATGGCTGAAACAGCAACTGTTGAAATTCTTCACGGTAAATGATGACAGCCAAAACAGTTGCATGATAAAGATTTATTAAAATTCTTGACCATGGTTTCGGTATATACCTTCATCAGAAGTAAAAAATCTACAATTACATCCTGCAATGGAGATTAATAAAACAATTGTGCCAAAAGCAAAAAAGATTTTTTACTTCTGATGAAGGTATATTTGTTGTTGTTGTGGTCTTCAGTCCTGAGACTGGTTTGATGCA
Organism: Schistocerca cancellata; assembly: GCF_023864275.1. Classification (NCBI taxonomy): domain Eukaryota; kingdom Metazoa; phylum Arthropoda; class Insecta; order Orthoptera; family Acrididae; genus Schistocerca; species Schistocerca cancellata. The sequence goes on from NC_064626.1 coordinate 703,621,023, forward strand.
GCTCTCCATGCTACTCTATCCTGTGCAAGCTTCTTCATCTCCCAGTACCTACTGCAACCTACATCCTTCTGAATCTGCTTAGTGTATTGATCTCTTGGTCTCCCTCTACGATTTTTACCCTCCACGCTGCCCTCCAATGCTAAATTTGTGATCCCTCGATGGCTCAGAACATGTCCTACCAACCGATCCCTTCTTCTAGTCAAGTTGTGCCACAAACTTCTCTTCTCCCCAATCCTATTCAATACCTCCTCATTAGTTACGTGATCTACCCACATTATCTTCAGCATTCTTCTGTAGCACCACATTTCGAAAGCTTCTATTCTCTTCTTGTCCAAACTAGTTATCGTCCATGTCTCACTTCCATACATGGCTACACTCCATACAAATACTTTCAGAAACGACTTCCTGACACCTAAATCTATATTCGATGTTAACAAATTTCTCTTCTTGAGAAACGCTTTCCTTGCCATTGCCAGTCTACATTTTATATCCTCTCTACTTCGACCATCATCGGTTATTTTACTCCCTAAATAGCAAAACTCCTTTACTACTTTAAGTGTCTGATTTCCTAATCTAATTCCCTCAGCATCACCCGACTTAATTTGACTACATTCCATTATCCTCGTTTTGCTTTTGTTGATGTTCATCTTATATCCTCCTTTCAAGACACTGTCCATTCCGTTCAACTGCTCTTCCAAGTCCTTTGCTGTCTCTGACAGAATTACAATGCCATCGGCGAACCTCAAAGTTTTTACTTCTTCTCCATGAATTTTAATACCTACTCCGAATTTTTCTTTTGTTTCCTTTACTGCTTGCTCAATATACAGATTGAATAACATCGGGGAGAGGCTACAACCCTGTCTCACTCCTTTCCCAACCACTGCTTCCCTTTCATGCCCCTCGACTCTTATAACTGCCATCTGGTTTCTGTACAAATTGTAAATAGCCTTTCGCTCCCTGTATTTTACCCCTGCCACCTTCAGAATTTGAAAGAGAGTATTCCAGTCAACATTGTCAAAAGCTTTCTCTAAGTCTACAAATGCTAGAAACGTAGGTTTGCCTTTTCTTAATCTTTCTTCCAAGATAAGTCGTAAGGTCAGTATTGCCTCATGTGTTCCAACATTTCTACGGAATCCAAACTGATCTTCCCCGAGGTCGGATTCTACCAGTTTTTCCATTCGTCTGTAAAGAATTCGCGTTAGTATTTTGCAGCTGTGACTTATTAAACTGATAGTTCGGTAACTTTCACATCTGTCAACACCTGCTTTAAGGTATATTTATATATACCGAAACCTTCGTCAAGAATTTTAATAAATCTTTATCCTGCAACTGTTTTGGCTGTCATCATTTACCGTGAAGAACCTAATTGGTATACAGTCTGGACCAGAAAACTTGTTTTTATTAAGTGATTTAAGTTGATTCACTACTCCGAAGATATTCACTTCTATGTTACTTGTCTAGTAAAGCTGTCCTTTAAAGGTTCCGCCATTGCCGCCAGCTTCCGCATAGCTGTCGGGCATTGTATATTGTCCTAACAACAGGTTCCCGGTTTCGTCCGTCCTTCTTTCTGTAAACACGTTGCTACTGTAAAATACTGAATGACACCTACGAGAGGAACGACAGTCGAAACAGCAGCTGGGATGAAGCGTAGTACTGCGATAAGGAGTACTAGAGAACAGGAGAGTAATAAATTCGGAAATGGAGGATGAAATGCAAACTCATGACACGATGGCACACTTAATTTGTATGATGCAGTTCACTGACTCTGACTTAAAGAGAGAGCAGCTGTCTGCTCCACAGTTCTCTGTCGTGTTATACGTTGTTGTCTGAGTACGCATATCGCCTCAAGCGTAAGACACTCAAAGTCAAAGAAGTCTAATACACAACGGGCTCTTAGTGCGGGGAACAGCGCACCGACTGTCCACAAATCATCTTTTGCGATGAGTATTGTATCAGTTTTGACTACAGTGATTGCCGATTACGTTTAAGTCGTATTGGAATTGCAAGCCATCCGTCGAAGTGCATTATCAACTGCAGTACAGAGTACCAAGAATTCCTTAATAGTTTGCGTAGGCATCGATTTTTTAAGGATCCCACCTGTTGTCAGGTATGAGGAACCTTAAATGACCATCGTATCCCAGAGAGGTAGGACACATTCATGGATAGTAATATCAACAGAAAAACTGCGGAAAGGAAGAGTTCTCAGTAAGTCAGATGTCGCCTCTCGCATGTGGGTTTACCAACATAACATGTCGCGCGTTTTATACGTCTGAGATCTCGTCGCTCAGCGACGTTCGTGTGGCAGCCGGACTACTCAGGAACACATTCAACGAATATCTGACTTGGTACCACGACGTAAGTGGTTAGCACACAGGACTCGCATTCGCGAGGACGGCGGTTCAATCCCGCGTCCGGCCATTCTGATTTAGGTTTTCCTTTCAAAATGGCTCTGAGCACTATCGGACTTAACATCGGAGGTCATCAGTCCCCTAGAACTTAGAACTACTTAAACCAAACTAACCTAAGGACATCACACACATCCATGTCCGAGGCAGGATTCGAACCTGCGACCGTAGCAGTCGCGCGGTTCCGGACTGAAGCGCCTAGAACCGCTCGGCCACCGCGGCCGGCTAGATTTTCCGTGATTTCCCTAAATCGCTCCGGACAAACACCGGGATGGTTCCTCCGAAAGGGCACGGCTGACTTCCTTCCCCGTCCTTCCATAATTCGATGAGACCGATGACCTCGCTGTTTGGTCTCTTCTTCCAAACAACCGGTCTCTTCTCCCAAACAACCGAACCCAACCACGACGTATGGAAGCATTTATGACGTATGTAAAAAATGTAAAGCTACTTCATTTCGCTGCATGTAATAATCTATTTTTACCCTTGTAAGTCACATATGACCTGATTTTCAGCGATTTGTGATGACCTGCACATAAAGTTGTAACTTTCAGAAACAGTTGCGTTAGTTATTAGTATTCAATCTGCAACAGAGTCAGAGATTTTCAGTAGTTTTATATGTTTGCATTCTTACATCTGGTGCTTATTGTGCACGGAAGGCAGTTTGCATGCAAACTAAGTACTCGTATTTACATCCAGACAATTTATCGCCTGGTAATAAATAACTGTCTATAAACAAATAATCCGTACTGTGACATAATGTAATCTTGCGAACCATGGATGAAGGGTATCAAACGGATGCCATACTCCTTGACTTCCGGAAAGCATTTGACTCGGTGCCCACTGCAGACTCCTAACTAAGGTACAAGCATATGGGATTGGTTGCCAATGTGAGTGGCTCGAAGACTTCTTAAGTAATAGAATCCAGAACGCTGTCCTCGATGGTGAGTGTTCATTGGAGGTGAGGGTATCATCTGGAGTGCCCCAGGGAAGTGTGGTGGGTCCGCTGTTGTTTTCTATCTACATAAATGATCTTCTGGATAGGGTGGATAGCAATGTGCGGCTGTTTGCTGATGATGCTGTGGTGTACGGGAAGGTGTCATCGTTGAGTGACTGTAGGAGGATACAGATGACTTGGACAGGATTTGTGATTGGTGTAAAGAATGGCAGCTAACTCAAAATATAGATAAATGTAAATTAATGCAAATGAATAGGAAAAAGAATCCCGTAATGTTTGAATACTCCATTAGTAGTGTAGCGCTTGACACAGTCACGTCGATTAAATATTTGGGCGTAACAATGCAGAGCGATATGAAGTGGGACAAGTATGTAATGGCAGTTGTGGGGAAGGCGGATAGTCGTCTTCGGTTCATTGGTAGAATTTTGGGAAGATGTGGTTCATCTGTAAAGGAGACCGCTTATAAAACACTAATACGACCTATTCTTGAGTACTACTCGAGCGTTTGGAGTCCCTATCAGGTCGGATTGAGGGAGGACATAGAAGCAATTCTGAGGCGGGCTGCTAGATTTGTTACTGGTAGGTTTGATCATCACGCGAGTGTTACGGAAATGCTTCAGGAACTCGGGTGGGAGTCTCTAGAGGAAAGGAGGCGTTCTTTTCGTGAATCGCTACTGAGGAAATTTAGAGAACCAGCATTTGAGGCTGACTGCAGTACAATTTTACTGCCGCCAACTTACATTTCGCGGAAAGACCACAAAGATAAGATAAGAGAGATTAGGGCATTTACAGAGGCAGTCATCTTTCCCTCGTTCTGTTTGGGAGTGCAACAGGGAGAGAAGATGCTAGTTGTGGTACGAGGTACCCTCCGCCACGCACCGTATGGTGGATTGTGGAGTATATATGTAGATGTAGATGTAATTTCAGTATAATCGGGAACATTCATTTTTTCGCATAACTATTGCCCTAGTTTTCGAGGAATTTAAATACTTCGCACGAAATCTGCTGCTGACGCGAATGAAGTGGAAGTAATTGCAGAGGTGCTGAGCTTTTTCTCCTCTCTTTTTTTTTTGTCGTCACCCGACAGCTGAGTGGTTGGCGTCGCTTGCAGCTGTGAAGCCAGCTGCCTGACCGCAATATTTATACCTGAGCTGCGGCAGCTGGCTGCGCGCCGCACAACACACAGCTGCCTGGACCCGTCTGCTGGTCCGTGGGCCCGTGGCGCTTCTCTCCGCGATTTCGCAGTTCCGATCCGGTGATTATTGGAAACTCTGTGTTACCTCAACATAACCGGAATTCGTTCTTAGCCTTCATTCACATAGGCGCTTCCGAACTGGAACTGCTACATCTTACGATAAACGAGTCTAAAGAAGGACAGACGTACGGATATTGCGGCATAACGTTTTAATTAAGAACTAAAATGTAAGTATCAGTTGTGAGAGTAGCTCTGAAGTTTCAGAAACAGTTGCGTCAGTTGTTAGTACTGCGTCTACAACAGTCAGAAAAAGCAGTAGGCAATATTACACAACATTTGACTTGATAAAGAGCTTTGTTCATAGTGGCATCGTCGCAATAATGATGGATGGGCCCTTAGGACTCGTTTCCGATAGCAGTAACTCTATCATATAACAGCGTAGTGGCCGGCCGGAGTGGGCGAGCTGTTCTAGGCGCTACAGTCTAGAACCGCGCGACCGCACGGTCGCAGGTTCGAATCCTGCCTCGGGCATGGCTGTGTGTGATGTACTTAGGTTAGTTCGGTTTAAGTAGTTCTAAGTTCTAGGGGATTGATGACCACAGCAGTTAAGTCCCATAGTGCTCAGAGCCATTTGAACCAGTTTTGAACAGCGTGGATATGAAGGCACACAAAAAGAAATGTTTTCCAAGCGTGTGTGTGTGTGTGTGTGTGTGTGTGTGTGTTAGAGAGAGAGAGAGAGAGAGAGAGAGAAGTGTGTGTCAGAGAGGAAGGGTGAGAGGTGGAGAAAGAGAGGTTCTTTCAAAGAGAGGGAGGGAGGGAGGGTAGGAGGGAGGGAGGGAGGGAGGGGGAGAGGGAGGGGAGAGGGAGGGGAGGGGGAGGGAGGGAGCGAGAAAGAAAGAAAGAGAGAGAGAGAGGGAGAGGGAGGGAGGGGGAACAGGAGAGGGAGAGTCAGAGATAGCGGTATTCACTGAGGTGACTAAAGTCATGGGATACCTCCAAATATCGTGTCGGATCTTCTTTTGCCCAGCGTGGTACAGCGCCTCGGCGGGGTGTGGGCACACGTAGGCGTAGAAAGTCTTCTGCAGAAATATTGAGTTATTCTACTTCTATAGCCGTCCATAATTGCGAAACTGTTGCCGGTGCAGTATTTGGGGCACGAAATGACCTCTCGATTATGTCCCATAAATGTTCGATCTGGGTGGCCAGATCATTCGTTCTAATTGCCTAGAATGTTCTTCAAATCAATCACCAACAGCCGGCCGTGGTGGCCAAGCGGTTAAAGGCGCTACAGTCTGGAACCGCGCGACCGCTACGGTCGCAGGTTCGAATCCTGCCTCGGGCATGGATGAGTGTGATGTCCTTAGGTTAGTTAGGTTTAAGTTGTTCTAAGTTCTAGGGGACTGATGACCTTAGAAGTTAAGTCCCATAGTGCTCAGAGCCATTTGAACCATTTGAATCAATCACCAACAACTGCGGCCTCGAGACATGGTGCATTGTCATCCATAATAAATGTCTGAAAATGGTCTCCAGGTAGCAGAACATAGCCATTTCCAGTCAATGATCGGTTTACTTGGACCAAAGGACCCAGTTCACTCCACGTAAACACAGCTCACCCCGTTATGGAGCCACCACCAACTTGCACAGTGCCTTCTTGGCAGCTTGTGTCCATGGCTTCGTCGGGTTTACGCCACACTCGAATGCTACCATCAGCTCTTACCAACTGAAATCGGGGCTGATCCGACCAGGCCACGGTATTCCAGTCGTCTAGGGCTCAACCGATATGGTCAGGAGCCCAGAAGAGACGCCGCAGGCGATGATTTCTGCGGTTTCTGCTGGTCTCCAGGTAGCAGAACATATCCAAGAACATAAAGCTGAAGCATTACAACTCGGTAGTAAAACCCTTTGCACTCTATGCCTCTGACTGCCTCTTCATGAATCAAAAGGGCCCACTCAGGAAACTAGAACTTAGAGGATGATCCTGAGGACAATACTAGGACCCGTAGGAGAGGAAAACGGTACCTACAAAATCAGGCACAATAACGAGCTCTACGAACATCAGGAAGACATGGTCACATGTATGAGGAAAAGGCCACTGACCTTGTATGGGCCCATGACTCGCCTGAATCACTCCAGGCTCACCAACAGGATCTTCACAGTGACAAGCAGGGGAAAGGCGTCCAAAGCCAAGTGGATCACCTCTGTTAAATCAGAGGAGCTGCAGAGGAGCTGCAGAACCGAACTCAGTACCGACAGGCCACTGTGTCTCACAAGTAGGAAGTGTACAGGCACCACCAGACCTAAGTGGACGGATGAGAGGAAGCAGGCTCATAGCTTGAAGATGAAGGCATATTGGGCAAGAAAAGGCAAAAGACCCTAGCTGAGAGTTAATACGAGCCCTGTGGTCCCTAGTAAGCCGAAACGAATTATACACTCCTGGAAATGGAAAAAAGAACACATTGACACCGGTGTGTCAGACCCACCATACTTGCTCCGGACACTGCGAGAGGGCTGTACAAGCAATGATCACACGCACGGCACAGCGGACACACCAGGAACCGCAGTGTTGGCCGTCGAATGGCGCTAGCTGCGCAGCATTTGTGCACCGCCGCCGTCAGTGTCAGCCAGTTTGCCGTGGCATACGGAGCTCCATCGCAGTCTTTAACACTGGTAGCATGCCGTGACAGCGTTGACGTGAACCATATGTGCAGTTGACGGACTTTGAGCGAGGGCGTATAGTGGGCATGCGGGAGGCCGGGTGGACGTACCGCCGAATCACGTGGGGCGTGAGGTCTCCACAGTACATTGCTGTTGTCGCCAGTGGTCGGCGGAAGGTGCACGTGCCCGTCGACCTGGGACCGGACCGCAGCGACGCACGGATGCACGCCAAGACCGTAGGATCCTACGCAGTGCCGTAGGGGACCGCACCGCCACTTCCCAGCAAATTAGGGACACTGTTGCTCCTGGGGTATCGGCGAGGACCATTCGCAACCGTCTCCATGAAGCTGGGCTACGGTCCCGCACACCGTTAGGCCGTCTTCCGCTCACGCCCCAACATCGTGCAGCCCGCCTCCAGTGGTGTCGCGACAGGCGTGAATGGAGGGACGAATGGAGACGTGTCGTCTTCAGCGATGAGAGTAGCTTCTGCCTTGGTGCCAATGATGGTCGTATGCGTGTTTGGCGCCGTGCAGGTGAGCGCCACAATCAGGACTGCATACGACCGAAGCACGCAGGGCCAACACCCGGCATCATGGTGTGGGGAGCGATCTCCTACACTGGCCGTACACCACTGGTGATCGTCGAGGGGACACTGAATAGTGCACGGTACATCCAAACCGTCATCGAACCCATCGTTCTACCATTCCTAGACCGGCAAGGGAACTTGCTGTTCCAACAGGACAATGCACGTCCGCATGTATCCCGTGCCACCCAACGTGCTCTAGAAGGTGTAAGTCAACTACCCTGGCCAGCAAGATCTCCGGATCTGTCCCCCATTGAGCATGTTTGGGACTGGATGAAGCGTCGTCTCACGCGGTCTGCACGTCCAGCACGAACGCTGGTCCAACTGAGGCGCCAGGTGGAAATGGCATGGCAAGCCGTTCCACAGGACTACATCCAGCATCTCTACGATCGTCTCCGTGGGCGAATAGCAGCCTGCGTTGCTGCGAAAGGTGGATATACACTGTACTAGTGCCGACATTGTGCATGCTCTGTTGCCTGTGTCTATGTGCCTGTGGTTCTGTCAGTGTGATCATGTGATGTATCTGACCCCAGGAATGTGTCAATAAAGTTTCCCCTTCCTGGGACAATGAATTCACGGTGTTCTTATTTCAATTTCCAGGAGTGTATATATGAACCATGCACCTTGCCGCTGGTGGGGAGGCTTGCGTGCCTCAGCGATACAGATAGCCGTACGTAGGTGCAACCACAATGGAGGCGTATCTGTTGAGAGGCCAGACAAACGTGTTGTTCCTGAAGAGGGACAGCAGCCTTTTCAGTAGTTGCAGGGGTAACAGTCTGGATGATGGACTGATCTGGCCTTGTAACACTAACCAAAACGGTTTTGCTGTGCTGGTACTGCGAACGGCTGAAAGCAAGGGGAAACGACAGCCGTAATTTTTCCCGAGGGCATGCAGCTTTATGGGCATGGTTAAATGACCGATGGCGTCCTCTTGGGTAAAATATTCGGGAGGTAAAATAGTCCCTCATTCGGATCTCCGCGCGGGGACTACTCAGGAGGACGTTGTTAGCAGGAGAAAGAAAACTGGCGTTCTACAGATCGGAGCCTGGAATGTCAGATCCCTTAATCGGGCAGGTAGGTTAGAAAATTTAAAAAGGGAAATGGATAGGTTAAAGTTAGATATAGTGGGAATTAGTGAAGTTCGGTGGCAGGAGGAACAAGACTTCTGGTCAGGTGACTACAGGGTTATAAACACAAAGTCAAATAAGGGTAATGCAGGAATAGGTTTAATAATGAATAGGAAAATAGGAATGCGGGTAAGCTACTACAAACAGCATAGTGAACTCATTATTGTGGCCAAGATAGATACGAAACCCACGCCTACCACAGCAGAACAAGTTTATATGCCAACTAGCTCCGCAGATGACGAAGAGATTGATGAAATGTATGATGAAATAAAACAAATTATTCAGATAGTGAAGGGAGACGACGAAAATTTAATAGTCATGGGTGACTGGAATTCGATAGTAGGAAAAGGGAGTGAAGGAAACGCAGTAGGTGAATAAGGATTTGGAAGGGGGGGGGGGGGGGAGAAATGAAAGAGGAAGCCGTCTGGTAGAATTTTGCACAGAGCATAACTTAATTATAGCTAACACTTGGTTCAAGAATCATAAAAGAAGATTGTATACATGAAGCCTGGAGATACAAGAAGCCTGGAGATACTGACAGGTTTCAGATAGATTATATAATGGTAAGACATAGATTCAGGAACCAGGTTTTAAATTGTAAGACTTTTCCAGCGGCAGATGTGGACTCTGACCACAATCTATTGGTTATGAACTGTAGATTAAAACTGAAGAAACTGCAAAAAGGTGAGAATTTAAGGAGATGGGACCTGGATAAACTGAAAGAACCAGAAGTCGTAGAGAGCTTCAGGGAGAGCATTAGGTCACGATTGACAAGAATGGGGAAAAGAAATACCGTAGAAGAAGAATGGGTAGCTTTGAAAGACGAAATAGTGAAGGTAGCAGAGGATCAAGTAGGTAAATAGACGTGGTCTAGCAGAAATCCTTGGGTAACAGAAGAGATGAATTTAATTGATGAAAGGAGAAAATATAAAAATGCAGTCAATGAAGCAGGCAAAAAGCAATACAAAACGTCTCCAAAATGAGATCAACAGAAAGTGCAAAATGGTTAAGCAGGGATGGCTAGAGGACAAATGTAAGGATGTAGAGGCTTATCTCACTAGGGGTAAGATAGATACTGCGTACAGGAGTATTAAAGAGACCTTAGGAGAAAAGGGAACCACTTGCATGAATATCAAGAGCTCAGATGGAAACCCAGTTCTAAGCAAAGAAGGGAAAGCAGAAGGGTGGAAGGAGTATATAGAGGGTCTATACAAGGGCGATGTTCTTAAGGACAATATTATAGAAATGGAAGAGAATGTAGATGAAGATGAAATGGGAGATATGATACTGCGTGAAGAGTTTGACAGAACACTGAAAGGCCTAAGTCGAAACAAGGCCCCGGGAGTAGACAACACTCCATTAGAACTACTGACAGCCTTGGGAGAGCCAGTCGTGACAAAACTCTGCCATCTGGTGAGCAAGATGTAGGAGACAGGCGAAATACCCTCAGACTTCAAGAAGAATATAATAATTCCAATCCCAAAGAAAGCAGGTGTTCACAGATGTGAAAATTACCTAACTATCAGTTTAATAAGCCACTGCTGCAAAATACTAACACGAATTCTTTACAGAATGGAAACACTGGTAGAAGCCGACCTCGGGGAAGATCAGTTTGGATTCCGTAGAAATGTTGGATCACGTGAGGCAATACTGACCCTACGACTTATCTTAGAAAATAGATTAAGGAAAGGCAAACCTACGTTCCTAGCATTTGTAGACTTAGAGAAAGCTTTTGACAATGTTGACTGGAATACTCTCTTACAAATTCTGAAGGTGGCAGAGGTAAAATACAGTGAGCGAAAGGCTATTTACAATTTGTACAGTTATAAGAGTCGAGGGTCATGAAAGGGAAGCAGTGGTTGGGAAGGCAGTGACACAGGGTTGTAGCCTCTCCCGGGTGTTATTCAATCTGTATATTGAGCATGCAGTAAAGGAAACAAAAGAAAAATTTGGGGTAGGAATTAAAATCCCGGGAGAAGAAATAAAAACTTTGAGGTTCGCCGATGACATTGTAATTCTGTCAGCAAAGGACCTGGAAGAGCAGCTGAACGGAATGGACATGGTCTTGAAAGGAGGATATAAGATGAACATCCACAAAAGCAAAACGAGAATAATGGAATGTAGTCGAACTAAGTCGGGTGATGCTGCCGGAATTAGATTGGGAAATGAGACGCTTAAAGTAGTAAATGAATTTTGCTATTTAGGGAGCAAAATAACTTATGATGGTCGAAGTAGAGTGGATGTAAAATGTAGACTGGCAATGGCAAGGAAAGCGTTTCTGAAGAAGAGAAATTTGTTAACAGAGTATAGATTTAAGTGTCAGGAAGTCGTTTCTGAAAGTATTTGTATGGAGTTAGCCATGTATGGTAGTGAAACATGGACGATTAATAGGACAAGAAGAGAATAGAAGCTTTCGAAATGTGGTGTTACAGAAGAATGCTGAAGATTAGATGGGTAGATCACATAACTAATGAGGAGGTAATGAATGTAATTGGAGAGAAGAGAATTTTGTGGCACAACTTGACTAGAAGAAGGGATTGGTTGGTAGGGCATATTCTGAGGCATCAAGGGATCACCAATTTAGTATTGGAGGGCAGCGTGGAGGGTAAAAATCGAAGAGGGAGACCAAGAGATGAATACACTAAACAAATTCAGAAGGGTGTAGGTTGCAGTAGGTACTGGGAGACAAGAAGCTTGCACAGGATAGATTAGCACGGAGAGCTGCATCAGACCAGTCTTTGGACTGAAGACCACAACAACAACACCTTCTCAGCTTGTTAGAATTAAAGAGAGTGACGTATTAAAATTGGTGTTACACTGTAAACCTGAGCGATGAGGTACGAATATTTTCGCCGAGATGACTCAGTCAAAGCGAATATGAAACTAAAAACTTACTACATGAAGGCACAAGACCACTACATATCAGAGATAATCTTACGTTAGATTATCATTACACGCTACCAAAGGACATAGACATACCTGTAGGTCAACGAGACACGTCCATCCGGTACAACGTAGTAGTTTCAATAGTCGTTATTACTTGCACGTTCTCCCTTAAGTTTCGCAGGAATCAATTCAGTCGCAGGTACTGGCATCTGGGTGCAAAGCGATGTTCTGTCGTATGTCACTGATGCACAGTGACACGCAATAAGCACGTAAGGGAGTTGCGGACTGGGACGAATTGCTGGAGTCGCAATCTCAGATGAAGCCACAAGCTACTAGCCACGAATTTCACAAGCTTTGCAACGTCAGCAACGTTACGCCAACGAGACTTTACGAGCACTTTTTAACAGAACAGACTGAATGTGCTGCTCTTGGTAAAACCGTGAGCGCTGCGAATTCAAGGGCCACAAAAACTCGTCGAGTGACAAACAAGCTCTGGCCGCCCTTTTGAAATGCAACGCTGCAAATTATGCCTGACGTCTCGCATCTGTTGAAGCTTGGTGGGACAATTTTTCAAGACGACACCTCATAATTTTCGTCTCTTCTCGTTTCCGTGTCTCATTAGTTTACGCCAAAAGCTTTATTATCTTTTCAGTAGTTTAAAGAGGAGAGACGCGGTAATTAAGAAACTAGGACAGTAAGTTTACAGCAACGTAGGAACATACGAGAAAATTTTTACTTGAAACAAACCAGGTAAAGAAAGGATGAACAAAATAATAAGGTGAATATGGGGCATGGAATGTCAAAATCAGTCTTAACATGTATACGATGGGTATTTCTGTCGGCATACTCTCTTAAAACGTAAACAAAAATTTTGTATGATTCACAGCGAAACGTAATACGTAATTTCCTTCTACTCTATTCTTTTTTGCTTCCAGAATTCAAGAAAGCACGTCGAGTCAACAATGTAATTATGTGATTACGGAAATATTGCAAATTAATGCATAACACAATCACGAAATATCGAGAGGACTACTTTACCAAAAGTAAGCAAAAATGACTGTTACGAAGTGCATGTACATGAGCCACTAAATTCCCAGACCGGCTACCACGTTTCATATCAACAATAAACCTCAATGCGAAAATTTATAGTAGATTAATTACAAAAAAGATTACCCATCTTGCACCAGGCAGAAAGAAAACAGTGGCCCCAAAACGAAACAAGGACGAGGAAAGATTGGGGTTTAACGTTACATTAAAGGCGGGTCATTAGAGGCGAAGCACAAAGAAATCACCTGTGTCCATTCTAAAGATCCAACAGCTTCGCCTTCAGCAATCACTAGAATGTTACCAGAACACCACATGGCTTGGTGGCTGCGAAAACAGTGCAGCCAAAGTGATTACCTACGGACGCAGGCCATACTCGCCACGCCAGAACGGTACCGAAGTAGGATTACAGTACTGTAATTTCCCAACTGTCATGCTCCTGCTCTGGTCTTAGAATACAAACGCTTTATTCCTCTGATAGATTGCTGCTCTGATAATCACGCTCAAGCTCACGTTTCGCGGACTCTTTTGTAACCTGGACTATAATCCTTTTTTTTCTTTTTATGTTTTTACTTTCTTCCCTTACGACTGCTCGGTGTGGAAATATTTGATTAGCGTTACTTGTTCTGTAATAGTTCTATGAAGTCCTAATAAAGGCTCTGTACTGTGGCACATGTGAATAATGTTGCTAGACACTAAAACTCCCACACTACTCGTTCAAATATAATAATCCATACATATTATAAAAACGTACGTATGCATGTATGTAAACGTGTGTAGGTGTGTATGTGTATGCCCACATCTCCCCTTAAATCACTGGACCGATTTCAACTGAACTTGGCACACGTATCACTTACTCTCAGGCAACAATCGCTTTGGCGATAAGAACCACATGTCGATCAAAGGAGTGGGGGTGGGGGTGAAAAAGAAGCGTAGCCCGCTACGAGTGAATTCCCTGACTTTGATAACGAGAACATTTAGCGACTTGTAACAAACTTTACATATAATGTGAAACCTTTACGAATTTTTTTCTCTATGACATCCCTAAAAAATGATGAAAAATGTTTATCGCTTACTACTTTTTACCGCTTGAGGCAAGACGTTATAATTTATTACTTCTGTACTACTAACTTCACTGGCGACATATTTTGCAGACAGTATGTGCATCTACCAGTGAATGTAAGTGCAAAATTATATCATTGTACGACACTTAGCTTAGCAGATATGACGTCATGAACAGTGAGATGCGTGAAAAACTGCTGCATCATGAATGACGTTTAAATTTATTACTTCTTTGGCTGTACCTCTATTAGCAATTAATTTCGCAGACAGTACCCACATATGGCGCTAAATGTACCTACAATTCTATATCGTCTTACGAGGCATACCTCAAGAGATATGACGTCATAAACATTAAGCACAACGGCAGGCTCTGCATGGCACGGGCGTGGACGCACAGCTATTAGTACGTAATTGAGCAACGTCGGGTTTCTCCACTAGTATTCAAACACACGAACATTTTACCTGTATATAATGTAGTTACAATGAAACGTGACACTATTCAATAGCCTAATGCGTAGAGTACTGGCGTTCCAAAGTGTGAAAGTGAGTCAGACGCAGATCAAATCTACGCGCCTAATGGTCAGTGTCTGGTACAGTCACACTCAGAGGAACGTTTAACTCGGCAACAACTGGCTGGTGTCCAGTGTGGAGGTGCCACATTCCTGCTCGGATGGTCAAGAAATTCCATCCAGCTACGCGCTGTCGGTACACACGGCAAAGCGTCGAGAGGTTTCCTCCAGTATTACGTGTCAGTTGCTTCAACAGCTATATAAAGACAAGGGGATGAGTAACCGAGCCTTTCGTATCTGAGGTACTTAGGGGAAGTATTGTCGGTATGTAGGAATTTGGTCGCTCGGCGCGGTCGCTCGCACTGCAGAAGCAACTAGCGTCTCAAACTGCTAAAATGTTAATAAGGAGAAATCAAGAAGAGAGTGACGAAGTCTATCATATTTCTCTAACAGCAAAAAGACTTAAACCGAGTGCTGGGGAACAGAATTGAGCCATTTCAGATTCCAGGATCGAGGATCTCCTCATACGAGCTACAAAAGTGTGAAGAAACCTAGATCTTGGAGAACTGATGGCGTTTTAATCCGGGATACATTCAGAGGAACACACTTATGTTTCAGAAGAATGTGTCCTGCCAAATGTTCGATTTCTTTCATCCAGATGCCTGTCATCCACGTCATGCACGACATCAGCCACGTAGCCATTGCAAAAACATAAAGAAGTATCAGCGCTGAAATGGCCCGGACAGTCTCCAGACTTAAATTCAACCAAGAATTTTTGGGCACTGATGATTCGAGATTAAGACCTGCAATAATAACGAACTGGAGAGTGCAATCCATATTTTTTCCACATGCTAGAGTATTAGCTGATATCAGCTACAGCATATTTGTAGCTCCCTCATCTACTCCTGTTCTCGAAGACACAAAAAAAGTATTGGACAGTGAGGTACAGTGGACTCTGTAATAAAGGTAGAAGGAGCACGTTTTATGTTAAATTTCATCATCCATATACTTATTTTTTAAATGTTTGTTCACAAAAGAACGTGGCGACTCACACATCTCTCAAGCTTCAGCTGCTCTGGACAATGAGAATTAGTGATTTACGTATTAAGAGGAGAGGGGGAGTAATTTATTTTGCTTTTCATTTTTCATGTGATTTTTATTTTAGTCACCCAAAAACATTTTTGTCTAGTTTTCCTTTACGATCACATTTCAATACACCTTTCGACTATAACGACAAAACTGCTCGTTGAACGCTCCTTTACGCTTTATAATTACATATTTCATGGCAGTATAACCAAACCCCATCTAACTAGTGCAAGCTTCTTAAAAATTATTTACTATAGAACTCTCAGCAGTTTCGAATACAATGTCCTCCCATGTCCAAACGGCATTAAATTTTTTTAAAAAAAGTTTACGTATAATAAATACGAGTTTTAATCTAATGAACATGTTATCGTGTGGATACTTCAACCTCCCGATATCATTTTCTGATAAAAATATACGAATGAAAACGAATCTTTCGTCAAACTTTGCGCACTTTGTTTTCTACATATTATGCGAGCAGACAATATGGAAACAAATAATTCTATTAATTATTGCTTTACCCCTACCCTGCAAAAGATGTTCAGTTTGTAGGCTGTGAACAGCATATATTAAGTGTTCATCTTTTTCTCTTTGCGAACAGACGTACGTTGAAATTCCTATAGCCGCAGAGACAGATGTTTTAGCCTTAAAGCAGTTCTAGATATGTAAAGACTTGTTACTTGGCAATGTGTCATAGACGCAGGGGTTCATTGAACAAAATAAATATGTAATCAAAAGCACTAATGAAAAAAAAATACAGCGGCTCGCTGTTCTGCTTTGAAACTGATTTTAAGTAAGCAAACGTCGTCGCTACTGTCGTTTTTCTAGGAAAGAGGACCATAAAAAAAACATTTAGCTAGCAGATTTGAAAATGCGACAAGAATCGTCATTGGCTCCACGCCAAATGTGTCGTAAAGGCTACTTTGAAAGCGACTGCAAATCGACGGCTCGGGAATGGTCTTTGTAGTTTTCTGCACCCCTATAGGGAAACATTCAACTGGCTTCAAATGTTAGCCTCAGAAACAGTGTACATAAATAACTGAAACCAATAAAAAAGCGAACATAGTTTACATGATACGCATAACGGCAGTGTACATCCCTATTGGAGATTAGGATTACTTTGTGGGATCAGAGATATTACAGAATTCAGAATCAGCAGGGTTTTTAAAGGAAGAATAATATAAAAAAGTAAATTAAGTAGCTAAGAGCGCGATTACAATAACAGCATTTAAAATTGACTATGATACAATAAAAGTGAAGTATATGAACATCCACATTCCTGAAACCAGTTTACAGCGTATGGCAGATGGTACATTCGATGCATACTATAAATATGTTGAGTTGAAACATTTGTATGCATAGGTTCATTCAAAACTAAGTGATAGACACGAAGTAAAAGAAGCGTGGTTTATCACCTATGTGACCTATTGAATGTCATA
Organism: Schistocerca cancellata; assembly: GCF_023864275.1. Lineage (NCBI taxonomy): Eukaryota > Metazoa > Arthropoda > Insecta > Orthoptera > Acrididae > Schistocerca > Schistocerca cancellata. The sequence continues at coordinate 703,637,966 of NC_064626.1, forward strand.
TTAACCATCTTGAGGTAGAGGCGGACCCCATCCAAAAACACATAGAATGTCACATTGGTAGGCAAATAGGCAAATTCTCAATATGCCAGAGACGGAAAGCTTGCAATCACTGTGTATTCAAATATGTTCAAAACTATTCGGGCACCTACTAGTGGACATTAATATGGCCTTCATGTCAGCTTGAATTGTGCTTGGGACACTTTCAATGAGATGCCTGAATATCTGTGGAGAAAAGATAACCGATTTACCTCACGAGTCGAAACCAGAGATGGTAGTGATGCTGGGCGCTTGGGTCTGAAGCGATATCGACATTCTGACTCATCCCACAGGAGTTCCATTGAGTTCAGCTGCGGACTCTGGGCAGGGCAATCCATTTCAGGAATGTTATTGTCCACTGACCGTTTCCTCACAGTCGCTGCTTTATGACAGGGTGCATTGTCATGCTGATGCAAACAATCATAGTCTCCCATACTGTACGCAGTACACGATGTTGTAAAACATGTTGACATGCTTCCAAATGTAGCATTTTCTTAAGCGCAATAAGGGAATCAAATCTTAACCATGCAAAACACTCCATATCCTCGATGTTCCACTGTTTATACTACAAATCCCAAACCTTTCCTTCGGATTGCGACACTGTCCAGCGACACTCACCATGCGTTTCCAGTTATCCACTGTCCGGTGGCGTCGCGTAGTCTTGACTCTGGAAATGTGTGGCTTATGAAGTGCTGCTCGACCACTGTACCACATATTTTTTATCTCGCTGCGCATAGACATTGTGTTAGCTGGACTGCTGATAGCACTTTGGAATCCACGGGAGATTGCTTCCTTTGATTTTGTGTAATTTTTTTACAACCACCCTTCGCAATGCCCGACGGTCACTGTCTGTCAGTAAGGATGTCTGCCTGGTCTTCGTTTAGCTGTGGATGATCTTCTCGTTTTCACTTCACAGTCACATAACCAACAGTCGACTTGGAAAACTTTAGAAGAGTTGAAATGTCCCTGGTGGATTTATTACTAAGGTGACATCCAATGATTGTATTGTATTGTACTGTATTGTATTGTAATGAACTGGGGACCTAGAAACGACGGAGAGGCTTCGTCCTCGCCGTAGCCCTCAGTGGTTCACAACCCCACAACAGGCTACAAGCAGTCCAGTCACCCCACCGCCACCCCACAAGGTTAGTGTAAGTTTCGATCCACAGTGGACCCCCCTCCTCCCCCCCCCCCCCCCCGCCCTCCCCGGGAAAGTCTCACACCAGACGAGTGTAGCCCCAAATTTTTGCGTGGTAGAGTAGTGATGGTGTGCGTGTACATGGAGACAGTGTTTGCGTTGCAATCGCCGACATAGTGTAACTGAGGCGGAATATGGGGAACCAGCCCGCATTCACCGAGGCAGATGGAAAACCGCCTAGAAACAATCCACAGGCTGGCTGGCACGGTTGACCTCAACACTAATCCACCCGGAAAGCAGTGCGTTAGACCGCACAGCTTCTCTACTGGCAACAAAATTCTCCCAGACTTCTTACGGGTCCGGGTCTCGTGTGATTTAGCGGTCAATTCCTCATTACATACTAGTGTTTGAATATTTCTGATTAGACAGTGTATTCTTCACCTGCCGGGTTATCCGAGAGCGCTAATGCGCTACTTCCTGGACTAGGGTAGGCGCGCCGGCCCCGGATCGTATCCGCCTGGCGGATTACCGACGGCGGCCGGTGTGTCGGACAGCCTGGATGTGGTTTTTAGGCGGTTTTCCACATCCCGCTAGGTGAATACCGGGCTGGTCCGCACGTTCCGCCTCAGTTACACGACTCGCAGACATCTGAACACGTTCGCACTATTCCATGGATTACACTAGTCGCTGACAGCTGGGGTACACTAATTCCGTCCTCGGGGGTACGAGGTGGCGGCAGGAAGGGCATCCGGCCACCCCTTAAAACTAACCTTGCCAAATCCGTTGCTAACCGTGCCGACTCTGCCACAAGGCACCAGAAAAAGAAAGAAAGACAGTGTATTCTTCACTCTAAAACGGAGAGCCCGCATTTGTGAAATTTCCAAATGTACTACAACCATGTGACAGGCCGGGACTATAAACCTGTCCCTGATCTTTCTAAACCACCCTTGCAGCTTCAACTCTGCCGGTACCTCTCTCCAACTTTCTAAACTTGACAATCTCTTCTGCGTACCTTGATGCACTAACCGCTCCTGGATAAAGCATATCTCGGAGAAATATCTCAGCCACACCTTAGTGGAAATCACTTTTCACTCTACTGTGGAGTATGAACTGTTCTGAGCTTTCCTGACAGATTAAAACTGTGTGTCAGACCACGAAACCTTGCAGTTATTTAGGACAGGCTCTGCAAAGTTTTTAAAATAGAGAATAGGTGCTGGCAGAATTGAGGCTGTGTAGTTGATCGGGGGTCGTTTCTGGATACATCAGTTAGTGAGATTGTACTCTGCTAAAGGCGAGGGTTGGGTTCAAGTCTCACTCAGGGCAACAGTTTCACAGCTTTATCCAGTCAGGAGGATAAATAAGTGGGTGAGAGTGGAGACTGTAGCTGACAGCGATACAAAACTGAATTGCAGATTTTAGACATTGAGCTACATGAAATTATTAGAAACAGTCTTGATCGCTATTGATATTAACTTCTGACCGGTTTCGCCCTTCAAATTACGGGCCATTATCAGAGTTTGCATTGTAATAACAAAAGTGCTATATTACATAGAGAAGCCAATGATGTAAAACTACTATCTAAAACGATGCATCATTACCCATTGGATGACAGCGATGGCTCCTGACCTGCTGTGGAGGCCTCAGTCACTCTAACTGATGCGGATGGCTAAGCAGCCGCGAGTTGTGTAGGGTAGAGAGAGGGCGCTCCAGGGACAAAGGCATCGCCCTCAGCCAAAAGGGGAACGACTCACATATCGTTTTGAATCTTCATTCTTTTAAATTTAACTAATCAAGAAACGAGTTTGTATTCATTTATACTTCATAATCTATGTTACAGCCAGAACCCGCCAGGGTAGCCAAGAGCCCTGATTCGCTGTTTCCTGGACTCGGGTAAGCGCGCCGGCTCCAGATCGAATCCACCCGGCGGATTAACGACGAGAGCCGGTATGCCGGCCAGCATGGATGCGGTTTTTAGGCGGTTTTTCCCATTCCGCTAGGTAAATACCGGGCTGGTCACCACGTTCCGTCTCAGTTCCACGACGCACTGACGTTTGAAAATGTTCGCACTATTTCATGGCTTACCCTAGATGCAGACAGTTTGGGTACACTACTTACGTGCCGGGGGGGGGGGGGGGGATTCGGGGTGGCGGCAGGAAGGGCACCCGGCCACTCTGCAACTAACACTGCCAAATGTGTTAACAAGGTCGACCCCGAGTTGAAGCGGCCCAAAGAAAGAAAGAAAAATCTATGTTACCTCATAAAATGCATTAAAGCTTTCTGTAATTCGTCAACTGAGGTTCAGTTGGTTCAATTGGCTCTGAGCACTATGAGACTTAACAGCTGCCAGCCGCGGTGGTCTCGCGGTTCTAGGCGCGCAGTCCGGAACCGCGCGACTGCTACGGTCGCAGGTTCGAATCCTGCCTCGGGCATGGATGTGTGTGATGTCCTTAGGTTAGTTAGGTTTAAGTAGTTCTAAGTTCTAGGGGACTGTTGACCACAGCTGTTAAGTCCCATAGTGCTCAGAGCCATTTGAACCATTTTTGAACTTAACAGCTGAGGTCATCAGTCCCCTAGAACTTAGAACTACTTAAACCTAACTAACCTAAGGACATCATACACATCCATGCCCGAGGCAGAATTTGAACCTGCGACCGTAGCGGTCGTGCGGTTCCATACTGAAGCGCCTAGAACCGCTTGGCCACACCGGCCGGCTCAACTGAGGTCCAGAGCGTCATCCAGATGGGTAATGATGCATCGTTTTAGAGTGTAGTTTTACATCACTGGCTTCTCTATGCAACATGGCGCTTTTACTTTTGTTATTGCAGGGTAAACTCTGATGATGGTCTGTAATAAAAAGGCCGAAACTGGTTAAAAGTTAGTATCAGCTGCGATAAAGACTGTCTGTAAATAATATTACGACAGTAAAGATCTCTGTTCTGCAATAATTTTATATATAATTATTTGGCTACATGAATTGAGAAACTTCACCTAGATAATGAATTCCTGGAAGACGGGTAGACTATGCTAAGAAGGAGACCAGGAGGTATGGGGGTGCGTAATGTTGGCGTTCGCAACGACGGTCTCATTTCACTCAGTAACAAGTTACCGACGCATATTAGAGGCAACTGCAGGATGACTTCAGCGAAATAAAAAAAGCGACAGGTGTGCCATAGAGTGTAACACTAGAGATAAGAACGCACCTGCTGTAGGAGTTTGTCCAGATTGCTGAACCTTTACAATGAGCGCTGTGTCAGAAGTACCCTCCAGAATGAATAAGTTCGCAACAGCGGTCTCTTTTCACTTATCAACGTATCCCACAGGGACATACGCAGTACCAATACGATAAAATGAAAAAAAAAAGCGCTAATATGTGATAGAACATGACGCGGGGGATACGGGAGTATCATTACACATGACAGGCAAAGAATTTACCGTAGCATATTGTCTACATGCAACTTTACAATGAATTGTGTCCAGAAGTACATCTCAAAATGATTATTAAAATATGTTCATCTTTACCGTTACCAACAACGCGATGCGAGAGGCCGCAGTGGTATATGACGATGGACTCGCATTCGGGAAGACGGCAGTTCGAATGACTGACTGGCCATCCACATACAGATTTTCTGTAATTTCCCTAAATGGCGTAAAAGGTGGTTACTTTTGCGAGGAACACGGCCTCGATTCGACCAACTTCTCCGCTGATCACCTCATTGGTGAAGGAACATAAATACATCGAACGTCACACGAATATCATTACATAAACTGTTTATACAGGGTGTTTCAAAAATGACCGGTATATTTGAAACGGTAATAAAAACTAAACGAGCAGCGATAGAAATACACCGTTTGTTGCAATATGCTTGGGACAACAGTACATTTTCAGGCACACAAACTTTCGAAATTACAGTAGTTACAATTTTCAACAACAGATGGTCTGATGCGGTCTGGGAAACTCTATAGTACGAGATTTTCCACATATCCACCATGCGTAGCAATAATATGGCGTAGTCTCTGAATGAAATTACCCGAAACCTTTGACAACGTGTCTGGCGGAATGGCTTCACATGCAGATGAGATGTACTGCTTTAGCTGTTCAATTGTTTCTGGATTCTGGCGGTACACCTGGTCTTTCAAGTGTCCCCACAGAAAGACGTCACAGGGGTTCATGTCTGGCGAATAGGGAGGCCAATCCACGCCGCCTCCTGTATGTTTCGGATAGCCCAAAGCAATCACACGATCATCGAAATATTCATTCAGGAAATTAAAGACATCGGCCGTGCGATGTGGCCGGGCACCATCTTGCATAAACCACGAGGTGTTCGCAGTGTCATCTAAGGCAGTTTGTACCGCCACAAATTCACGAAGAATGTCCAGATAGCGTGATGCAGTAATCGTTTCGGATCTGAAAAATGGGCCAATGATTCATTTGGAAGAAACGGCAGCCCAGACCAGTACTTTTTGAGGATGCAGGGACGATGGGACTGCAACATGGGGCTTTTCAATTCCCCATATGCGCCAGTTCTGTTTATTGACGAAGCCGTCCAGGTAAAAATAAGCTTCGTCAGTAAACCAAATGCTGCCCACATGCATATCGCCGTCATCAATCCTGTGCACTATATCGTTAGCAAATGTCTCTCGTGCAGCAATGGTAGCGGCGCTGAGGGGTTGCCGCGTTTGAATTTTGTATGGATAGAGGTGTAAACTCTGGCGCATGAAACGATACGTGGACGTTGGCGTCATTTGGACCGCAGCTACAACACGGTGAACGGAAACCCGAGGCCGCTGTTGGATCACCTGCTGCACTAGCTGCGCGTTGCCCTCTGTGGTTGCCGTACGCGGTCGCCCTACCTTTCCAGCACGTTCATCCGTCACGTTCCCAGTCTGTTGAAATTTTTCAAACAGATCCTTTATTGTATCGCTTTTCGGTCCTTTGGTTACATTAAACCTCCGTTGAAAACTTCGTCTTGTTGCAACAACACTGTGTTCTAGGTGGTGGAATTCCAACAACAGAAAAATCCTCTGTTCTAAGGAATAAACCATGTTGTCCACAGCACACTTGCACGTTGTGAACAGCACACGCTTACAGCAGAAAGACGACGTACAGAATGGCGCACCCACAGACTGTGTTGTCTTCTATATCTTTCACATCACTTGCAGCGCCATCTGTTGTTGAAAATTGTAACTACTGTCATTTCGAAAGTTTGTTCGCCTGAAAATGTACTGTTGTCCCAAGCATATTGCAACAAACGGTGTATTTCTATCGCTGCTCGTTTAGTTTTTATTGCCGTTTCAAATATACCGGTCTTTTTTAAACACCCTGTATATTCGAAATAAACTGTCAAAACACTTTTTCCCCGAATTTCGCCATAGCTACACCGCAAAGTACGCAAGAGCTGCGCGTTCTTGTTAATACGCCGCGGCGTCTTCTATGTCTGCTACTCACGTATTCGAGAAGTAGTCGGTTGTTGGCGCCGTCTGCTCACACGGCCAGCGGTCTCCCGGCGTCGGCAGAGGCGGGACTGCTGAGCAAAGCAAACGGACCCTGGGCTGAGCCGAGCTGAGCTGAGCTGCCGGCGACCGCAGAACTCGACACCGCAGCCTCCTACTAGCCTTGGAGGTTGTCTTTCGCCTTCCTGGGAAGACGTTCGTCCTGCCCCTGCCCCGGCGTGCTCATTGTCATTTCCGGCGACGCTGACGGCTGAGTTGAACTCGCTGCGGATTACGTTCACGACCCTGCACGCTCTGTGTCTCGGAACCGTTGTGCCGCTAACATCTTCATGGCGCAGCCAAACGGTTAAATAAACAAAACTGAGCCACAGAGCCCTGATCTTAACCCGACAGAACATCTTTGGACGCACTTGGATACAAAATTCCGGAAACGTCGTTCTACAGGGAAACGATAGTTTCAGATGGTGTTGTTACATGAATGCTCGAAGATCTCACCAGATGTTACTCGCAACTTGGTTCACTCTATTTCAAGACGTCTATACGTTGTTTTCAATGCCAACCGTATGCACCTGGGCTACTATAATTGATTTACATGAATTAGCGAGACTTGAACTTCATTTTTGTACAGGTAAATGTTTAGAGCAACTGATTTGTCTTTGTAAGCTAATATTTTTGTTGTGAGAAACCAATTATACTAGCCGGCCAGGTGGCCGAGCGGTTCTAGGCGCTACAGTTTGGAACCGCGTGACCGCTACGGTCGCAGGTTCGAATCCTGCCTCGGGCATGGATGTGTGTGATGCCCTTAGGTTAGTTAGGTTTAAGTAGTTCTAAGTTCTAGGGGACTGATGACCTCAGCAGTTAAGTCCCATAGTACTCAGAGCCATTTGAACCAATTGTACTAGAAGAACCTTATGTTTATTAGTGTATATTTAAACAACTATAACAGTGTCTTGTAATGTATATATAATGATAGGTGCGTCAATACATTGTGGTGCCACTGTACGCGTACACAACATATTCAAAACAGTGCTCTTTTTATTTTTTGGATTAACCCTTAAGCAACCTTTTTTCTCATTAATGTAGGCAATAAATTTCACGAGTCCGCAATCATTGTGGATTTTGTGACTGAAACCGTCTAGATCCCTTAATAAATTTCTTTATTTATCAGCACGCGGGGTCGGCTCCTGCCACGTGATTACCTCCAATAAAGATTAAAACAACATAAAAAGTGATTGGAATTGTTTAAACAACATCAACAACATAAAGGAAAATTAAAATCTTAAGAAATAGTTTTTTAAAGGTTCCTTCATCAAGAAAAGCTTAGAACTTGCAAAAGAGGGTTCACTGTCAGTATTAGGCTAAATAGCACTGAGCACTATGTGACTTAACTTCTGAGGTCATCAGTCGCCTAGAACTTTGAACTAATTAAACCTAACTAACCTAAGGACATCATACACATCCATGCCCGAGGCAGGATTCGAACCTGCGACCGTAGCGGTCGCTCGGTTCCAGACTGTAGCGCCTAGAACCGCACGGCCACTCCTGCCGGCTGTCAGTATTAGGAACAATGCCTAATCTTGACTTGCCTAGCCTTGACTTGACTTGACTTGACAAATATACAAAGACGTTAAGTTCTAGACAACAAGAGGCGCTAGAGAGGGGGCCGTTGGCTTCAAATTTTATTTTATTTTGAAAGTTTCTGGCAAATTAAAACTGTGTGCTGGACCGGGGCTCTAACCCAGGACCTCTGCCTCTCGCGGGCAAGTGCTCTAGCCCGACCCACGATCCGTCCTTACAGCTTTACTTCCGAAACTGGCGGAAGTAAGGCTGCGATGGCGGGTTGTGATTCGTGTTGAGCAGCTCGGCCCGTAGAGCACTTGCCCATGAAAGGCAAAAGTCTTGGCTTAGAGTCCTGGTCCAGCAGCACATAGTTTTAATTTGCCAGAAACTTTCATGTCTGCGCACAGTCCACTGCCGAGTGAAAATTTATTATGTTTTACGCCCCTCCCTCCCATTCTCCCCCGCCCCCGCCAACGCTCGCAAACGAACTTGTGACGTCACACTAGTTGTCTTATCCGCCACACTTCGCGAACGCTCTAACGCTCTCGGCTCTGATCGGGACCCACAGGAAGTCAGTATGTCAGTGGAAAGGTAATCACTATAGGTCTTACCTTTGTCGTGTGGCAGCGAGAGTATGTATGCTCCGAAGTAGATACTCGCTTCCCGCTGGAAACGGTTGCTGGCACTCGTAAGGCCCGCAGTGTGACGTGCTGTGACGTACGGGCCGTGGCCTGTCTTTCTCGTGAACCTCGCGCCACACTGGCAATTCTCGAAAAATGTCAAATAACTTGTTGAGGTGAAACTCAGTGCGTTCGTAAAAAAGTGGAGCACTGTTGTTGTGGGTAAGATTTTCTAGGTTCCGTAGTATATTTAAAGCATGTCCGTTTGTGGCTCTGTGCAACTATTCCATACCTTCAATTATCTGTCCTAAGTTAAATATTCTGCTCGTGCGCTAGCGCTCCCGTTGTAGGAGTGCTCCTCTTAGCAGTCTCTCATCACTTACTGTGGCTGCTACCGACGGTGTTAAATGACTCGAAGAAAAGGGTCCGATCTTGAAGTTGCCAGTAACTGGTTCAAATGGCTCTGAGCACTATGGGACTTGACATCTGAGGTAATCAGTCCCCTAGACTTAGAACTACTTAAAGCTAACTAAACTAAGGATATCACACACATCCATGCCCGAGGCAGCATTCGAACCTGCGACCATAGCAGCAGCGCGGTTCCGGACTGAAGCGCCTAGAACCGCTCGGCCACAGAGGCCGGCTTGCCAGTATCTGAATACTGGTCCTTTCGTTGAAATATGATACAAACCACGACCTGAAATTCTCTCCATCCGACCCATTTCTCAGATTACTTTGCCCATCTTTTTGCTGTTCGAGGTGGTATATTATTTGCCTCCATAATTCAGTGCACTGAATACCTAGCCCATCGACCAGAACACCTCTTTCTGATGTGGTGTTCTTCCATGGCCCTCGTTATTTTTCAAGTTAGATAGGGTCACACAAAATAGGAGGTTGACCTAAGTGTCCGCAGATGGAACCATCCCAGCATTTGCCTTAAGCGGTTTTGGCAAGGCGCGAAAAACTAAATATGGATGACCGGATGGAGATTTGAACCACAGTCCTCCCGCCCAGTGTCTTACCGTTACGCTTGGTTGGAAGGAAGAAACATTTAGTTTTAACAGCTTGTCGATGAAGAGGTCATTAATGGCGAAGCACAAGTTTGGAAAAAGGAAGAAAATTGGCTGTGTTCTTTCCAAGAGCAGTTGCCTCCCTGAGATTTTGGGAATCGACGGAAAATCTAAATCTGTTTGGCCACGCATTCCACATCACTTGTCACTGCTGGATTACGTGTCTGCCACAGGGATAAGGGCCGTGCCGAGATGAATATTCTCCGTGAGAGCAAGCGCCGAACTTCCACTTAACGTTCGACACAGCGAGTGCCGATATCGGGGTTTCAATCATGAACTCCAGTTTAATGTCTTCTAAGGAATCGTAGAGCTGCACCTAAGACATATGAATAGACGCCAACTCCCAGTCCACTACAGTTCGTAATGAATACTTCAGTTAAGTGTGTTTATTTTTAGCATTGCACAGTCGTGAGATATTATCAGTCAGCAGAAAACAAATTTAGATTCTTAAAGCTTGCTACAGAAACTACTCTCCTTAACTTTAATCGAGGCAGCTTTAAGTGCACATCGATTTCACAATTTATCATCTTTCCTTGACGCTACAAGTTCTCAGTAGGACTCGTTCTCTCGCAGTACATGATACAAGACACTCGTGTTTCTGCACAAATCTGGTATCTAGTGTTCTCCCATGCATAATCGTAATAAGAGCTGTATCAAACAGACAAACACACACATACATATACAATCACAGGTAATTAAATCGTTTTACAATTACTAGTATCACAGTGTGAGCGCATTTGATCCGCTAATGAATTGCGCATTTAATTACTCTTTTCAGTGTATTAATCTGCCCGTCAACCATTCACGCGCTGTCTCGCTAACATAGCAGCAGCCCTCTTGCTACGGGCGAGTCAACACGCTAACTGCGGTCTGTCCACTGGAATCGTACTTACAGCAATACCTGTTTCGTAGAAGCCGGTCGGCCGCTAGGGTCCATAACCGCAACCGCTCTTGCACTTCCTCGTCCTACTGAAACCGAAGACCACGTACCTCTTTCTTGAGGTCTCCACAGACGCGAAAATCACACGGGGAAAGATCCGGGTTTTACAGAGAATGTTGCAGTGTTTCCCAACGAAATCACCGAAGCGTAGCCTTCGACAGCTTGGCAGTGTGGGGGCAGGCGCTATCGTGCAAGAGGATGATTGTGTCCGGTACGATTCCCGGGTGATTTGACTATACGGCGCGTCGAAAATTTCCGCAAAGTGTCTTCATAGCACTGCGCATTGATTGTGGTTCCATGTTCGAGGAACTCGACGAGCAGAGGTCTCCTGCAGTCGAAGAAGAAGGTCATAATGACCTTACCGGAACTTATGTGAACAGATTCGGATACCTTTGGCGGGGGAGATGTGGTACATTTCCACTGATGGTTGTGTCTGCACTCAGGAGCCGGCCGCGGTGGTCTAGTGATTCTAGGCGCGCAGTCCGGAACCGCGGGGCTGCTACGGTCGCAGGTTCGAATCCTGCTTCGGGCATGGATGTGTGTGATGTCCTTAGGTTAGTTAGGTTTAAGTAGTTCTAAGTTCTAGGGGACTGATGACCACAGCAGTTAAGTCCCATAGCGCTCAGAGCCCTTTGAACCATTTGAGCCTGCACTCAGGCTGTCTCAATGCTGCCGGACGGAATTATCCTGTTACACGATAACGCCCGTCCCCACACAGCGAATCGGGGGAATGCTACGCTTTAGCGATTTGGTTGGGAAACACTGCAACATTTCCCGTAAAGCTCGGATCTTTCACCGTGTGATCACCACATCTTTGGCCACGTGAAGAAGGACATGCGTGGAGATCGGTTTCAGTCGGACGACGAAATGAAAGAATGATTGCGATTGTGGATCCGTCAGCTGCCTTCCGCGTTCTACGAAACAGGAACTGATCGCCTCGTTTCCCAGAGGGATAAATATCGTAATGCGTGCGGTGATTTGTTTTTAGTGGAACGATTCCATGCTCCCTTTGTGGCAGGTATTTGGATTTCATTTGACTGCTCCTCACATAATACGTCGATCACTTTTCTCGCCGGCCGGTGTGGCCGAGCGGTTCTAGGCGCTTGAGTCTGGAACCACGCGACTGCTACGGTCGCAGGTTCGAATCTTGCCTCGGGAATGGATGTGTGTGATGTCCTTAGTTTAGTTAGGTTTAAGTAGTTCTAAGTTCTAGGGGACTGATGACCTCAGATGTTAAGTCTCATAGTGCTCACAAGGGAACCTCCCCATCGAACCCCCCTCAGATTCAGTTATAAGTTGGGACAGTGGATAGGCCTTGAAAAACTGAACATAGATCAATCGAGAAAACAGGAAGAAGTTGTGTGGAACTATGAAAAAAATAAGCAAAATATACAAACTGAGTAGTCCACGCGCAAGATAGGCAACATCAAGGATAGTACGCCATAGGAGCGCTGTGGTCCCGTGGTTAGCGTGAGCAGCTGCGGAACGAGAAGTCCTTGGATCAAGACTTCCCTCGAGTGAAAAGTTTACTTTTTTTTATTTTCGCAAAGTTATGATCTGTCCGTTCGTTCATTGACGTCTCTGTTCACTCTAATAAGTTTAGTGACTTTGTTTTGCGACCGCACCGCAAAACCGTGCGATTAGTAGACGAAAGGACGTGCCTCTCCAGTGGGAACCGAAAACATTTGATCGCAAGGTCATAGGTCAACCGATTCCTCCACAGGAAAACACGTCTGATATATTCTATACGACACTGGTGACGGTATGTGCGTCACATGACAGGAATATGTTGTCGACCCACCTAACTTGTACACTTGGCCAATGGGTAAAAAGAATCTTCTACCTTGCCCGATTTAGGCTTTCTTGTGGATGTGATAATCATTCCCAAAAAAGTGATGAAAACATAAGAGTTTGTCACATAAACTGCAACAAATGAATGCAACAGTTTCACAGGTACAGAGTTTTCCCTGTGCTCTGTCGAAACATATGTTTTTAACGTTTTCAAAATTTTCCGTTTAGGTGTAGCGCCCCCATACTACGGCGCAGTTACCTCGCATCGGACGGACGGACAGATAATAATACACTCCTGGAAATGGAAAAAAGAACACATTGACACCGGTGTGTCAGACCCACCATACTTGCTCCGGACACTGCGAGAGGGCTGTACAAGCAATGATCACACGCACGGCACAGCGGACACACCAGGAACCGCGGTGTTGGCCGTCGAATGGCGCTAGCTGCGCAGCATTTGTGCACCGCCGCCGTCAGTGTCAGCCAGTTTGCCGTGGCATACGGAGCTCCATCGCAGTCTTTAACACTGGTAGCATGCCGCGACAGCGTGGACGTGAACCGTATGTGCAGTTGACGGACTTTGAGCGAGGGCGTATAGCGGGCATGCGGGAGGCCGGGTGGACGTACCGCCGAATCGCTCAACACGTGGGGCGTGAGGTCTCCACAGTACATCGATGTTGTCGCCAGTGGTCGGCGGAAGGTGCACGTGCCCGTCGACCTGGGACCGGACCGCAGCGACGCACGGATGCACGCCAAGACCGTAGGATCCTACGCAGTGCCATAGGGGACCGCACCGCCACTTCCCAGCAAATTAGGGACACTGTTGCTCCTGGGGTATCGGCGAGGACCATTCGCAACCGTCTCCATGAAGCTGGGCTACGGTCCCGCACACCGTTAGGCCGTCTTCCGCTCACGCCCCAACATCGTGCAGCCCGCCTCCAGTGGTGTCGCGACAGGCGTGAATGGAGGGACGAATGGAGACGTGTCGTCTTCAGCGATGAGAGTCGCTTCTGCCTTGGTGCCAATGATGGTCGTATGCGTGTTTGGCGCCGTGCAGGTGAGCGCCACAATCAGGACTGCATACGACCGAGGCACACAGGGCCAACACCCGGCATCATGGTGTGGGGAGCGATCTCCTACACTGGCCGTACACCACTGGTGATCGTCGAGGGGACACTGAATAGTGCACGGTACATCCAAACCGTCATCGAACCCATCGTTCTACCATTCCTAGACCGGCAAGGGAACTTGCTGTTCCAACAGGACAATGCACGTCCGCATGTATCCCGTGCCACCCAACGTGCTCTAGAAGGTGTAAGTCAACTACCCTGGCCAGCAAGATCTCCGGATCTGTCCCCCCATTGAGCATGTTTGGGACTGGATGAAGCGTCGTCTCACGCGGTCTGCACGTCCAGCACGAACGCTGGTCCAACTGAGGCGCCAGGTGGAAATGGCATGGCAAGTCGTTCCACAGGACTACATCCAGCATCTCTACGATCGTCTCCATGGGAGAATAGCAGCCTGCATTGCTGCGAAAGGTGGATATACACTGTACTAGTGCCGACATTGTGCATGCTCTGTTGCCTGTGTCTATGTGCCTGTGGTTCTGTCAGTGTGATCATGTGATGTATCTGATCCCAGGAATGTGTCAATAAAGTTTCCCCTTCCTGGGACAATGAATTCACGGTGTTCTTATTTCAATTTCCAGGAGTGTAGTATGAAAATACAAAATTAAACTTTTCAGTCGTGAGAAGACTTGATCCAAGGTCCTGTCGTTCCACAGCTGCTCACGCTAACCACGGGACCACGGCGCTCCTGAGCTCACACTGTCCTTGATGTTGCCTATCTTGCCCATGGACTACTCAGTTTGTATATTTTGCTTATTTTTTTCGTAGGTCCACACGTGTAACTTCTTCCTGTTTTCTCGATTGATCTATGTTCAGTTTTTCAAGGCATATCCACTGTGCCAACTTATAGCTAAATCTGAGGGGGGTGCGATGGTGAGGTTCCCTTGTCAGAGCCATTTGAACCATCACTTTTCTCCATCAACAGAAAGTCGTTTCTCCCAAAAACTGTTCTATGACACGATTAGAGACTACAAGAATTTTGACTCTCTAGTAAGCATTGTCATTCTGCAAATTCATCTCTACATTTTATGCTGTTGTTGCCAAATTCTGCATCTAATACTGATGAAAAACGCTAGACCTGTCAGAATATCACACCATTTGAAAAATTATATGTTTTTTCGGTGGAGAGTATTTAAAAACTGTGCTTCTGGCGACACTTCTGTAGATGGAAACAGCTGCCAATTGAGGACTGTATGTGGGAAACGGTATAAGTGCTAGGATACGACATATTCAGATTTTGCATTAAAATCGTTCTATAAAGTGCTGTAGGAAAGAATATAAGTAACAGGCCATTCTCATTTAGTGCAAAGGCTTGTCCAAAGTTGGCTCCTGGAGTATCTACTTTACACTTTCCACGGAGACCGACTTAAGTGCCATCTGCATAGATCGTTAGTGTAGTGTCCTTCTATACATTATGTTCTCTGTGCTGTAACCAAGAACAAATACATTTACGTGCTTCATTTCGTTATTTATCACATTATTGCTTTAAGATGGATCCAATAGCTTTGGGAAGAAAGCGGGCCGGCCACTGTGGCGAGCGGTTCTAGGCGCTTCAGTCTGGAACCACGTTGCTGCTACGGTCGCAGGTTCGAATCCTGCCTCTGGCATGGATGTGTGTGATGTCCTTAGGTTAGTTAGGTTTAAGTAGTTCTAAGTTCTAGGGGACTGATAACCTCAGACGTTAAGTCCTATAGTGCTCAGAGCCATTTAAACCATTTTTGAATTCATGGACAGGCTTACTCAACACGAACAGGGATAAATAAATCAGCAAAAATTCCAGTACTATAGGTATGTACCGTCTTTATAATCTCAAAAAATTACTCTGAGCACTATGGGACTCAACTGCTGTGGTCATAAGTCCCCCAGAACTTAGAACTACTTAAACCTAACTAACCTAAAGACATCACACACAACCATGCCCGAGGCAGGATTCGAACCTGCGACCGTAGCGGTCGCGCGGTTCCAGACTGGATCGCCCAGAACCGCTCGGCCACTCCGGCCGGCTTATAATCTCAAAATATGTTTTATGAACCATATTTCTTCGTGTTGTTATTATAAATTAAACTAACAAATGCTGTAATACTAACAATGAATACGCATATTTTATGTTATGTAATATAGTATTATATTGCACGTAACATTCAAATGCAAGTACAGATTCAAGAAGCTCTCGAATGAATAGAAAAAGGTGTTATTCCTAGACATTTTTAATATTTGTGCACCAGCTGATCTGTAAATCAATACATCCAAACTCAAGCTGACCCAACTCTCTTCAATTACAGTGAATAACTGCAACAAAATTTTGGTCAAGAAACTGAGGAATGGAATGATTATTCAATCTTCAAGAACGGTCTTACAATGCAAAAGTGACACATCTGGAGGATGTTCTGTCTACGCTTCCTTACATGGATAAAAAAGTACCATATGTTTTACAGGAAGTTTTTTCAGTGAGGCAAATAAAGTAAACAGACGGTTGGAATTAAATTTCAAAACAATTATCTTCTCGATTTTCCGTATCTGTTACTCTGAAAGTTTTCGTTTTCAATACTAGTTATATTTGTGTTTATGATCCATTAAAACTATTATTCGTGTCAAACATTACATAACATCTGAGATTTCTTGTTTTTCATTTCCCGAAAAAAAAATACAATTTGCTACTTACACCGTTTCCCACTAATACTTCTCAGTCATCGAAAAAATAAAGTATTTTTTATTACAAGATAATACGCTTAGGAATTCTTACCTGGATAGTCGCGCCACTGTACTAAAAGAAGATGGGAAAGTTTGAAAGGCGCCGATTGTGTAGTATCAGATATGGCCTCGTGAGGTCGTGGTGACGAAGTAGAGTGGAACAGGTGCGTCCTGCGTAGGCGTCTGAGCAGCAGTGAGAAGGCGGCTCACGTATGGCGTGTGATGCGTGGTGCGTGGGCGTGGTGCGTGGCCCGGGCAGCGAGCGCTCTCGCGCGGAACACCGCACCGCCTTTTGCTACACTTCGCTCGCGCTCTGGCGGCGCACGTCGGTACAACAGTAGCACATAGTCGCGTGTCTTGCCGGTACATTTCTTCCGCAGAAAGGAGGTGTAAGTCTTCTTCACTGTTACAGTTCATTCTACCTTTGGATAACTAAAATACTTGTAATTACTTATGACTATTATTGCTTATTGAAATAAATATCACTGCGAATGAAACGAACGCCAACTTTTCCCCATTTCATCGGCAGAAGCTAGATGATAAGGAATAAAGTCACGGTTCTGTCAATCTTCAGAAAGGAAAAAAAAATTCACCGCCTCTCTCTTAATGGAAGGACTCGATCAGGATCGGAAGTAGCGTCTGGAGAACCTTAAGGAAATCATCATAAGACGTTTGCTGTTCACCCTTTTTACCTAAATTTATTTAACCTGGCGAGATTGGGATCATAGAGCCTTCTCTTACATCTAATGAGCCATTTTACATGTTTTGTATTACAATAAGTAACGGCTGCACCCAGTTTACAACAGTATAAAAATGTAGTACTTACTACAATACAGAAAGAGAAAATAAAGCACACTTTACATTCTTTCATGAGTACAGAGAGACAGAAAAGTTACAGGGAGGTAGTGTTAAACTATGAGGGCTAGTAGCAGTAGATATGAGGCAACTACTGGAAGAGAGGCAGAAAGACGAACGGAGTGAGACACAGAACTGTGAAGACAAGGGGAAAAGAACGTGACTACACTGATTGAGAAACGGGGCCAGTGAGGTGTAGGAGGCCCGCGCCCGTGTTCTAGTGGCTAGCGTTGCTACCTCTGGATCACGGGGTCCCGGGTTCGATTCCCGGCCGGGTTAGGGATTTTCTCTGCCTGGGGACTGGGTGTTTGTGTTTACCTCATCATTCAATCATCGTTCGCGAGAGTGGCTAGATTGGACTGTATACAGACTGGGAATATGTACGGGCACTGATGACCGCGCAGTTGAGCGCGCCACAAATCGAACATCATCAAGGAGATATACGATCCCTGCAACGAATTTGTGACGTCGCACTAGTCGGATTGTCTGCTACTTCTCGTGAAAGCTCGGCTCCGTGCAGGGCTCACGGGAAATCAATATGTAATTGGAAAGGTACCCACTAAAGGTCTTAACTTCGTCGTATGCTATCGAGAGCATACATACATTTAAACGAGCAGTCAATGATTATTAAACTCGTCTGAAATAGTTGCTCGCTCCCCGCCGGAGACGGCTGCTGGCACTTCACTGTTAGACCAGTAGTGCTGTGACGTACGCGCCACAGCCTGTCTTTCTTGGGGCCTTGTTGTGAAACGAAAAAAGCAAGAAGACTAAATTGGAGAAGATGGGAGCATTTACGTCACCGTTTGACAAAAGTGAAGCACCCAGCGGGGGAGGAGGGAACGGGTTGAAAGGTGAGAGGGTGCGTGATGTTATTTCAGAGATTACAAAATCGGGTCAATTTTTTTTCTTTTTTTTTTTTCAGATGCCTCCATTACCATCGAAGTTAATCCCAGATGTCTCGACAGATATCATTTCAACCGTTCCCTTCTTCTTCTCAGTGTTTTCCGTACATTCCTTTATTGTCCGATTCTGCATAGAAACTTGTCATTAAACTGGAAGCACCTTATCAGTCCACCTAATTTTCAACATTCCCCTTTTCCGGTTTTCCCGTAGTCCATATCTCACCACCACACAATGCTCTGCTCCAAACGTACAGTCTCAGAAATTTCTTCTTCAAATTAAGGCCTATGTTTGACACTAGTCGACTTTTCTTGGCCAGGAATACCCATCGCTAGTGCTTGTCTGCTTTTTACGTCCTCCTTGCTCCGTCCGCCATGGATTACTTTGCTGCCCAAGTAGCAGAATTCCTTAACTTCATATGCTTCGTGATCAATTATGATGATAAGTTTGTCACTATCCCCATTTCTGCTACTTCTCATTACTTTCGTCTTTCTTCGATTTACTCTCGATCCATATTCTGTACTCATTAGACTGTTCATTCCATTCAATAGATCCTATAATTCTTATCTACTTTCACTTAGGATAGCAATGTCATCAGCAAATCTTATTATCTATATCCTTTCACCATGAATTTTTAGAAAATCTTACTATCGATATCCTTTCACCTAGAATTTTAATTCTACTCTTGAATCTTTCCTTTATTTCCATCACTGCTTCTTCGATGTACAGATCGAACAGTAGGCGTGAAAGATTACATTCCTCTCTTATACCCTCTTTAATCAGAGCACTTCATTCTTGGTCTTCCACACTTATTATGCCCTCTTGGCTGTTGTACATATTGCATATTACTCGTCTTTCCCGATATTTTTCTCAGGTTCGGACATCTCGCACCATTTACATCGGCGAACGCTTTTTGCAGGTTAACAAATCCTAGAATGTGTCTTGATTTTTCTTCAATCTTGCTTCCATTCTTAATTGCAACATCAAAACTATCTCTCTGGGGCCGGCCGCAGTGGCCGTGCGGTTCTAGGCGCTGCAGTCCGGAACCGCGGGACTGCTACGGTCGCAGGTTCGAATCCTGCCTCGGGCATGGATGTGTGTGATGTCCTTAGGTTAGTTAGGTTTAAGTAGTTCTAAGTTCTAGGGGACTGATGACCTAAGATGTCAAGTCCCATAGTGCTCAGAGCCACTTTTTTTTGTCTCTCTGGTGCCTTTCCCTTTCCTAAAACCAAACCGATCTTCATCTAAAACATCCTAAATTTTCTTTTCCAGATGGTAGCAAAATAATATCTGTGAGAAGTATATTTCATTAAACTGGTAGCACTGTACGCAATACAAGAAGCACCATAACGGACGCTAACAAGCATTTTAGTCCTGCCGCGAGGAAACACCAATATTTCTCTCGCGACCTACCAATGTAAATGCAGATGAGACACACAGACAACACAACCAGCCGCCATTTTCCTGTACCGCCACAAGAATGATTCCTGATCCGTCATAATACTCCAATATTTTTCAGGATATTTATGCCAGTTTTCCTGTGCTTATCCCGTTGTCTGCTGTCTTGACGGAATAAGTGTACAGGGTGGTTATAACTGAACTTTCGTTACTTGAGCCAGTGTAAACGGAAACCTATTAACCGTATGGGTATAAAACTTTACAGGAATGATGTTCAGACTGTCCGCTGCAGGATTTGCCTTGTTAGTAGTGTTAGTGCCATGACATGCCGCTACGCATCAATACTGGTACTGCGACGTAGGGTTGAAACACAACAGTCAACATAGGTATCCACAAGATGAGCAGGGCTTTACCCGTAAAGCTGTTTTATCAAAACAATAGCAATATTCTTTGCCAGTATCAACGCGTGAAATGAATACGGAGAGGTTCTCTTTCCCCACCGAGGTTGAAGACCTTATTCGGAATTTCGAACTAACTGGAAATTTGGGAATTGCTTCTGGGACGGTCGACGGCCAACTGCTCCAAAGACTGTTGACGAAGTTTCTGTTGTCATGGCTTAGAATGCTGGACGTAATATGCGATCATCAAGCAGTACACGAGCTGTGTCACGACTGCTAATCACTCCATGGTCTACCGATCAAAAACTGCAGTGAAATATGGTGAAATGTGTCTAGTGCGGTTCCATGTTGCCTTGGATGCAGATAGTCGTCACCACTGAGCAACGTCTGTAACCTCATATGTAAACATGGTACCCAATTAACAAATGCTACCCTCTCATGTGAAAATGTAAAGGTGTTCTTTCAATTGTGTATTTGTTATTTCTCTTCTTTGTGTCCATATAAATGCTTCCAAGAAGTTTCATTGTCCTACGACCACTCGTTTTCCACGGGGCCCCCCCTCAAGCAGCGAAAGTTTATTTATAGCACCCTGTACGTGTGTGATTCGCTTAAAAGATTTCACGTTGCCCTTGACTGCCTATGAAAGACAAAAGTGAGCCACCATTTTGAACTCCCCGCGCTATTGTTTGACTCTCTTTGTTATTCTGTTTTTTAGAATAATGGTAAATCTGACTTGGGGAAAATACTGCCGGCTCTAGATACATTTTACTTAAAAATCTGTTCAGATACTACTATCAACGCGTGCATACCTTTTAAACTGGACTAATGCATCATACGTCGTGCCGTCTGGTATCGAAAATTAATTTAATTTCAGTACCCTTGATCTATATTTTAAGTCTGTCTGTCTTGAAGTAGCCTGTTTTAAATCATTGTAAGTTCTTTTTTTTCTGCGCTTTCAAAACACACTATTATCAATAGTTTTATTTGCTACATAGGCTATTTAGACCCTTGCTGGTACCACCCACCGTTGGATTCAAGCACGAGACGGCGTTACTTATGCGTAGAACACGTTCTGCGAATTCATCAGGGTAATGGCCGCCCGGTGGGTGACAATGGAAGTTTGTAACGCAGCCGGGCTAATATGCGCCGCGCTTGGCAACAGAAAATGGAATCTGCTTCTCGGGTGCATCAAGACATGTTATGTAGCAGCATAAAGCCGTCACTGTAAAGACAAGGAGAAACGCATACAATCAACAGTCAATAAGCTTTGTCTACACTGTTTAAAAGGCATCAGAATAAGTTTAAAATCACTTCCGCACACATTCGCTGTGCAATGATTACGAAATTTCACGGAAGGATTTCGTACATGGATTTCGTACATAAACATAACTGCCGTAATACGCTATTTTCCACTACATATGAACCAGGGAGAACATAAAATAAACGACGTGATATTTGAATTTGCGCCGGCTGCAGTGGCCGCGCGGTTCTAGGCGCTTCAGTCTGGAACCGCGCGACCGCTACGGTCGCAGGTTCGAATCCTGCCTCGGGCGTGGATGTGTGTGATGTCCTAAGGTTAGTTAGGTTTAAGTAGTTCTAAGTTCTAGGGGACTGATGACTTCAGATGTTAAGTCTCATAGTGCTCAGAGCCAATTGAACCATTTGAATTTGCTGTTATCTATGTAGTCCTGTTAAGAACATAGGCGGTGGTCACATATATGACTCAATCGTGTATCTATCAGCGGCCAAAAATTATAATACTATGAGAGATGTAAAGCGAAGAACTTTTGGCGCTGGTAGATACACGATCCAGTCACATTAATGTGACTACTTCCCACGTTCGACGTCAACGTGCAATAACCACTCACACAGGGCAGGTGGCAGCACTGTCAGTGGAGGGTATAAAAAGCGTGTCGGCGTAATGAGGAAAATACTGCAGTCTTGTCGCAATGTAGAAACTGAGCGATTTATCAGGCATCCAAAAGGGGAATGATCATTGGCTTTCGGTCAAAATGTGAAAGCATTTCCAAAACGGCTAAGTTAGTAACCTGTTTGCCCGCCGCCGTGGTTGAAGTTTACCGTGCATTTCAAAATCACGCTATCCAAACCGGCGCCGAGGCAACTGTGGTGCACCCCGGGCCATAGAGGGTGGACGACGGCTGCGGAGATATGGCTAATTGTTGAGCAACTGACCGCCCATGTGAACCAAGTATCGTCTCAGCGACCGTTGCTGCGTATGGGCCTCCGTAGCAGTCGCCTGGTTCGTGCACCTATTCTTCTTCTCCAGTAGCGCTACAGCCCTTGGTGAGCACTGGCTTCTTCAACAATCTTCTTCCACACTTCTCGGTTATTTGCTGCTCTTTTCTACCCCCGGACTCCATTATTGGTGATATTCATTATTACCCCGTCGATGCATATTCTTCTAGGTCTCCCTTTTCGCCTAACTGAATGGATCACACCTTTCATCATTTTCTTTGGAATTCTATCCTCTGCCATTCTCTCCAAGTGTCCTAGCCATCGTATTCGCTGTGATTTCACAAATTTTACTGTGGTGACTGCTATTCATCGGCGACGAAGGCTGGAATTTGCACGCCAATACCGCAACTTGACGTCCACCGAGTGCCGACAGGTGGCGTTTCCAGATGAATCATGTTTTACGGTCCATCGGTCAGACAGCCGTTGGGATGTACAGCGTAAAACGTCCGAAAGCGAACACCTGCAACAGTCGTCGGGAAGGTCCAGGCCGGAAGAGGGAGCGTTATGGTCCTGGGAATGTTTTCGTGGTATTACCTGGGTGATGTCCTGATTCTGAAAAGCACAAATGATCAACACGGTTATCCCTGTGTCCTTGCGGACCGTGACGACCCCTGCATGCAGTTTCTTTTTCGTCGCCAAGATGGCATCTATCAGCCGGACATTGCAACGTGTCACACAGCTCATATGTGCGTACGTGGTTCGCAAAGTGCCAGGATGAATTTATCATGTTCCGCCGACCACCAAACTTCCCGGATTAAAACCCAATCTAGGATCTGTGAGACCACCTCGATCGGACTGTACGCAGCAGGTACCCTCAACTGAGAAACCTAGCCAACTGGGCCGGCCGGTGTGGCCATGCGGTTCTAAGCGCGTCAGTTTGGAACCGTGTGACCGCTACGGTCGCAGGTTCGAATCCTGCCTCGGGCATGGATGTGTGTGATGTCCTTAGGTTAGTTAGGTTTAAGTAGTTCTAAGTTCTAGGGGACTGATGACCTCAGTAGTTAAGTCCCATAGTGCTCAGAGCCATTTGAACTAGCCAACTGGCTACGGCACTGCAGTCGGCATGGTTTCGTGTCACTGACGGTATCTCCGAGAACCTCAGCGACTCTCTTCCTGCACGTGTCGCATCGGTCCGTGCTCGAAAAGGTGGCTACTCAGGCTTTTGACAGCTGGTCACATTAATGTGACTGGATAAAATATATTCAGCGCTTAAACAACTTGAGGACACCATCCAGTTGATGATGAAGTCCCATACTGCCAGACAGAGCGTAGGCGAACGACGCGGGAGACCCGCGCCGCCGTACTAGGCAAGGTCCTAATGGAGGTGGTTTGCCATTGCCTTCCTCCGACCGTAATGAGGATGAATGATAATGATGAGGACGACACAACAACGCCCAGTCATCTCGAGGCATGTGAAAATCCCTGACCCCGCCGCGAATCTAACCCGGGACCCCGTGCTCGGGAAGCGAGAACGCTACCGCGAGACCATGAGCTTCGGACACCATCCAGTTATGATGTGTTAATGTGTCAGTACGGACTTACTACACTTACATGTCTTTCGATGTGTCAGTACGTTAGTATATTATACACAGTTTCGTCGAATGAAGATATAACTAGGTGGACGAAATTAAATAAGACACTGAGAAAATTAAGGATAACTGGAGATGGAAATATGGTTATATACTCGACCTTCGTTTGACTTTATAACATGACAGCAACTAATTAAACGCAGGTTCGGCATCTAGAGATCTCAGCTGAGGACGATCAAACGATATTATGCGCGTCGTGGGCGCATATATGGAAAACGCATGTGCAGGTAAAAGGACAGTGACAACCTCACAAAAATTATCTGTCTTTCGTGCGACGACCGAAATGGCTATACCTGCAAATATCGTGTTGCAGATGTACTTGTTTCGGAAATATGGTTCTGAGACGCCCAATGCCCAGTATCTGTGTAAAAATGGTTCAAATAGCTCTAAGCAGTACGAGACTTAACGTCTGAGGTCATCTGTCCCCTAGACTTAGAGCTACTTAAACCTAACTAACCTAAAGACATCACACACATCCATGCCCGAGGCAGGATTCGAACCTGCGACCGTAGCAGCAGCGCGGTTCCGGACTAAAGCGCCTAGAACCTCTCGGTCACAGCGGCCGGTCCTGTATGTGTGTTCTGATAACCAATCGTCAGAGGAGAGAGAATCTGTAGTGAACACAAATTTGTACGCTGAGCTTGTGGACAGCGAACTCACGTTCACATATGAGCCCTGGCTTATAATTATTCACAAACAGACAGGAGACATGACATGCCTTTAGCAGCACACACAGACATTCGTGTCTACGTCAATGTATGCTTTCTGCCATCTAACAACATTTTGGAATCAGACTTTTTCGTTGTCAGCATGCGTTTGCTCCACTATACAAGCTACAAGTAAGAAAAACAGTTTGAAGGAAATCAGATCCATTTGCTGAAGTGGTCAGCTCTAATTCCTCCCCTCCCCCATCGAGCATATTTTGGAATGAATCCGAGTGTCGCTCGTGTATCTATACGACATTTCTCAGGGACAATGGAAAACAATTCCACGTCTAGCGCACCAGAATAAGTGGAAAACCTTTAACGAATTTTAAATGCTGTGATAGTTGCAGAAGAAAGTCGTACGAGTTGTTAGATGCGTGAATGGCTTCTTTGGCGTGAATACAGGTGAGTGTCTTCAGACACACAGTGCGTGGCTGAAAGAAGCAAGGAAGATGGTAGTTTAACGGCTAATTGATGGCCAGTGTCAGCACACAAGCTCGGATTGGCAAGGAGAGCGAAGAAAGTCGGAAATTCCCTTCTCAAAGAAACCCTCCCGGCGTTTGCTTGAAGTGTTTTAGGGAAATCACTGAAAATCTAAACCAGAATGACCGAAAGGTGATATAAAATGGGGTCCTCTCGAATGCGAGTCTAGTATCTTATTGCGTGGTTGGAGAGAAGGAAAACTATATTTATTTATCATTCAGAATTCTCGTAAAAACAGCGGTCCTCTGTGAGTTTGAATGGATGTAGGACACCTACTATTTCGTCAGTTGGCCTAACAGGCGACAAAAACAACGCGGAAGCACCGACAACAGATTCTGCTTGTGTGTTTTTCATTATACGAGGGCAGTTCAATAAGTAATGCAACACATTTTTTTTTCTGAAACAGGGGTTGTATTATTCAGCATTGAAATACACCAGGTTATTCCCCAATCTTTTAGCTACACAACACTATTTTTCAAGGTAATCTCCATTCAATGCTACGGCCTTACGCCACCTTGAAATGAGGGCCTGTATGCCTGCACGGTACCATTCCACTGGTCGATGTCGGAGCCAACGTCGTACTGCATCAATAACTTCTTCATCATCCGCGTAGTGCCTCCCACAGATTGCGTCCTTCATTGGGCCAAACATGTGGAAATCCGACGGTGCGAGATCGGGGCTGTAGGGTGCATGAGAAAGAACAGTCCACTGAAGTTTTGTGAGCTCCTCTCGGGTGCGAAGACTTGTGTGAGGTCTTGCGTTGTCATGAAGAAGGAGAAGTTCGTTCAGATTTTTGTGCCTACGAACACGCTGAAGTCGTTTCATCAATTTCTGAAGAGTAGCACAATACACTTCAGAGTTGATCGTTTGACCATGGGGAAGGACATCGAACAGAATAACCCCTACAGCGTCCCAGAAGACTGTAACCATGACTTTACCTGCTGAGGGTATGGCTTTAAACTTTTTCTTGGTAGGGCAGTGGGTGTGGCGCCACTCCATTGATTACCGTTTTGTTTCAGGTTCGAAGTGATGAACCCATGTTTCATCGCCTGTAACAATCTTTGACAAGAAATTGTCACCCTCAGCCACATGACGAGCAAGCAATTCCGCACAGATGGTTCTCCTTTGTTCTTTATGGTGTTCGGTTAGACAACGAGGGACCCAGTGGGAACAAACCTTTGAATATCCCAACTGGTGAACAATCGTGACAGCACTACCAACAGAGATGTCAAGTTGAGCACTGAGTTGTTTGATGGTGATCCGTCGATCATCTCGAACGAGTGTGTTCGCACGCTCCGCCATTGCAGGAGTCACAGCTGTGCACGGCCGGCCCGCACGCGGGAGATCAGACAGTCTTGCTTGACCTTGCAGCGATGATGACACACGCTTTGCCCAACGACTCACCGTGCTTTTGTCCACTGCCAGATCACCGTAGACATTCTGCAAGCGCCTATGAATATCTGAGATGCCCCGGTTTTCCGCCAAAAGAAACTCGATCACTGCCCGTTGTTTGCAACGCACATCCGTTACAGACGCCATTTTAACAGCTCCGTACAGCGCTGCCACCTGTCGGAAGTCAATGAAACTATACGGGACGAAGCGGGAATGTTTGAAAATATTCCACAAGAAATTTCCGGTTTTTTCAACCAAAATTGGCCGAGAAAAAAAACGTGTTGCATTACTTATTGAACTGCCCTCGTATATGTGGTTATTCGTCTCTTAAATGAGGCTTGGTGTCTGCACATATCATATACAGAATTACAGAGACGAATACATTTTCCATGGTTGAATTCAAAGGTTCCATGTAACACAACTGTTGTTGAGCCACTACCATCTTTGTCTCGGTGGAATTGCTCGCAATGGCCTGTCGGCCTGATTGGTCACAGAATTGCTACTATGAGCCAATGAAAAATAGCCCTGCAACTTTTATTACTACCCATAAAAGTTTTTATGTCCGCAAATTGTCCTGCAATGACGAAAGGGAGCTGAGTTTAGCGTTCCTGTGACATCGAGGTCAGCGAGAAATAAGTAAAGCTTTTAACTTCTCAACAAGGTCGAGGCTACGATAAACGGAACAGTAGCTGATTTTGAGAAGGATAGACGACAGAAATACTTACGACCTGTTCTCATCGCATATGCACGCAACAGGAGTTAGGGAAACCTAACCCCGGATTGCCAAACTCCTATTTAAATTCCAGTCCTCCACATTACGAGCGTAGAGTGATAGGCGTTTCATCTTTTCGTTCGCTTTCTTTACTGGTGTGAAAGGCCGATCAGAAGTAACATAAATGCGATGTGTAGTGAGAAATCCCTACAGCCTACATTCTAAGATGAAAGTGCGTTCCTAGCCCGCGTAAATACAAAGGAGGAATCCCCGTTTCGTAGACTCGCTATTTTGTGACAGGGGCAGCATGAATTTCAAACTACGTCAGCACTCACAATCACCTGGGATGCGTGACGGCGGCCTCCAGTTACGAGTCACCATTAGAAGTACTCGACCATCCTTCGAGCGTAACTGCAGTGTTAAGGCTGTGTCACATGGGGCGATTTTTGTTGCTGCTACTTGAATAGCAGCGAATAATCACTTCATGTAGCAACGAACTAGCTGCTACTGATTCGACTAGGAGCTATTACGAACTAACGGCGACTGGAATTGTACGTATTTACTTTTAGTGGCCGCATGTGGCGGCCATGTAATCTAGTCGGAACTTTACAGAGCTGTTATTGCCTCGTCTGACAGCTTAGTCGCTAGTCGCTCTTCTGTTAGCAGTTGGCGTTCGACTTATTTGGCTTGCTCACTGGTATTATTTTGTTTATGTTCTTTGTCATCGTGATGAAGAACTAGAACAGGAATGTGTGCAAGCGGTCAGGCAACAACGTACTGAAATTTTTGGATGTTTATCGGAAATATGAAGGGCTGTCGAATACAAATAACAATAATTATACGAAGAAGAATGGTTCAAATGGCTCTGAGCACTATGGGACTTAACATCTGAGGTCATCAGTCCCCTAGAACTTAGAACTACTTAAACCTAACTAACCTAAGGACATCACACACATCCATGCCCGAGGCAGGATTCGAACCTGCGACCGTAGCGGTCGCGCGGCTCCAGACTGTAGCGCGTAGAACCGCTCGGCCACTCGGGCCGGCACGAAGAAAAATGCGCGGCAAAATAGTTACTTCTAGAACTATATGATACTGGACTGAACATTCCCTCTGAGGAACGTCTGATGAAAAAAAGAACATTAAGGACGCTTGCAGAAATGAATTAAACGAAGTGAAGAAATCCTTGGAAAGTGGAAAGGTAGCTGAAAACGTGTATAATTCCAAGTTAATATGGTTCAACGAATCAATCGCATCAGAACTATACGAATTGGTTAATCCGACATTATGAACGAGAAAAGAGGTTTGTACGACACTCCACTAGCTACTACCTACTCGTACGAACCACCAGTTCAGTGCGAGCAACTAATAGTGGCTACATTAAGTGGCGACCAGGCGCCGCGAGCAGCAGCAGCGACAAAAATTGCCCCGGGATGACACAGCTTTTAGAATTAGATAGCGAGCGACAGCGCGGAACCCGTTACGTCCGTTGAGCGAGAGGGGGCTCGCGTGTATCGGAATAACTGTCTCGGAGTCTGAGTTACGCTAAACCCAGGGAACCGTGAACGCTTACCACCCGTCAACACACCAATCAGTCCGAATGACAGGGCACTTGTTGCTTGGTGCAAACAGCCATTTCCGACTATGACTCGACGGTTATTGCACTGGGAATGGCTAATAAAACGGAGAAGTGGATAACGATCGGAGAAGACATTAATTATGATGGTGATCCCACAAGAGCTTTCAGTCTTACTTAATGGATACGCGAATGGCATCATGATCAACTACGCCGATGGCGAATACCGCAGACTTTAATGGTTTCGAAACATGGGATAGATATCGCTTACATACACCGTCACATGTAAACATGTTTTTGAGGAGGAGAGGGGCAGGGTGGGGCGAAAATACGAGAATAGTAGACAGCAGAAGTATCATGCTGCCAATCTTCATGGTCTCTGGGTATCGTCGCTATCTTACAATACGGGAGTTTTGGCTACGAATCTCGCTACATTCATTCCAAATTTACCACAACTTGAAGTCATTCCTCAGAAGTAGTTGTTGCAGCAGTTACACAGTTCAGAAGCAGTTGCTGCAGCAGTTACACAATAAGGACACAGTAATAACTCATCTTCCCTTCACCTTCACACATATCATATCAGGAGTCAACATTAAAACACGATACATTTTACACGACTCAAGGCTATTACTTCCAACCTCAAATGCCGCCCCACATATCTCATCCTCTTAACTTACTCAGCTGGCACCTCACCTATGTTCCCCGTTGAACAAATAAAACCACTTATCAAAATGTCAATATCCATCAAAATCAAGTTCAGAATCACTTGGGAGTGAGTATTCAGTGCCCAAGATACAGTATGTACATTTATAAACGGGAGTCATTCAATGAATAATGCCCCACAACTTTTTTCGGAACACATTAATTATTATTAAAAGCTAAGACCTGGTAATAATATCAGTCAACATTTCTCTTATATGTACTAATTTTCTACACAGTCTCCATTACTTTCTAATGTCTTACGCCAACTTCGTGTAAGAGGACGCATTCTCTGTTGGTAAAAACGTGGATAACCCTTCCACGTAGATAACCGTTAGGTGGCACAGACAGATGGAAGTCCACTGGCACCAAGACCGGGCTATAAGGTGGCTGAGGCAATAATGTCAAACCTAATTTGGCGATGTCTTCCCGGGGTATGAGGCTCGTGTGCGGGCGTGCATTACCGCGTTTGGAGAAACGTTACTGTTTAATTCTTGACGGACTGAGATTGGCGGAAATAGTTCTCTAATTTGTTCAGAGTCTTCACATATGGCTTCCGGTAACACATCTACGACAATGACACCGTAACTATCCCAAAAGACTGTCATCATGACTTTGTCAGCAGTGGAAACTCACTTGAATTTCTCCGATTTTGGTGATTGCGGGTGGTGTTACACCAGTGACTGCCATACAGTTTTCGGCTCCAAGAGATATACCCCGGTTTCGTAACCTGTACGTTATAGAAACGCCCCACGATTGGCCTCAAACTGCACGAGCAGTCCAGCTGAAACGATCTTTCTTTAAATTTTGTGGTCTCTTGGAAATCTAGGAGGCCATCGTGAGCACATCTTTGAATATGGAAGAGTCTCAATCATTCGATAAACACATCCAATGTTCAGCGATAGTCTGAACGACTAGTGGCACCTGCGTGATTCACAGTGCCGGGCGCCGCGGTGGCGACAGGACATACCGAACGTGGGCAACCTGACCCGTTAACTCTTTTTAGCCATCGCGCAACAGTACTCCTATAACTGCATCATTACCATACTTGCACATTGGATACTAACGTATATGGATTTTTTTGGCAACAAAGAATTCAGTTACGAGTACAATACGCCGTTTGTAGTGAATATCTTATGCGTATGCCACTTTGATTGCTCATTATGGCGATGACACCTGTAGTTATTGTTCGACACTTCAGACACATAGAGAAGAAACATAAAATCTGAAGCATCTAAAAGACGGTTTTCCTACATACACTGCGCAAAAGAATTAATGAGTCACTTTTTTGAAATCCATTCATTTTCCCCGATTACGACGTTTAAGTTTCAAATTTGCTTCAAAGGTGTCGACAGCTTTCTTTTAGTCGTCTTTCATTTTCGACTGCGAAATGTGTGTAAACGAACGCTCCAAGGGAAGGGGTGATTTCATTGACGCGCTTCATGCCAACTCATGAGGTCTTATCGTGTCGATTATGTGCGGCGATACCTATGAAATGTTCTTCTCGGCCAACCATTAGAGAACCGCGTGATTTGAACTCTGAGCGTCACGGTTCTGATCTCCATTGGAAAGGCATCAACAGAAAGGTTGAGCTGTGGGTCAAAGGGGAGGGGCTGTGACGACCTTCCCATCGAGTGAGTCGTCTGCGGTGGCGTTGGGCATAATCATTAACCACCTTACACCTCACATGAGCTTCTGAGATGCGATATTTTTGCGCATGTGTCGACACATTGCTGTTTGAAGCGGCTCCGACCCTGAGGGTACCGGCGCAGGGCGCCACGTTTTCCGCCAATACAGTGGCAGCGTGTAGGTATATTGGAGCCAAATTGCACTTCTACCTCGCAGTAGGAGATAATGATGTGTTTTGTAAAACTTGACTCTTTAATTCTTTTGTGCAGTGTGTATTTACGGCTGTAAAGGAGAGTTTGGTCACTATCTGTTGAACGGCAGACCCTGGTAATTTTTAATTTCAGTTTCTTTGGTTGTATAAAGAATCTTTAATTAAGAATGACACTTTTTAAAATAGTGCTTTCCAGTTTCAACTATATTTTTTGGGCGCTTCCAGGCGTACAAATATCCAGTACAATTTGCAGCTTCATCATGCAGTGACTCACGCTTCCTGAAAGTTTAGAAACCATTAAAAAAATTCACCGAAATGGGAGCTCAGCTGTCGGTGTTCTTCGTTTGTTCAGCAGAGAATTGGATCGCCATTACCGTTTATCTATTCAAACTCCTACGCCAGAATGTGGCCAGGTTTAAGCAGGATTTCATTCTACACGGCGAGAAGCCACTAAGAAGACAACGTAAAGCGCAAAGTGAGAACAATATCGCAGAAGTAGAGGCTGGTATTGAGGAAGAGCTGAATGTGTCAGTTTCAAGACGACCTCATGGTAGCTGAGTTGTCAGCGCGACGGAATGTCATACCTAACGGCCCGGGTTCGATTTCCGGCTGGGTCGGAGATTTTCTCCGATCAGGAACTGGGTGTTGTATTGTCCTTATCATCATCATTTCATCCCCATCGACACGCAAGTCGCCGAAGTGGCAACTCGAAAGACTTGCATCAGGCGAACGGTCAAGCCGACGGAAGACCCTAGCCACACAGCAAGACGACCTCAACGGTTGCCGCTATCTGAGACATAACCTTGGCGGATCTTGCAGACCCATTGGGGCCTGCATCCATACGAAGTTGTATTAACTCGAGAGTTGAAGCCAAACTATCACAGACTCCGTCGTGGGTATGACGACTGGGCAGCACAGCAGCTGACAGCTGTTCCTCATTTCAGTAGAAAAATCGTCTTCTTGAGAGAGGCGTAATTTTTGTCTTAGTGACTTCGTCAAAACACAAAGTTGTCGTTATTCGAGCTAGAAAATCCCCTATGTGATCCGTGAGGTGACACAGCATTCAGAAAAACTCACTGTGTGGTGCGGTTTATGGAGTGGCGGCGTCACGGGACGTTATTTCTTTCGAGATAAGAGAAATATCATTACTGTCAATGAAAACAGCTACAGATGTATGTTACGCGGATATCTGTGGCTAGAACTTGAGATCATATATATTGGAAATATGTGGTTGCAGGAGGATGGGGCTGCGTGCCTCAGAGCTGATGCTACCTTCGATTTGCTGAGGGAGAAGTCTGGTGACCGGATCATGTCAAGACTTGCATCTGTGGATTGGCCGCCACTGGGGCGTGTGATTTAACATCCACGAATTTATTTTATTTTATTTTATTTAAGCTGCATCAAAGCTCAGGACTGTGCTGACAAGCCACAACTTTCGAACATTTCGTGGCGAACATTCGTGAGACTATCGTAGACACAACGCTACTGATTTTGGGCAGAGTGACTAGCAACTGGAGCCACCACGTGGGTCACTTTATTTAAAGCCGTGGTGGACACTGAGCGATATTTTGTTTAGAACGTAACTGCAATGTATAAGCTTCAACAGAAAACACAATTTGCTCTGTAACATTGGCTGATTTCCAAATTTCAAATAGCGTAACTCTTAATGGAAAAACGAAGCTTAATGAAAAATGAAGCTTAAAAACTAAAGCTTTGATTTAGCGAATATATGATCTGCTCCAGGTGCAAATTTCACTGGAAACAACTAAAAGACCCAGAATTTGGTTCAAATGGCTCTGAGCACTATGCGACTTAACTTCTGAGGTCATCAGTCACCTAGAACTTAGAACTAATTAAACCTGACTAACCTAAGGACATCACACACATCCATGCCCGAGGCAGGATTCGAACCTGCGACCGTAGCGGTCACTCGGTTCCAGACTGTAGCGCCTAGAACCACACGGCCACTCCGGCCGGCCAGAATTTGGTCTCATTCCTGTGATCCTGCTGGGTGACGCTGTGGTAAGACTCTAGAATGGTATCTGAGAGGGGGACGGTCGGCGGTTGAAATCCCCGTCCGGCCTTCCAGATTTAAGTTTTCCATCTTTTCCTTGCACTGTCTAAAGCGAATGCTGGGATGGTTCCTTTGGAAGTACACCGCTGATTTCCTTCCTAGTGCTTCCCTCAATCCGAGGTTCCGCTCCTCTGATGACGGGACTGTAACACTGATCTTCCATCCTTGCTGGTTCCCCCTGCCGGCACATTATGAAGCGTGCGAGTATTGTTAGGCGGACCTGAGGTTAGAGGACTCATGAGCGTAGTGCACGTCGAAAGGTGACCTTGCACGTCGCAGAAGCACAACTCGAGACGCAACAGGCTCATCCACCATGCCCTCAGGCATGGTTCAGCACTGTCTTCCCGTCAACGTATAACGTCAGAACAATGCTGCAGATCACAGGGCGTCTGACAGCATTGTTCCACGGTGTTTTTTGCAAAGAAGCTGGAGCTGAAAAGCTGACAGTTGGCGGTAGCACGCATATCTGACTGATGTTCAGATATACCCACTGCAGCACTGTCAGATACATTTTTTTTTCTTTGTGAGGACAAGAATATGTAGAAGTAAATGTTTGTGTGCAATGAACTGCTAGGTCACACCATGAATACTGCTGTCTTCTGTAAGAAATGTAGATGTGTAGTGTTGTTTGAAACCTAACATTTTCACTATCAGTACAAAATTGATCTGCAATTGGTTGTCAACGGGTGAAAAGATATTATGAACGTTCTAAATTTTTAACCGCAGAAATAAATCAGAGAGCTTCATCAGGCTTTGCAGTTGGCAAACATGCAGAAGAATATGGAGAGATTTTCTTGTTGTAATTTTAGATATAATCGTTGACAAAAGCAGCTACTGTTCGTAATATGGAATTTTATTGTTATGTGATGCCCTGCTATCCTCCGAAGAAGATTTGAACAACGTTAGTTGCAACGCAGCGCCAGGTGATTTATGAAAGAAAGATATGACTTAGGTTTCCACAATGGTTTGCTGCTGCTGTGGTCCTATGGTTACTGTCTGGGCAGCTTACAGCTTTCGCAGAAGCAACTGTATTTGTGTAATACTCTGCATCCCGTAAGATTCAGACTGCTGTCGATGCGTGAGACCAATTCGCCTCCGGTCTGAGGCGCTGCAGTCATGGACTGTGCGGCTGTTCCCGACGGAAGTTCGAGTCCTCCCTCGGGCATGGGTGTGTGTGTTTGTCCTTAAGATAATTTAGGTTAAGTAGTGTGTAAGCTTAGGGACTGATGACCTTAGCAATTAAGTCCCGTAAGATTGCACACACATTTGAACATTTTTTGAAGACCACTTCGGCCATCAGAAAACCACCACTGCCTATTGAATTACTGTTTTCTTATTGCACCAGCAGCACTTTTGGTAGTCGGATCGAGTCGTGGTAACACCACATTTGGTCGGCATAGGACTATGGATAATACACGTTCCAGTCTCATTAATGTGACCATCGCCTATGTTGGACGTCACCGTACAGTAACCACTCACAGACGGCAGGTGGCAGCACTAGCAGTGGGAGGTATGTAAAGCGTGTCGGAGAGATGTGGAAAAAAGTGCACGCGCTGGCACAACGCGGAACCGGAGAGATTTATATGACGTCAAAAGGGGCATTATCATTCCGGGTTTAGAGTGGAAGCATTTCCAAAATAGCAAAGTTTGTAAACTGTTCGCGTGCCGCCGTGGTTAAAGCATCCTGTGCATGGCAAAATTGCGTTTACCAAAACCGGTGCCCGGCAACTGCGTTGTACCAGGGACCACAGATGACGGGGGTGTACGATGATTTCGGAGATGTGTACGGGCGAACAGATGCGCATCTGCTGAGCAACTGACGGCACAGATGAATCAAGGAGCATAACTGGGTATGGGCTGTGGCAGCAACGCCTGGTTCATGCACGCATGCTGACAGTTGCTCAGCATCGAGCAAAGATGGAATTTGCACGCCAGTACCGCAACTGCACGTCCACTGAATGGCGACAGGTGGCCTTTTCTGATGAAGCCCTTTTCATGCTCCATCGGACGGATGGTCTTTGTTGTATACGGCCCTGCAGCAATCGCCCGAAGCGCCCAGAAGGGAGCGTTATGGTCTGGGGAATGTTTTCGTAGCATTCCTCGGGTGATCTCGTCATTCTGGAAGGCGCAATGGATCAAGACAAATATGCGTCTATATCTAGAGATCATGTCCACCACTACATCCAGTTTGTTTTTCCTCGGCACGATGACATCTACCATCTATGTCGTGGTTCGAAAATCACCAGGATGGGTCTACCGTACTCCGCTGACCATGACACTCCCTGGGTTTAAGCCCAGCCGACAATTTGCGGGACCACCTTGTTTGGGCTGTCCGCGACATGGATCCTCAGCCCAGAAACCTAGGGCAGCTGGCCACGGCACTGGATTCGGCGTGGCCCCATATCCCTGTCGGTATCATCCAGAACCTCAGTGACTCTCTTCCTTCACGTCCGAGTTGCTTTCAGGCTTTTCACGGGTGGCCACATTAATGAGACTCGACCATGTGGTATAAGCATCCCGATCGACAGAATGCGCGCCAATGCCTATTTTAAATCCAACATAGAAGCAATTCAGAGGCGGGCTGCTAGATTTGTTACTGGTAGGTTTGATCATCACGCGAGTGTTACAGAAATGCTTCATTAACTCGGGTGGGAGTCTCTAGAGGAAAGGAGGCGTTCTTTTCGTGAATCGCTACTGAGGAAATTTAGAGAGCCAGCATTTGAGGCTGACTGCAGTACAATTTTACTGCCGCCAACTTACATTTCGAGGAAAGACCACAAAGATAAGATAAGAGAGATTAGGGCTCGTACAGAGGCATATAGGCAGTCATTTTTCCCTCGTTCTGTTTTGGAGTGGAGCAGGGAGAGAAGATGCTAGTTGTGGTACGAGGTACCCTCCACCACGCACCGTATGGTGGATTGCGGAGTATGTATGTAGATGTAGATATTTTGTAGAATGAAGCCATGGAATATCTTTGATCCTGATTCTGTCATCCTACTGATAATGAACGAGAAAAATGTGCACCGTTATGCAGTTTGATCCTTCCCTTCCTCTTGACATTACACAAACAAATGAAAGCCGGGGCAAAGGGGTCGCAAAATCCCCTTGCAAGATTGTTTCAATGTTTGCCACATAAACTGAAGCAAATTTTTCACAGCATTCGAGTTCGAATACAATGGTCTTCAATAATATTCCTTGCGTCACCTCAACGGATGGCAAACGAGCATGATGGCCTACTGGTCCATGAATACGATCGAAGATCTAGATTACTACAAATAACCCACTGCACAAGCCATCACTATTCATGTGGGTGGCTAGAAAGAGTAACCGTTACTCTAGCATATTATTGAGTCGATGTTGAAAAGACTGCAGCGCCAAATAACGAGTTAAGAGTCAGCTGTAGTGCCCGCCGCACAGTCTAACAGTTTTTGCCTGGCCTGCTTGCTATCGAGTAATGTTGAAACGACGTCAGTTTATAACTGGATATTTATTGTTGTCGGCAGTACCAACGTAAACACAAAAATGAAGGCTATTCGCCTTCACTTTTGCCATCTTTCCGTTACTCCAAGTCGAATCTTATGGCAACATTCTGTAAGCTGACAATGCGTGATAAAACTTATTAGAATCGAAACATCCTATCTGATAAAATGGAGACAACTGGAGAGCCCATTGCGATAGAGGTCCTTGAAGTAAAGAACGTCGAGCAAATGAAATTCACTGAAGTGAAATGAATGGGGACGAAATTACGAAGACGCAATGACTTGTAATGATACCAGTACGGTCCGTTCGGGATGTCAAATTTGCAGTGTAATGAATCTGTTCTGTGTAGTGAAAATTTCATTCCGGTAAATTTATTTCAATTCCTATATACTCATAAGGCAGGGTAAGTCAGTTTCCGGCCTGTGCGCGTTCTTACACTGCCTAATAGCAGTCAGGCATATGCTGGTTACAATTAATTCCTTCAAAGATTTTCATTTGTAGTAATATATTCATAAACAAGGTGTTTGTGCAGCTCTGTGTTGTGGTAGGTATCAGCATATTTGACACTAGCTGTGCACGAATATTTCATAGCTCACCCTGGCTGTTACAGTCACATCTGAGATGAAACGGATACACGTTATATAATGATATAAACTTCGGGAGAGCACTCTTGGAACCAAGTGTATATGCGATTTTTATATGTGGTTTATTGCGCACACATGAGTGTGTTGGTTGTTTTTCTCTGTGTCGAACAGTCTTCCCGCATACACTTCACGAACTTTACGACCTGATGTTTTCTGCACAGTCGTAACTGCACTAATAAGTGGAATACGCCTGTCAGTGTACACTAACCGGTTTGCGTCTAAATGTCCATACTTCGACACCTGACCTGCTGTCCAGGGGAAAATAAGAGTTAATAGCTTGCTCCTGCCACGTGTACTTGGAGGTGCTATCCAGTCTACGACATGTTCTAGCTATAACTACTAGTCTACAAATGACGCAAATACTCATGTGGTAATGTGTTTTTCAGTGCACTGTCCTTAGTCACCAATAGAAATATCTACAGTTATAGCCGTTACACCCTGCATAAACATTTCCGAAATGAATGTTCACTCTGCAGCGGAGTGCGAGCCGATGTGAAACTTCCTGGCCGGCCACCGTGACCGAGCGGTTCTAGGCGCTTCAGTCCGGAACCGCGCTGCTGCTACCGCTGTAGGTTAGAATCCTGCCTCGGGCATGGATGTGTGTAATGTCCTTAGGTTAGTTAGGTTTAAGTAGTTCTACGTTATAGGGAACTGATGACCTCAGATGTCAAGTCCTCAGACGTTAAGTCCCATAGTGCTCAGAGCCATTTGAACCATTTTTTGAAACTTCCTGGCAGATTAAAACTGTGAACTTGATCGTGATTCCAACGCGGACGAAGGTGAACCACACTGTGATACAGAACACGCTCTTGCAATGTCTGCCACTGGACTTGGCTAGATATCCACATAGCGCATTAGCGCACAACTCACTATCCACCCATTTCTAAATAAAAGCCCTTTGAAAGTCTGTGACGTGGCATTCACACGAATGACGAAGTTCTAAAAACGAACTTTATTTGCGGAACGGATGTTGATATGCGGAGCCTGAGCATTACCGCTGGTATAGCTTGAGGCTCACTGAGACAGATACAGGATGTCCCACATACAACCGGGACGCCTCGCGCCCTTGAGCCAAGTAACAACGAACAAACTAAAAAATAAGAGACAATGGAAACATTAAAAACATGTAGTTCCCTGTTTGTAAGAGATGTTGGAAGTGATGGCCATGGGCATTCAGGAATCGCTGCGTTTGCGAGTTGACGTTACCAGCAACATGCTGTAATTCTGCAGGCGTGATGCTGTTAATTTCTCTAATTACGTTCCGCTTAAAATCGTCTATTTGCTTTTTAATGTGCCCCGTAAATAAAAATCACGCAATACTAAGTACGGGGATCTTAGGGGATCAGAGGCTTTTACTGACAAATCTGTCTTCAGGGAACACGTCGGTAATGTGGACCATACTTTGTTTGGATGTATGGGCGGTAGCTCCATCTTTTTGGAATACTGCTTCTCTGCATCTGTTAATTGTACGTAGAAAGAATCAAAGATCTCTACACTTTTGGCACTGTTTAAGGTGTAATTGAAAAATATGCGGCAGGCCCTGTGGCCGAGCGGTTCTAGGCGCTTCAGTCTGGAACCGCGCGACCGCTACGGTCGCAGGTTCGAATCCTGCCTCTGGCATGGATGTTTGTGATGTGCTTAGGCTAGTTAGGTTTAAGTAGTTCTAAGTTCTAGGGGACTGATGACCTCAGACGTTAAGTCCCATAGTGCTCTGAGCCATTTGAACCATTTGAAAAATATGTGGCCAATAATGCGCATGCCAGACAATGCACATCAAACACCTATCTTCTATGATTTCTGAAGTTTTTCATGCAGAATATGTGGGTTGTCCTGCGTCCAGTATCTGCAATTCTGAGAGTTTACGTAACATGACAAATGAAACCAGACCTGGGCGACGGTGAATCAGTCCGAACGTTACCGACTATTCCGTTCAGAAGCATGCATACATACATACATACATACATACATTAATCCTTGTTCCACTGATCATGGATACGACATTTCGTAATGATGTGGAATGTGTCACTTTAACAAACTTTTTTTTACACAAAATAATTTTTTTTTCAGTTACTACTTCATATCTAAGAATTCATCTATTTAGTAGAAGGAGTTGTCATTCAGAAATTCTTTTAATTTGCTTTTAAATGTTGGTTAGCTATCTGTCAGACTTTTAATACTATTTGACAAATGGCCAAATATTTTTGTGGCAGCATAATTCACCCCTTTCTGTGCCAAAGTGAGATTTAATCCAGAATAGTGAAGATCATCCTTTCTTCTAGTGTTGAATTTATGCCTTTCGCTGTTATTTTTGATTTGGAATGGAGTGTTAATGACAAATTTCATAAGTGAATATATGTATTGTGAAGGTACTGTGAATATCCTGAGTTCCTTAAATAAATGACTGCAAGGTGATTTTGGGTGGGCTACAGCTATCATTCTGATTACACGCTTTTGTGCAATGAATACTTTCTCTCTTTATGACGAATTACCCCAAAATATGATGCCATATGAAAGCAGCGAATGAAAATAGGAATAACAGGCTAATTTACTGATGTGTTTCTCATCAAAATTTGCAATAACCCTAAAAGCATAAGTAGCTGAACCTAACCATTTCAGCAGATCATCGACATGTTTCTTCCAATTCAATTTCTCATAAATGCACACACCCAGAAATTTTGAGTATTCTGTCTTAGCAACATACTTCTGTTCATAGTCTATATTTATCAATGGTGTTATACCATTTGCTGTACAGAATTTTATAAATTGTGTATTCTCAAAATTTAGTGAGAGTCCATTTGCAGAGACCCACTTAATTATTTTCTTGCTTGTTGGGTGTGATTACTATACTTGTATCATCAGCAAAAGGAACTAGCTTAGCATCTCCATGAATACAGAGTGGCAAGTTGTTAATGTATATTGAGAATAATAAGGGGCCCAAGAATGAACCCTGTGGGACATCATTCTTGATACCTCCCCAGTTAGAGGACTCTACTGCTTTTGCAGACTATCTGTACTGTTAATTTCAACCTTCTGCATTCTTCCAGTTAAGTATGAATTACACCATTTGTGCACTGTCCCACTCATAGCACAATACTTAAGCTTATCTACAGGAATTTCATGATTCACACAATCAAAGGCCTTTGAGAGACCACAAAATATCCCAATGGGTGATGTTCGGTTATTCAACGCATTTAATACATGATCAGTGAAAGCATATATAGCATTTTCTGTTGAAAAACCTTTCTAAAAACCAAATCGATATTTTGTTAGTACTTTATTTTTACAAATATGTGATGCTACTCTTGAGTACATTACTTTTTCAAGAATTCTGGATAAAACTGTCAGAAGTGAGATTTGGGGGTAGTTGTTAGCATTAGATGTATCCCCTTTTTTGTGCAATGGTTTAACAATAGCATATTTCAGTCTATCTGGAAAAATGCCCTGTTTCAGTGAGCTACTACATATGTGAGTAAGAATCCTACTTATTTGTTGGGAACAAGCTTTTATCAGTCTGTTGGAAATACCATCTATTCCATGTGAGCTTTTACTTTTGAGTGAATTTATTATTTTCCTAATTTCAGAAGGAGCGGTGGGTTGAATTTCAGTTTTATCAAAGTGCTTAGGTACTACCTCTTCCATATACTGGCTTGCATTTTCTAATGAATAGCTAGATCCTATTTTCTCTACAACACTTAAAAATGATCATTAAAAATGTTTTCTACTTTTAACTTCTTGTTAACAAACTTTTAATTGTGTCTGGTAGAAATGCAGTATTCCTGTGCTCTTGGTTGCCCTGTTTCCATTTTAACAATATTCCAAATTGTTTTAATGTTATTATCAGATGCTGCCCCAAGTCCTTTTCTGTTTCTGAGTTTCTGACAGAATTGCACAATGTTTAGCAGACTTTGAATTTTATTTTGTTTTCCTGAACTTCAATTCTTTTTGTCGAAAATTCTCTCTTGTATACTTTAATGCTTGCTTAACGTACAGACTGATCAATATTGTGGATAGGTTACAACCCTGTCTCACTCCCTTCTCAACTACTACACCCTTTCCATGTCCTTTGGCTCTTATAAATGCAATCTGTTTTCGGTACAAGTTAGAGATAACCTTTCCCTCCATTTATTTTACCCCTGCCACTGTAAGAATTTCAAACATTTCAAAAGCTCTGTCAAAATCTGTAAATGCTACAAAGGTCGGCTTACCTTTAACTTCTTAGCTAGGTTGTAGCGTTTCTCTACATTCCTGCTGAACCTAAACTAATCTTCCCCGAAGTCTACTTTTATTTGTTTTTCCGTTATTTGTAATTTGTATTTTACAACCGTGATCTATTAAATTAATTTGCTGCTTTTTCATATTTCCTTCTTTCGTAAAGTACATTCATATATCGCGTAACTTGTTTGGTAGTCCCCTGCCTTCACTATTTATCTCGAAGCTACCCATTCATTATATTCGTTTCACTTGCTTCAGCGAATCGTTACTCTGAACCACATCTGCTTCTTTCAATTTGTACAGGTCTCATCTCCTTCATTTCCTACCTTTCTCTAATTCTTCATTTGTAATCTACGATTCATAAGCCTCACATTTTTGTAGTCAACGCTAAGCGTTGTCTTTGCGTTATTTTCTGTGATCGGCCTCCTCCTTGGCCATTAATGAATTTCTTCCTCTACACCGCGATGTTATGGACTGCAATATTGCCCGCCTTCTAGCAATAATATGTTATTTCTGAAAATGATTTTCCCTTTTCATGTTGCGAGATAACTATTTGCCTCTCCTCTACAGTTTTTTCCTTCGCTTTGCAGCCCATTTTGCTTTTGCACGTCATTAACCTTGGACTAGAACGAACATGCATGAGGTGCAGCTTGCCAGTAAAGGCGTTCCTTGCTGCAAGTGGTTCATCAGTCGTTTCTATGCTTACATTTCTAGTAGTGTATGAACAGTTTTTTCTCCACTGTTCGAAGCTACCTGGTACAGGATTTATATTTACATTTTGCAGAAGGCTAAATATTCAATCCTTTTAGATGTACAGATTAGGAAGGAAACCATATAGTGTTAGTTTACCAAATAATATCTCCGGTTTTGATGTTTAATTCTAATAAATAACTGTGTATGAATACTTTTTTCCGTGACTGAATAAACGGTAGGAATTTTAATAGTGTCTGAGATGGGAGTGATGGAGATCAGTAATTCACGGTGGATACGGAAGGAGCCCGGGCCTCCCCTTCAAGCAGGTGTCCCAGGCTGGCGAGGCGCCAGCACGGCACGTGCGCCCGTGACACGAGAGGCGGCCGCGCACGTGAGCCAAGGCAGTGACGTAGACATGTGACGTCACGCGTGCCGGCGGCCGGCGCTCCTGGTCCGTCACGGCGCTCTGGTCTGGCGTCGTCGACGCCACTGCCAAACCGTCAACAGCGGGCTGGCGTGCTCGCCGAGTTCGTAGGAATTCATTAGTGCCGCAATTCGGCTCTGTAGTACTTCCACTTTCAGGCTTCTCAGAAGCAAGAGACAGCTCAGCGCTTCGCGAAAAACGGCAGACAGACGAACACCATTACGAAGTTTTCTACTTGCTTGTCTGGTTTCTGTGTATCAACGTGCACATATCTCATCAATACACAGTGAAACAAACACAAAATAAGCTGCACTTCACAAAAACCTGGACGAACTGGGTTTGCGTGAACCAGCAATTTTGATGATGAAGAATAATACCATCAAGTCCGTAACTCCCCGCAGAGTCGCTGTCAGCGCAGAAATAAAGAGCCCGTACAGTAATCCGTAGACTAATCCAGTAGCAGGCAGCCGGGTTCCACCAGCGTGCCACGAGGATGGTTTGTGCAGTCTTCAGTCGACGAACGCTATAACAGTGGAGCGCCTAGGCACTGCTTACAAAAGCATTCTGGCCACGAGGTGGCGGGACCTGGCGAATCGCCGGGAGCACCGCCTATCCTGAGTTGCAGTGACCCGCAACGTCTTTGACTCGCTAACGCCGATATCCTTCGCGGCCGGATCGATGTCGTTATTCAGGCGAAAAAGACTTAAGACTAATATGCGCACCAGTTAGTTGCCTTGGCTATCGTACTGACAACTGAGAGCCGGCCGGAGTGGCCGTGCGGTTCTAGGCGCTACAGTCTGGAGCCGAGCGACCGCTACGGTCGCAGGTTCGAATCCTGCCTCGGGCATGGATGTATGCGATGTCCCTAGGTTAGTTAGGTTTAATTATTTCTAAGTTCTAGGCGACTGATGACCTCAGAAGTTAAGTCGCATAGTGCTCAGAGCCATTTAAAAAATTTCTTTTTTCTGACAACTAAGAACTTGCGACTTGCGTGTCCAGCGTGAGGCATGCAACAGATTTTTTAATGATCTCTTACAGCTCCGTGTCTCTTATACAAAAAAAATATGGCTGAAAAATTTCACCTTGCCATAATCTGCCATCAAAAGACACCTACGTCAGTTTTAAAATTTCTCTTCCGCAAAGGTCTCACCACGCTTCGACTAAAAAAAAAAAAAACCATTCTGACTGACGCTTCAGTGAGCCGAAAGAGACGGACCAGCCGCCAGCCAAGCACAGTTCATCCTCGAAAGCAGCATGTTCGCTGTCTTCTCCGTTTTGTACGTGCATGCCCAGTTCTTACTTCTGATCGCCGTCGCTGTAGTCTGTCACTTAGAGAGTTACTGTGTACGAGCTTTACTGCCACTAAGAACAGTGAGCAACGTGGGTAGTCGTGGTATGCCAAGTACAGTAAACAATCACTCCAATGACGTGCAAAAGACGGGAAAACTGTTGTTAGCGTTTTAAAACCAGTGCTAAGACACCAGGAGTCACTAGCACATCTCACACATCTGAAAACTTCGGGAAGAAGATGCCAACAAAGTGCTGAAACGTCGCGCACGTCTTCTCGGGGTAATATCGCTCTCTAGTCAAGTGAAGGTAACGAGACCTCTACAACGTACTAGCATTTTTTCACACGAATCATGAATTATTCACTGGGTTATACTGTTCTATTATAACGTGTCACAGTAGGTTCACTCGGATCTGTATTATCGAACTATACGCGCCGAATCAAGTTATGACGGCAGTTTTTTTCTTCAAAAATATCTGTGGCTGGGACGTGTTTTTTGAACATTTCACACACAATCAATCCTTCGTTAAAACTATGCACTCTGAAGCTCTGTGTTGTGTTTAATCAGCAGCAATGCTACTGTTTCTTGGTTC
Source organism: Schistocerca cancellata (assembly GCF_023864275.1). NCBI lineage: Eukaryota > Metazoa > Arthropoda > Insecta > Orthoptera > Acrididae > Schistocerca > Schistocerca cancellata. Next base: position 703,682,600 of record NC_064626.1, read on the forward strand.
AGCAGACGGATGACGATGTTGTAGAACCGCGTATACGGCTGGCAAAACGTGCTCCTGCTTCACTTAGCTCTAGTCGGATTCGCTTGTCTTTTAAGCAGAACGAGGTGGAGAACGTGTGACAGTGGGGGACTCGACTGCATGTGCGATGAGGGTTGAAATAGCGAGTGCCCTCAAGATCTTCAAGCGAATGTTGGGATGTTTCCTTCATTGATGCCACTCAATATTAATATTGGCCACCAAGTCAACAGGACCTTAGGAACTGTAGTACAAGTGTCTTGGTTGTAGTCGTCGCCACTAAAGACCTATCACTTCTATTTTGTTGGCCGTAATACCTCTACCGACAGTCGCTGAACGCTATAAAATGTGTAGTTCTTCAATACGTCATCACTATTAGACAAAAACATTAATTGCTCCTTGTATGGTCACGGATATCGAAACAGCATACACTGTTTACATTGTCATGAAATAGACACGAATTACATTTCTTTCAAACTATGAAACTTTGTTTACCTGTGTTTTAAGATACGTACGAGAACAGCGATATATCAGAAAACGAGTGAAATGTCACATGATTATTTCGGATAGTGCTCGTATTTCCTCGACATAAATACGACGAATGTTGTCAGCCTGTCATATCAAGTGTTTCAACAGTTCTAATGCAGGAGAAGTGAAGCGCAGTTCCCATTGTAATCAGCACACAAATCACACGCAACCATTCTGACGCGCAGGGTGTTCCCGTACTTACAGCGGCCTTAGGTCAGTACTGGTAAACTCGCGTCGCAGTTGTACCTATCCCGATGCTACGTCCAAGCGCTAGATCTGTTTATCCTACGTGCTACAACACTTTCATTGTACTAGAACAGAGTTAAACGCGGCCGATACTGGGTGCTCAGTACACTTACATCTCTCAGCGGTGAAAAGTCAGACGAATATCTCACTACGTTTTATTTACATTCAGTTATACACAATGGTCAAATATCCGGAGTTAGTTCTCTATTTACATGAAAGTTTTATTATCAAAGGAAAAAAAAAACAGAGGTAAGAAATTTGCAACTTGGTATACTGGCACTGTCTCGCGGAACATACAGCGCTGCATAAATGTCTGCTGTCATTAAAATTGCTACACTAGTTAACGCAATAGTAAAAACGCAAGAGGCACCCAACATTAACAATTTTACCATTATCTGGCAGAGAATGGGGTTTACGTTTACCCACACAATATTATGATCTGCTTCCTCATCAATCAAGTTGATAAACATTAAAAAATAATAAGAAAAACAAGTTTAATAAATTTCTGCTCCACAAAAACGTTTTCAACAGATAAGGCATTTGATATATATGTACTCATGTAAATAGACTGTATGCATGGACGTAAACAATACGAAGCGCGTGATCTATTTAACCAATAGAAACGTGCACATCATAACGGATTGTGATCGTTAGAACATACTCCTGATTGACTCCTAACCACTCGCTTTGCAATATTTTGCATTGTCAGCGGCAGTGTACTGTTTTCGTGACTTCAAGTTGTTGTTGTACTGATAGAGATTGTGTCTCTTCGTGCACTGCGAGTAGCCAGATTTAAATGTCATGTTGTAACTGGAACAGATCACAAAATTGTTCTGTCTGTTTTCCAGATCTCCTACAAAACCTACTGGATCTGAACAAGCTGTCTAAGCATTGCTGAGATAACATTACAATGGTATATTGCATACTGTTTACTTTTTCCCAATGCAATGTTTACTTATTTGCGACACGCTTTTAAATCTGAAACATCGAAAATGGGAAGAAAGCACAGAACCACCATAGTTAATTCTGTTTACAAACTATTACAAAAAAATAGATGCTAAAAATCTGAAGCGAATCTTCACTTAATTTTTGCTACATGGTTCTTACCAGAACGCTGACAGATGACACTTCACCCCCCACTAAGCGGATAAGTATTTACAAACACACGTAAATGTATACATAGACGTATAAAGTATATTGTTAAGTTCCTGCGTTTTCTTTATTTCCACTGAGATTTCGATCATTGATTTCACTACTCGCTCGTTAGTAACGCATAATCTGAGCCAAAATGCTCAGTGGTAAATAAAACAATTCATTCTATGCCAGTATATCACGATTTGGCGCAGTTTGAGCTTTGCAAGAACAGTAAATGCACGAAGCACCCGAAAGTTTGAGATGGCGGCGTAATTTACATAGCTACCGACGAACGCTTCTCACCGCTGGACGAGATTTCGCGGACGTAAACAAACCAGTTCGCAGCGAAGCAGCAGCCCCGCGATACTCACCAATTGTCTAAGACTGCGACGAATCCGAATCTCCCGCCTCACTGCGCCGCCGATGATGTTCCACTGTCTGACGGACGGCAGGCACACGCCACTCGCGCACAGTATTTTTGACAGGTGTTGAGAGTCGCAGCACAGCGCGCGTGGTCGATTACACAGCACTACGCCCCATCCCGGTACGCGGCGAGACACCGACTGAGCCGCCGCCAGCTACCGCAGAGCTGTCGCAACAGTGGCGCCGCGGGGCGACGGTAGAGTGAACTAAGCCCCCGGCTCGCGCCCTGCTGCCGCCGTATTGATGTGCAGCAGCCAGGATTGCCAACTGCACTGCTACCGCTTCTGCCGCTGCAGTTCATCGATTGCAGGATCCCGGACGCCTCCAGGTTACGACGCAGTTTGTCGGCAGGACCTGTGGGAAGCTGCGTGCAAAGTGCTGCGTGAAGCATTCATCCCGCTCAATCTCCTTTATCTACTGTAGCGCCTCTAGCACCGTTACAGTGGCTACAATGTTACAACACTTTAAAAATCACGAAACACGTCATATACCTGTGACATTGACTCTGCACTATTATTAGTTTAGTTTTCCGTTGGTACTGGCAGTAATTCGTGCTAACTGTAATCTTAGATACTCTATCCGGACACCTGGCTGAAAATGACTTCCAAGTTCGTGGCGCCCTCCATCGGTAATGCTGGAATTCAATACGGTGTTGGCCCACCCTTAGCCTTGATGACAGCTTCCACTCTCGCTGACATACGTTCAATCAGGTGCTGGACGTTTTCTTGGGGAATGGCAGCCCATTCTTCACGGAGTGCTGTACTGAGATGAGGTATCGGTGTCGATCGGTGAGGCCTAGTACAAAGTCGGAGCTCCAAAACATCCCAAAGGTGTTCTATAGGATTCAGGTCAGGACTCCGTGCAGGCCAGTCCATTACAGGGATGTTATTGTCTCATAACCACTTAGCCACAGCCCTTGCATTGTGAACAGGTGCTCGATCGTGTTGAAAGATGCAATCTCCATCCGCGAATTGCTCTTCAACAGTGGGAAGCAAAAAGGTGCTTAAAACATCAATGTAGGCCTGTGTTGTGGTAGTGCCACGCAAAACAATAGGGGGTGCAAGCCTCCTCCATGAAAAGCACGACCACACCATAACACCACCGCCTCCGTAATGTTACTGTTGTCAATACACACGCTGACAGATGACGTTCAGCGGGCATTCGCCATACACACACACCCTACCATCGGATCGCCACATTGTGTACCATGATTCTTTACTCCTTGCAGCGTTTTTCCGCTGTTCAATCGTCCAATGTTTACGCACCTTAACCAAGTAAGGCGTCGTTTGGCATTTACCGGCGTGAAGTGTGGCTTATGAGCAGACGCTCGACCATAAAATCCAAGTTTTCGCACCTCCCGCCTAACTGTCGTAGTACTTGCAATGGATCCTGATGCAGTCTGGAATACCTTTATGATGGTCTGGATAGATATCTGCCTATTACACATTATGACCCTCTTCAATTGTCGGCGGTCTCTGTCAGTCAACAGATGAGGTCGGCCTGTACGCTTTTGCGCTGTACGTACACTATCACTTAGGAAACAGTGAACATAGAGATGTTTAAGAGTGTGGAAATCTCGCATACAGACTTATGACACAAAGTGACACTCAATCACCTGACCACGTTCGAAGTCCGTGCGATCCGCGAAGCGCCCCATTCTGCTCTCTCACGATGTCTAGCGTCCCTAACATGGAGTACCTGGCAGTAAGTGGCAGCAAAATGCACGTGATATGAAAAACGTATATTTTTGGGGGTATCCGGATACTTTTGATCACGTAGTGTAGTTTGCAAGCGAGGCAGGCTATAGGCCTACCTACGATTACTGAATCAAAACTGTGGTGAGACATACCTCATAAATAGAGTACTAACGCTCGATGGTACTGGATGTGAACAATTTCACTGGCTCAGTCAAGGACAAAGCAAATGGCAGGCTCGATTCATCGAGCACGGAAGCGTCAGTATGTTTACTAAAGAGACTGCTAATAAATCCTTTTGAGACATATACCACAAAAGAATCAGGTCTCTAATACCCTACATGTTAACGAGACGCCACACTCTAGCCTTACGTTTATCTTCTTTCATTATCTACATTTATACTCTACGAACCACTGTGAATTGGAAGGCGGAGGGTACACAGAGGGGGGGGGGGGGCAGTGCTTACACACTGAACTCGCATTCGGATGGGCTGCGGTTCAAACCCGCACTAGGCAACCCGTGTTTGGTTTTCCGTGATTTTCTTAAATCGCTTCAGGTAAATGCCGGGATGGCTCCTTTGCAAGGGCACAGCCGACTTCCTTTCCCATCCTTCCCTAGTCCGATGGGACCGAAGATCTCGCCGTTTGGCCTCGTGCCCCCAAATCAACCAACCAGAGGATACGTCCCAGTGTACTGGTTAGTAGGTCTTGTTCCCGTTTCATTCACGTATGGGTCACGATTGTTTAAATGTCTCTGTGCATACCGTAATTAATCTACTCTTACACTCACGATACCTGTGGGAGAGATATATAGGAGGTCATCATCTAAAGCCGATTCTTGAAACGTTGTTAGTAGATTTTCTGGGGAGAGTCTGCCAGTTCAGTTCTTTCAACATCGCCCACAGGTCAAACAGAGCTGTGACCATTCATGCAGTCCTTCTATGTATACGTTTAATATCCTCCGTCAGTCCTATCCTGTACGGGTCCCACAAATTTGAGCAGTATTCTAGGATGGGTCGCTCGAGTGATTTGTAAGAAATCTCATTTTTGTATTAATTTCATTGCCCTATTATTCCACCAACAAATCGAAGTCAGCTACCTTCTTTACCCACGACTAAGCCTATGTGATTGTTCCACTTCAGGTCCCACCTAAGAGTTACATCCAAGTATTTTAATGTGTTTATAGATTACAACTGTCACTTAGTAATATAAAATATATAGGATCTACGCTTTTTTAAATATTTAAAACAAGCTGCTGCCAATCATCGCACCACTTTGAAATCTTATATAGGTCTGATTGAATATTGTTTAAAAGCTTCGCTCCGACTGTATTTCATTGTAGACAACTGAACCATCTGCAGGGTTACTATTAATATCGTCCGAAAGATCGTTAATACACAACATGAACAGTAAGGGAGCCAACACGCTTCCCTAGGATACACCCGAAGTTACTTCTACATCTGCTAACGACTCTCCATCCGAGATCGCATTCTACATCCTACCTACCAAGAAATTCTCAGTCCAGTCACATGTTTCGTCTGATGGCTCATATGATCGCACTTTTGATAATAAGCGTAGGTGGAGATAAACTGAATTTATCTCTCAGAAATGTGGGATACGTGGGTTGGACTAGCAGGTTCAAATGGCTCTAAGCACTATGGAACTTAACATCTGAGGTCATCAGTCCCCTAGACTTAGAACTACTTAAACCTGACTAACCGCCGGCCGTGTGGCCGAGCGGTTCTAGGCGCTACAGTCTGGAACCGCGTGACCGCTACGGTCACAGGTTCGAATCCTGCCTCGGGCATGGATGTGTGTGATGTCCTTAGTTTACTTAAGTTTAAGTAGTTCTAAGTTCTAGGGGACTGATGACCTCAGATTTTTAGTCCCATAGTGCTCAGAGCCATTTGAACCATTTGAAGCTAACAAACCCAAGGACATCACACACATCCATGCCCGAGGCAGGATTCGAAACTGCAACCGTAGCAGCAGCCCGATTCCAGACTGAAGCTCATAGAACCGCTCGGCCACAGCGGCCGGCGGACTAGCAGTGACAATCGAGGTAATTATGAAGAACTGCGAGAATGGTCGCAGGCTTTTTGATTGGCAGAAACGTTGAATCATCCGAAATGTGAAGTATATGAAAAAATGTGCCCAATAATCCTACGAAAATGTAATCAAAGAATTACAAGAGCCGGTTTTACGGAGGAAACCTATAATATCCTTTCGCACTCGTCGTAGTAGGCCCGTGAAGCCCGTGGAGACAACTGGAAAAATAACAAACTGCACAGGAGCACGTAGGCAATAATTAGTAACTAGCCACATTCCTGTATGGAACAGGAAAACGTTAATTTATGATACAATGAAAAGTATAGTATAAGTATTGCTGACAGTCGGTTTATGCTGTGTGATACTACACGAAAGTTAACAACGACATCCTCTTGCCAGCAAGGTATTGCTGTACTTGATAACGGATCAGTACTACTACGTCACTATCCCGGGACCCAGTACCATTCGCAGGTTGCCTATTTAACGGTTTCCACGGGCAACTAAAATTTGATTTTCAACATTCAGCGTAATTATTGCCCGAATTTAAAAATTTAGAATGCTGACGTAATCTACTCGTTAAGAGGTATAACCTTAAATTTCAAACACAACAAGGGAAGTATCATAAACTGAAGCGCTAAAGAAACTAGTATAAGCGCGCGTATACAAATACAGAGGCATGTAAATAGGCAGAATACGGCGCTGCAGTCGGCAACGCCTATAGGCCTAGAAGACGGCAAGTGTCTGGCACAGTTGCTACAACGTCAGGTTATCAAGATTTAAGTGAGTCTGAACGTGGCGTTGTAGTCGGAGCACGAGCGATGGGACACAGCGTCTCCGAGGTATCGATGACATGGGGATTTTTCCGTACGACCGTTTCACGAGTGTACCGTGAATATCAGGAATACGGTAAAACATCAAATCTCCGACCTCGCTGAAGTCGGAGAAAGATCCTGCAAGAACGGGGCCAACGACGACTAAAGAGAATCGTTCAACGTGACAGAAATGCATCCCTTCCACAAATTGCTGCAGATATCAATGCTGGGCGATCAAGTAGTGTCGGCGTGCCAACCATGCAACGAAACATTATCGATATGGGCTTTCGGAGCCGAAGCCCCACTTGTGTACCCTGATGACTTCGTGACACAAAGTTTCACGCCTCGTCTCGGCCGGTCGACACCGACTTTGGACTGTTGATGACTGGAAACATGTTGCGTGATCGGATGAGTCTCATTTCAAATTGTATCGAGGAGATGGGCGTGTAGTGTAGTTAGGAACTGTTTGTTTATCGTGAGGCAGAGTAACTGACGGTGCGCAAATACCGGGACTTTATTTGAAAATGAGAGCAACAAACTTTACACATAATTTCGAACCCTTACGAATAGTTTCCTCGCTGATACTTTCCACAAAATGAGGAAGGGAAAAATGTTTATTCCTTACTACGTTTTCGCTGTTCACGAAGCCAAACATCAGCAACAGGCACGAAGTTTGAATTTATTACTTCTTTACTACTGAGTGTATTCGCAATACAGTTTGTAGATAGTATATGCGTGTATCACTGAGTGTGTCTGCGAAATTACACTGAAGAGACAAAGAAACTGTTACACCTGCCTAATATCGTGTAGGACGCCCGCTAGCACGTAGAAGTGCCGAACACGACCTGGCATGGACTCGACTAATGTCTGAAGTAGTGCTGGAGGGAACTGAGACCACGAATACTGTAGGGCTGTCCATAAATCCGTAAGAGTGTGAGGGGGTGGAAATCTCTTTTGAACAGCACATTGCAAGGCATTTCAGATATGCTCAATAATATTCATGTCTGGGGAGTTTAGTGGCCAGTGGAAATGTTTAAACTCAGAAGAGTGTTCCTGCAGCAATTCTGGACTTGCGGGGTGTCACGTTGTCCTGCTGGAATTGCCCGTCAGAATGCACAATGGACATGAATGGATGCGGGTGACCAGACAGGATGCTTACGCACGTGTCACCTGTCAGAGTCGTATCTAGACGTATCAGGGGTCCCATTTCACTCCAACTGCACACGCCCCACACCATTAAGTGCCTCAACGAGCTTGAACAGTACCCTGCTGACATGTAGTGTCCATGGATTCATGAAGTTGCCAGGATAGCCGTAAACGTCCATCCACTCGATACAATTTGAAACTAGACTCTTCCGACCAGGCAACATATATCCAGTCATCAACAGTTCAATGTGGGTGTTGAAGGGCCCAGGCGATGTGTAAAGCTTCGTGTCGTGCAGTGATCTAGTTTACACGAGTGCGCCTTCGGCTCCGAACGCGCATATCGATGATGTTTCGTTGAATGGTTCGCACGCTGACTCTTCTTGATGGCCCAGCATTGAAATCTGCAGCAATTTGTGGAAGGGTTGCACTTCCGTCACGTTGAACGATTCTCTTCAGTCGTCGCTGGACCCATTCTTGCAGGATCTTTTTCCGGCTGCAGGGATTTGGAGATTTGATGTTTTACCGGATTCCTGATATTCACGGTACAATCGTGAAATGGTCTTATGGGAAAAACCCCACTTCATCGCTACCTCGGAGATGCAGTGTCCCAACACCCGTGCGCCGACTATAACAACATGTTTATCATGTTCAACCTCACTGAAATCTTGATAACTTGCCATTGCAGCAGCAGTAACCGATCCAAGAACTGCGCCAGGCACATGTCTTATATAGGCATTGCCGAAGGCAGCGCTGTATTCTGCCGTTTGCATATCTCTGTATTTGAATATGCATGTCTATACCAGTTTGTTTGGCGCTTCAGTGTAGAATAATCGTATTTGTAGAAGGAGTATTGAACAGTGTAGTATTCGTCTGAATCTTCAGCCACTCCATACTTCGTTCAAGTTTCTATGCCATAAGGTACATGTGTATTTCCAACAGGGCAAACGCCGGCCGCGGTGGTCGTGCGGTTCTAGGCGCTCCAGTCCGGAGCCGCGCTGCTGCTACGGTCGCAGGTTCGAATCCTGCCTCGGGCATGGATGTGTGTGATGTCCTTAAGTTAGTTAGGTTTAATTAGTTCTAAGTTCTAGGGGACTGATGACCACAGCAGTTGAGTCCCATAGTGCTCAGAGCCATTTGAACCATTTAAACAGGGCAAACGGAGTGACTACAACACCACGCTCAAACCAACGTAAGTCTTGATAACCTGCCATTGCAGCAGCAGTAACCGATCTAACAACTGCGCCAGACACTTGTTGTCTTACATGGGCGTTGCTGGCCGCAGCGCCTGTTTACATGTCTGTATTTGAATACGAATGCCTATACCAGTTTCCTTGTCGCTGCTGTGTATTTCATTGTACGACGCATAGCTGGGGAAATAAGACGCATAAGGATTCAGACGCGTGAAATATTTGCTTTTGCTTAAAATGGAGCTCAAGTTACCAATAATATATTCGACAAGTTTTTTATAATGAGAACACTTAGTGACTTCCAATAAACTTTTAACACAATTTTAAAATTTTCATAAACTTTTTCTCGCTTACATTAAGTCATTCGTAATCAGACGTCTGAAGCTGTTATATACGTGGGAGCTCGATTCTTTAAAGGACCTGGGACTTACTGGTACTTTCATAAACCTACAATTAATATTAGTTTGTAGAGTGAGGGGCTATTACTACACTGGTGACGAAAACTTATGGACGAAAGTAACTTTCGCATGATTTGTCCCTGTCATATAACGCAACTCTATGAAACTTGTACCATACACAGAAAGAGCTGCTATTGTTTAGTACAAAAGATAACAGAAAGAAATACTCGTACGTTATGAGACGAAAAGAGTAACAATTTTTTTCAAAGACAATAATTACGCTGAAATCACCGCGATTCATGATGGACCCTGGACATTACAAATCAGCGGGACACGGGTCTTAATAGGATATGTGATTACCATGGACTGCAATGCACGCTCTGCAAGGTGCTACCATGCTGACGCAGGTTGCTAAGGGGTTCAAAAATGGTTCAAATGGCTCTGAGCACTATGGGACTTAACTGCTGCAGTCATCAGTCCCCTAGAACTTAGAACTACTTAAGCCTAACTAACCTAAGGACATCATACACATCCATGCCTGAGACAGGATTCGAACCTGCGACCGTAGCGGTTCCAGAGTGTAGCGCCTAGAACCGCTCGGCCACTCCTGCCGGCTTGGTAAGGGGTTCTTGTGGTAGGCTGTTCCGTTCAACCTCCAGCGCGGTTCACAACCTCTGGATGGTAGTTGGTACGTCGGGATGTGGTGCAGTACGTCAGCCCTGACGCATCCCACACGTGCTCGATGGGATTTAAGTCGGGGGAATGAACAGGCCGAACGTCCTCTCATCCGAGAGGTCCTCCACCTCCACTATTAGATGCGATCGCGGCGTGTTGTTTACAAAAAATTAAGCCAGGGCCGAATGTACGAATGAAAAGACACACACGAGGAATAGGTGCAGTGTCACAATAACGTTAACCAGTGAGTGTACAGTGTTCAAGCCCGCCCGCTTAGCCCTGCGGTCTAACGCACGGCTTAGGAGCGCCTGGTCCCCGGCACGAATCCGCCCGGCGGACTCGTGTCGAGGTCCGGTGAGCGGTCCAGACTGTTGATGGTTTTTAGGCGGTTTTCCATCTGCCTCGTCGAATGCTGGCTGGTTCATCTTATTCCACCTCAGCTACACTACGTCGTCGATTGCTGCGCAAACAAGTTCTCCACGTACGCGTACACCACCATTACTCAACCACGGAAACAGCGGTTTTACACTCGGCTGGTGTGAGACTTTCCCTGGGGGGGGGGGGGGTCCATAGGGGGCCGAAGCGCACAATGACCCTGAAAGAGTGGTTCGGTATGGGGCAGCGGAGGGGTGAAGTGGACTGAGATAGTCGTCGTGGTGTTGTGGACCACTGCGGCTGCGGCGGGGACGGAGCCTCTCCGTTGTTTATAGGCCCCCGATTAACAACAATACAGTACAATACCGCGTTCAAAGATTTGGAGGTCATTACGCCCATGCAAACATTATGTCTCCCCGGCATCATAACATCTAAATGACCAAATGACGATCATGTTCACCAGTACCGAACGTACTCTATTATGGCGAGAGGTGGGAACTCGTAATGCACCCAGGAACATTGTCGAACATCGAGCTATGTTATTTGGCAGTGACACATCGAAAAGCTACTTCCGCCTTAAGATTTGCAGACCAGTGTGCTTCACGCACCGATCGTTTGCAATGAATGGCAGCATTTTCAGAACCTCAGCGATGCAGTTATCGTGATTTTTCTCTCAATGTCTTAGAAAAATGAACTAAGTGGTGAGGAAGTAAAAAGAAAATTCCTTGACAGGTCTAGTGGCCAGGTTTGGGCGACTATTGGACAGCAGCGCTGCAGAAATAACGGCTGAAGCTTCAGCTGTGAGTTTGACGTGAATGGAAGCCTTCACTTAAACTTAATCCTCTGGCCAACTGAACGTTTCCTTGCTGAGTTAACAATCACCCGCAAAGCTGTGTCCTGCCAAATACAGCCGACAATGCACAGAGCATTGCAAAGCATAATAAAAACTTAGAAGAAAAGGAAAGACTGCCGTGAAGGACAATAAAATGGAGCGCAGGAATTAAAAATGGCTCAAATGGCTCTGAGCACTATGGGACTTAACATCTGAGGTCATCAGTCCCCTAGAACTTAGAACTACTTAAACTTAACTAACCTAAGGACATCACACACATCCATGCCCGAGGCGGTCGCGCGGTTCCAGACTGAAGCGCCTAGAACCGCTCGGCCACCTCGGCCGGCTGGCCACCGCACATGGCGAGAGTTTCTACTGCTTGTCTTCAAGCTTGCCGCACCCTATCTTGGCCAGCAGGGTCGCCGTATTTCTTCCCAATTCAGAACTTTGGGGTATTATCGGTAGGGTCCTCCAACTAGCTAAGGATTTTGACGATCTAACGCGCCATTGGACAGAATTTGGCACGATATTCCTCAGGCTGACACCCAACAACTCTGTAAATTAATACTAAGCCGAGCCGAATAACTACTTGCATAAAGGCCAAGGGTGGCCCAAAACGTTATTGACTTGTTAAATTTGTGAAGCTCTTTTTCTTGACCAAAGCATCTGTTTGTCTGTACATTTACATCACATCTACCGATTTCCGGCCCGTTTATATAATTTCTTCTTGGTGCGTCTTTTTTTTGTCTTAGAATGTATGTTAAATGACGCATATATGTTCATATTTAAGTTCGATAACCGGGTTGAAGCTCATGATTATCAACGTATATGTGCTCGTGAAGTTTGTGAAGTGGTTCAGACAAAATGTGGGCGACTGAGATGAATGCGCGTATTATACTGTGGTGGCATATAAAACAGGAACAGCTTTTGCCTAGAGTGACGCTAAATTCAGTATTCACATCAGTTTCTTAGTTGGTTCCATGCTCGAGTGTCATATTTACAATAAAGGTTATGTTGTGTTATTTGAACAAAAGATCGCAGAGACAATGAGAAATACATGTACTCCTGTCGATATGGTCACTTGCTGGAAATGTTCGGATTTTTATTCTAGAATTCTTCAGCTGCATAGAAGAAGTTGTTGAGGTGTAATACTTCAACCTAGGTCTGGAAATAATTTTGCTGGCAGTTCGATATTTCATTTTTATGGGCAGATGATCAAAGTTCTGGGTGGCTATAATTAAACTTGCGCTACTTGAGTCAGTGTAGATTGCAAAATATTTAACGTATGGGTCCTATACTTTATAAGAATGACGTTCAAACTGTGCGCAGTAGAATTCGCGTTGTTGGTAGTGTTACGTGTCATGACTTGTCGCTAGGCGCCGGTACTGGCACGGCGATGTAAGTCAGAAACACAAACATCAGTGTGCATTACAACTGCACACAGTCAACATGGGTCTGGACAAGATGAGCAGGGGTTTACTCGTGTTTATCATAGGGTGACCAAATTATTTTCGGTGAAAACCGGGAGACATTCACCCGGGTGTCAATGGACACCTCATTCCACATGTACCCAGGTTTCTTAATTTTAAATATTAATGTTTCGTTGATACATTTTGTTAACCCGATTATTATAACTAATAAGAGGATACAAAAGATTGATATAATCTAGATTATCTGTATAATTAATGACATTTAATAAACGTATACAGTAATAAAGAAATGTATTGGGATTTTACAAAATTTTACAGCCATTCAACGTTTAATCAATTAATATTAACATGAGCTTTAATATTACTGAGCACTTGTAGATGGAATTGACTGTCCTTGAAGAAATGGGTATTTTTCACTGTCTCCAGCCTTCTTGATCATGTCTTTGTTCTTTGAGGCACAGTGATAAAACTCGGCAAAATCCATTTTGTAGTTGTACAGGATCTGCAGGATTGCTTCAAGAGAGTCCACCTCCATTCTGTTTCTTTCATCAGTCCACTGGATATTCATGAACGAAAATATTCTTCCCACATTGGCATTATGGGATGGGATTGCAAATAAATACCTTGCAATTATTACCAACTCAGAGTAATGCTGAAGACTGTCACAGCTTTTAAAAAAACTCACTCACTTCTCATGACATTCCAATGCTGTTTTTTTTTCATCATTCCACTTGTGAAGACTTTCTTCAACAAAATTTGTCAGTATGCCGAACTGATCAAAGAGAATGGAATCATCGATTTCAATCTCTTTATTCTTCAAATAAGATACTGTCTCTTCAACGCTTTCCCATTTTGGTACTCTCTTCAGTAACATCCAATCAAACACCGGCGATGAGGGTAAATATGAGGCGCTCCACTTGCTGAGATATTCTGTACAAGTGTCATAAAACTTGTTAACTTCTTCTCTAAAACTCCTTTCCGCTGCTTCTGATACTTCTGCTCTTTTAAGGACAGATTTAACATTAAAAGAAATGAACTGCTGTTCTCTCCGCTTAGTAACAGTTTCCAGAGTATTTTTCAAAACATCATTTACCTCTATTATACTTTTCGTGCTTCCCTCAATTTCCTTTATCCCATGCTGCAAAGTGCTAAGCTGATTGTGAATGAATCATAAATAGGCTTCGCTTAAAGGGAATATTTTGGGGGCTTTCTCTTCATTTAGGAAAAAATCTTTTAACGGTTCAAACAGGCGGATTACTCTTTCAACTGCTGGAAACAGTGATAACCAGCGAGTTTTCTTGTGACACATTATATTCATATATTCAGTTCCCACATAATCACAGAACTCCTTAAGCCTCTCTGTTCTAACAGTATATATGTAAAAGTGAGAGTATACCTTCATGACGATAGTTTCAACATCACAGCTTAAACTGTCAGCAGATGTCTGCACGCTATTGTGTAAAACATGTGCAGGGCACCCTATGCCTTCAATGTTTTCATGCAATGTTGCCTTTAATTTGGTAAATACGCTGAATTTGCCTTGTCTTTTTAAACCACCAAAGTTCGTGTTGGTGTTGTCTCCACAAAATGCCACACATTTATTTTTCTCAAGATCAAACATTTCGATAGGATTCATACAAAATCTTGAAATTTCGTCAGATGTTTCATTAGGTAGGGAACTCACCTTCAGAAGTTTGGTCTGAATTCCCTGATTAATATCGAAAAACTGACAACAAACGGAAATATTTTAGTGGCCTTATGATTGCTGGCATCAGTCGATATCCCGTAGAAAGAAGACTTTTTGATTTATTCAAGGCTTTCCTTTACACTCTGGGGAGCAATAACTCCTTTCACTAAGGCTGACACTTCAGTTCTTGCTGAACTAAACTTTTCTGCAATGGAAGAATCATCAAACATAATGCTGTTAAGCTTATTAGTACAATCACTAGATCTATAAGTTTGGTGATGTTTTACCGTGTGGTAGGCTAGTGTAAGCTCGGCTACTCGAACTTTCGTCTCCTCACTTGACTCATGTTTAACAAAATAATTTTGTAGAGTTTTACTGCAGCTCGGTGCACTGTATCTGTTAATGTGTTTCTTTGACTTGATGCGATCAACTATGTCGGAACGTCCACCATGACTTATACTAATAAAACAGTTACATACGGAACACTTTGCTTCGTAATCAAAACGTCCTTTCTTAATGAAATTCCATTCCTTGGAATAACCGTCACTGAACTTACAGGCACGTTTCGGCATTGCGTTTCACAGTACTGTAGCAATAATACCACTAATATGAGAAAAAACTATTGCAGTTTGTCTGACAAAACATCAACTACTACACTGTTCTGACAATGAGTGTGTGAGTAAGTGTCGCGACAATCGGACGGTTTCATAGCTCTGTTACAACAGTACAACTTACTACTTGTTGGCCAAAGTACCGCTCAAAGTAAATTATTGCCTGAGTGTATCAATACTGATACTGTGATTACTAGTATGGGACAATGGAGGTTATAGACAAATAAGCTAAAATATATTAATTTCTTGTGCTGTATTTCCTTTAATATAGCGAAATCCCAAATATTTGAGAAAGTTTCACGAAATGTATTTAAAAACTGAATTCCGGGACTTTTGAGCGTCCCGAAACAAATTTTCGGGACACCGGAACACAGGGACGAAAACCGGGACAATCCCGGTTTTCTGGGACGTCTGGTCACCCTAGTTTATCATAACAATAACAATGGTGCTGATGCTCCTCTTTCCAAACGGGGGATTTGGGAACCGCTCCTGGGAGAGGCTTGGGAGCTGCACCGCACCTTGTTGACGAAACTACTATTATCATGGCTGAGAATGCTGAACGCAGTGTGAAGGTTGAAGATGAGCATGGCGAGGGAGGTAGTCAACATCCGACCTGAGATTATAGCTTCCCCCTTCCTACTGCATTGCGATACAATTGACTGTTACCGCGTATGCCTAACGAAATTTGACAGTGAGTAAGACTATTGTTGTCGAAGGAAAATAATACCGATTAGTCTGAGAAAGTGTACAACAGACCCTTCTGAAGGAGGAATCTGTTCTAAACCTAATCTAAACACTGGCAATAGTTTTGAAATAGATGGAATATAGTGCAATCACTAATGGGCCACACAGAGAGAAAAGGGTACCACGTAATATTTCGTACAAAGAAGTACTGATACTACAAAAAATATTGATTAGCTAAATAGGGGGTAATCAAACGGTCGCTAGCCCACTGGGGCAATGAGCAGAATCTAAGAAAAGTAATGGCAAAGAAAATTAAGCAAATAATCGTTAGCGAGTCAACAGAAAGTTCTCACACTTTTCCACTACATAACAGTTCACGAGAAAATAAATGAATCAGAAAGCACAGAGTTTGCACTTACTTGTTATGAAATAATAAATTTGGAAAGGAAAGTTAAATGAAGTTACTAGCTAACTAAATATAACTAATACATTTTTATATAAAAAAATTACTTTCAGTTACCTTAGTATAACGTAATGCAAAATTTAGAAAAATCCAAGCAATTTACTTTTGATTATTGAAAGATTGAATTGAATTATTTTAAGCAAATGAGCAACTGATTTTACTTTTAATATAACAACAATAAAATACGTTCCAAGCCAGCAGAAGTCACTCGCTAAGCTAAATACTGAATAAATGAAATTGCGCGCTCTTAGTTTGTGCTGTATTTTTAGTTATTAGTTTTGCCAGTGAAATTTCACGTTACTTTACGTGAATGAAGTTAATACTCAGAATTGCAAATCAGCTAAACACCAGAATGAGCAATCACTGAGGCAGAAAATTTAGACTTAACCTGATCATTTGCAAACAAACAAAATGGCAGTAAATAGTTAATCAGTTTTCATATTTTTATGACACTTGGTGATTGCATGGAAAGGTAAGGGACACGGCTAGCTAGTAACGTCTGAGGACAATGTCAACACAGCTGCCCTACAAGTTTTAACAATTGCAGGTTATTATTCAAGTTAGTCATACTTTGTGACAGAAATGCCACTTGATAATGCCTCTCCACTCCGTCTTCAGGCCACGAGTGGCCTACCGGGACCATCCGACAGCCGTGTCGTCCTGAGTGGAGGATGCTGATAGGAGCGGCGTGGAGTCAGCACACCGCTCTCCCGGTCTTTATGATGGTATTATTGACCGAAGCCGCAACTATTCGGTCGAGTAGCTCCTCAGTTGGCATCACGACGCTGAGTGCACCCCGAAAAATGGCAACAGCGCATGGCGGCCTGGATGGTCACCCATCCAAGTGCCGACCACGCCCGACAGTGCTTAACTGCGGTGATCTCACGGGAACCGGTGTATCCACTGCGGCAAGGCCATTGCCGTGATAATACCTCTACAATATTATTTATATTTTGTCAACTTAACGGTCTTACGATGTTGTAGCTGTGCGGTAGACGAAGAATGTAGTCGATGACAATGGTGAGCAGCCACTGTTGCTGCTGCTGGTTGAGAACCAAGAGTAGTTTCCAGAGCCATGGATGATTATGGGACAAGCAATAGAACTGCAGCTTCCTCCACCTGTCCACTCCTACCGTCCTCTCAAGTACCTGTGGGTTAACGAATTAGGTGCTCCACTCTGGCGTGATCGTAGCAGAACACAGCATCTGCGGGAGCGTCCAGCAAACACATCTTCACTCCTTCATGACTCAGGCTGCTCTGCGGTCTCTCTGCTCGCAGCAAGACGGAGACTCTCCATGCGCAAACATACAACGGCACAGCTACTGCTATTTCGTCGTTGATATCGTCACATTTAAATGAAGTTTCCTTGGTCGTTACGCGGCATTTAAAACATTTACATTATAACGACAACCAGTTATACACAGTCAGAAATAAATACACTGTGACATCCATTACAAATTAATTATAGTTTCTGTAATAAAGCTTGGCAACGGCCTTGCCGCGGTGGATACACCGGTTCCCGTCAGATCACCGACGTTAAGCGCTGTCGGGCGCGGCCGGCGCTTGGATGGGTGACCATCTGGGCCGCCATGAGCTGCTGTCATTTTTCTGGGTGCACGCAGCCTTGTGATGCCAACTGAGGAGCTACTCGACCGAATAGTAGCGGCTCCAGTCAAAGAAAACCATTATAACGACCGGGAGTGCAGTGTGCTGATCACACGCCCCTCCTATCCACATCCTCAGCTAAGGATGTCACGGCGGTCGGATAGTCCCGATGGGCCACTTGTGGCCTGAAGATGGAGTGCTGTTTTAAATAAGACTTACGGATTCAGAATTAAAGGTACAGTACAAATTATCAACTGTAATCAAACCTCGAAAAATTTTGGATGGTGCAGAAGGTATTTTATATACGTTTTCGGTGTCACAAGATGTTTCGGGCAGCAGTAGAGCTATCTCTTACGCTATTCCAGGCTGTCATGGATGCAGATGGTTTTCACAGTGTGCAACGTTTGTAACCTGGCACGCAATTAACAAATAATACCGTCTCTTGTTGAAATTATGATGTGGTCTTTTCAGTGCTGTATTCATTATTTCTCTTTCACTTGTCCTTACAAATGTTTCAAAATGTTTCATCGTCCTTCGATCGCTCGTTCTTCATGGGGGACCCTCTCAAGTAGCGAAAGTTTAATTATAGCCACCCTGTATATTTCACCTTTTTCTGCGCCAAAGTTTTATTCAACTTTGAATCTACTGATGACATTTCAAAGACGTAAAAATATGTCTGCAGAATGCACGTGAGTGAATCCGACAGATGATTCCAGTTACTTTCTTTTGTGCAATGAACAGATTTTGTCTAAATGAGGAACCACCCGAGAATTTTATCCCGTAGGTTATCGGTGAATGAAAACATGTTATGTTAACCAAGGTGTTTTCAAATTTATGTTAAAGTTGTTTCGCCTTAAATACTCCTTCTCGCTACGGAAAATAGGAAATAAACTACAGAATACCGGCCGTTGTGGCCGAGCGGTTCTAGGCGCTTCAGTCCATAACCGCGCTGCTGCTACAGTCGCAGGTTCGAATCCTGCCTCCGGCATGGATGTGTATGGTGTCCTTAGGTTGGTCAGGTTTAAATAGTTCTAAGTCTAAGGGACTGATGACCTCAGATGTTAATTCCCACGGTGCTCAGAGCCATTTGAACCATCTGAAACTACAGAATGACACTTCAGTGGGAGAATACAGATGAAATACCAGAATTGACAGAGATCATATATGTTAGAAGAAGGTTCTTCTTCTAGAAGAAACTGTGTAGAAATGGGGTTAATAAGTGAGAAATGAAAATAAAATAAAACAGACTTTATTGAATATATTTTATCTAACAAGAAGGGAATTCACGGGAATATGGCTCAAGAAATGGCTCTGAGCACTATGGGACTTAACTTCTGAGGTCATCAGTACACTAGAACTTAGAATTACTTAAACCTAACTAACCTAAGGACATCACACACATCCATGCCTGAGACAGGATTCGAACCTGCGACTGTAGTGCCTAGAACCGCTCGGCCACCCCGGCCGGCACGGAAATATGATGCGCTTAAACCACATTAAATTCCAGATGTTCATCGACTAGTAAGGTATAGAGGAAATTGACAGAAAGCTAGAAATAAACTATCATCAGATAAGAAATTTTGAATATTGATTTTATAGTTTGTTTAAGAACACAGAAGTATAGCACATCAGTTTACGCAACTTAATCATCTTAAGAGAAGTGAAGGCAATCCAGACACAATGGATTGAGGCGGTTATTTCGTTAAGATATTTACGCAGAATAAGCTTTAAATACGTAAACGCAAAAAATAAGAAATGGGCAGTTTAACTGTTAAAGAGAAAGCGAGAGTTTAAAGTAAATGATAACAGAATTTGCTGAATTAAAATAAAATATTCGTACTTGTACTCGTGAGAACGTGACACAAAAATCTAGGAAGCGAGACAGCTGAAAAATAGAGTTTGGACAAACATTGAAACTTATGTTGGACATATTTCATTTATTTATTTATTGTACGGCAATACAGACACATAAGAAAGAAACAGACAAATCACTAATGTAACAAACGTTAATAACTGCAAACAAACATTACTAATACAACAAAGTTTAAGGATTACAAACAAACATTAAGTCTATTAATATTGCCGGCGCGGTGGTCTAGCGGTTCTAGGCGCTCAGTCCCGAACCGCGCGACTGCTACGGTCGCAGGTTCGAATTCTGCCTCGGGCATGGATGTGTGTGATGTCCTTAGGTTAGTTAGGTTTAAGTAGTTCTAAGTTCTAGGGGACTGATGACCACAGATGTTAAGTCCCATAGTGCTCAGAGCCCTGTATTAATATTATCTATCGACTCTGGAGTTGCGAGCAGGAAGTCGTCGGGGCTCCCATTATAGGCTCTTCTGGAACACTCTTCAACAATGTGGCTGATGGTCTAACTTTCTCCGCAGTCACACTGAGGGGATGGTATTTTACCCATTTACACAGGGAGTAAACACATCTGGCATGACGAGTTCTAATCCTATTTAGAGTGGACCACGTTTTGCGTGGTAGGTCAAAACCAGGTGGTTTTTGTGTGATGCAAGGCATGTTATGATTTTGCCATGCGTTCCATTTTTCAGACCATACGTTTGTGATACTGAAACCTTCTTGTACACAGTTCCTTGCTGTTCTTGTTGGCGGGTTCCTAGATCGAATCCTATTAGTGTTTGCAGCCTCAATGTCTTGGTGGATTGGCAGGCTTCGATTTCCCATGATGTTTTTGTATTCACCCACAAGGTCGTCAGTACGTCGCAGGTGCGGCGGCGGGATGTGGCTTAATATTGGGAGCCATTGCGTTGGAGTAGGTTTAATTACTCCAGAAATCATCCTTAGAGTGTTATGCAACTGGACATCCACCTTTTCTACGTGTGGGCTGTTTAGCCAAATCGGAGCACAGTATTTGGCAGCCGAGAATACAATTGCTAAAGCAGAGGTGCGGAGAGTGGAGGCCGTTGCTCGCCAGGTAGTACCACAGAGTTTTTGAATAATGTTGTTTCTTGTCTTTAATTTTTCGGCAGTCTTTGTTAGGTGCTCTTTAGAAGATAGTGTTCTGTGCAGCGTCATGCCCAAGTACTTTGGAGTTTTATTATGCCTGAGAACGGTGTTTTCAAATCGAATGTTGAGTTTCTTTCCAGCGTGTTTATTGTTGAGATGGAAGCAACTAACCTCTGTTTTGGAAGCATTTGGTTGAAGTGTCCACTTACGGAAATATTCACCCATTATCTTTAGTTCTTTCGTTGGAATATCCTCAGATGCTTCAATTGTGCTACATCTTGTAGCGAGGGCCCAATCATCAACATACCCGAACTTTCATGATTGTGTTTCCGGCAGGTCTGCAATATAGAGGCTAAACAGCAGTGGTGCGAGCACGGATACTTTTGGTAAGCCATTCTTTAGTTTTTTGATGGAGCTGTAGTCAGTGTCCATACTTATTTGGAACACGCTATCATTGAGCATGCTATAGATTTGCAAGGAATTACTCGAAGAATTTTGTACATGATGCCTTCTCTCCACACAGTGTCGTAGGCTGCTGGCAGGTCAATAAAAGTAACTGATGTTTTCAATTTTCTCCGGACAGCACCTGGTCGAAAGCCTGCCTGTTCAACTGGGATCGCCCTGAACAATTCTGGGCTAATTCTATTATATATAAGCCTCTCTAGTAATTTGTAAATTACAGACAGTAGGGCAATTGGTCTGTAGCTTTTTGGGTTGTCAGCTGGCTTCCCAGGCCTTAGGATAGCTATTACCTTAGAGCGTTTCAGTTCTTGTGGGATATTGCCAGTTTGCATGATGTTTGTGAAAAATTGAGCCAGCCATACGTTTGTATACTTGCCACATTTTATTATGAATTCAGGGTGAACGTTGTCGAAACCTGGTGCCTTTGTTGGTTTGACGTCTTTCAGAGCTTTTTCTATGTTTTCGCTAGAGAAAGGGCGAGAGTGTTCAGTTTTTGTGGCTTCATTTAAGATTTTGAGTTCTCGCTTCACTTGGATTGTATGTCTTTTATCCTTTGGTGTCCTAGACGTGTTAAATAGATGTGCAGCTATGGCATTTGGTCTTACAGCTGCTTTTTGTCGTTGTGCTGGTGGGCTGCTGCCTAGTTTTCTCAGCGGTGACCATGCTTGCCTGCTAGATGTTTGGAAATTGAGGCTTTCTACAGTTTCCGTCCACATTTGTCTTCTGGTAGCATCCAAGCTGTGAAGCGTTTCCTGATCTCCGGATTCAAGGAAGCTCTGGTATAGTTTCTTCGCTGGTTTGGGACCATGCAGTGATGTATTCTGTGCGGTACCCTCTTGGTATGTGCTTCTTGGCCGTGCTTATCATGGCACCAACAAATCTTTGGTAATTTTTACTAGTAGGTAGTATCCATCCCAAACATTTGTCCAGATCTTTGGAGAACCCAGTCCAATTGGCTTTTTTTAAAATTCCATCGTGGGCGGGGAATAGAGGTAATTAGGGGAATTTGAGTTCCTACCTCTATTATGATTGGACGGTGTTGACTGTGCGGGAAGTCTGGCAGAACTCTACGCGAGGCCATGAGAGGTTAGTCTCTGTTGTTGGACGAGACGAAACACAGGTCAGGGTTGTATTCCTGTCTCCAGGCAGCTAATCTAAACGTAAATCAATCCTTAGCGTCGAATACATGGTATAAGTATTCGTCTTCTGCCCATTTTGCTATTGCTTCTCCATTTGCATAATCGTCTTTATACTTACACTGTTCATGATGACTATTAAAATCCCCAATGTATGCAGCAGGATGTTGCTGAGTTTCAAGGACGTGGGCTGGCCAAGGTGTAGCAGGTGGCTTATAAATATTGGAGACGGTAATGCTTCCGATTTTTGTGACAACGTTATGAATGTCTTCGTTGGGGGATGTAGAAATTAGGAAAGCGTTTTCAATATCCTGTTTGACATGTGTGGCTACTCCATTAGACCTATGATAGGTCACTCCCAACAGCTCATAGCCTGGTATTTTGCCCCTTTTATTTAGTTGTTGCATTGTATCACAATGGGCTTCCTGTATAGCAACCAAGTCAATGTTGTAATTTTTTTAATAGTTTTGATAGAAACTGGCACTTAGCATAGCTTATGCCTTCTATGTTTATGCGACAAATTCGAACCACGGGTCCGAGTTTCCTGATCAGAGGGACCTGAGAAGGGCCGTTTGGTCTGTCTGGTGACATAACTCTTACTGAAAGTGTCTTATAGTCCCTCAGATTATCTGACTGCCAGTATGTGCTAGTTCATTTAGCGTTACCCAGGGCGCACGAGTAGTGTTATACTACGGACGCGAGCTAGCTTTACACCCCGACATATTTCATTGCTTAATGTGACAGAAACCACGGTAATTGACAAGTAAGAGAAACATTGCACAAGCCTACCAAGGTTTGTTACGACGTTTTTTAGTAATGGAGTGGAATCAGAAACATGTATAATAAAGAAAATAATGATGTTACGAAAGTGTTGTATAAAACTGTCCGAGTTACGGAAAAAAAAAACAGAGGCGGAAAGAGCTGATACCTTTTAAATAGAAACACTTAAAGCCGTCGGTAAAATAATACTAAAAGAAATTGCGAAATTATTTCTAGAATGTTTGCGGATGGAGACAGTTGTGATTAACTGTTGTACCCGAAGGCAAAGCTAAGAGCCGACGACCTCATCTGGGTTCGAACCTGTGAACTTGGAAACGAGATGCCTACACGCAATCCAGTCATCGACCAGCTACGGTAGTAACTCTGTAATTACTAATTAATTTTGCAGGAAATGAGTATTAATTATAGGTAGTGAACACATTTTGGCGTGTAAATTAAGATAAAAATTTACGAATGAAAAACATCTAAAATTACTTCTTATATACGCACAACATTTTTATTGTACAAGTTATATGTTTCTCACTCTTCTAAACCAGCAAACAGGGCCACACTTGGCTGCTGCTTGCGTGCGCACACGAGATACCCATTTACATAACACCGGCCAGGAGGCTAAACTACTTACTACGTAAAGGTTAACATAATTGATGAAATTTATCTGGATGTCCATCCAAACTTTGGCGCTCTAGCCCGCACGACTGTGTCACCACGAATATTACGTACCACGCGGACCTGAGACCGTTGCGTTGCTTGAAACCGACGTACAACGCTTTCTAAGATTCCCCACAAAGTTTTTGTTTTGTTCTTGTTACTATTCGGGGTGAAGCTGAAAAAAATTTTAGGCAATTTCATTTCCTTTGTTCACAGTGGAAAGAGGTAGCCGTATGCCTACTTCACCTATATGGTAGAGCCAGACTTTCTTTACTAGAGAAGAGAGAGGCAAGACTTAAAGAAACTGTAGACCTATGAGCCTCCTCGTCGCAATGTACCATATGTTCTCAAAAACTACCACCAACCGCACACAAAAATATAAGACACTAATCAGGCCAAGAAGCACTTGGAATTTGTTAGCGAAATTACAGAACGCTATAAACAGTATGAGTTTTGCCTTAAATTCATAGATTTTTTAGAAGTATTTTGATTATATTTCAACAGAACCAGTACAAATAGTTTTCTATTCTTGAAGCAGGAGAATGAAGAACACTCCGTGTTAATGCAACCTGCCAGAACTATTTTAGTTTTGCTCACGACATTGTACGGTTGGCTGTAACACAAATAACCTCCAACGTAGAAAAGAACAACTGACTATAGCAAGAATGAGATTTTCACTCTGCAGCGGTGTGTGCGCTGATATGAAACTTCCTGGCAGATTAAAACTGTGTGCCCGACCGAGACTCGAACTCGGGACTTTGCCTTTCGCGGGCAAGTGCTCTACCAACTTTTTTTTTTTTAATCTCATTTTGTTCGTTGAATCTGATCGGAGCGGATGTCCTAAGACACCCTTTTAAGTCGTTGTTGATCTATTAACTCAGTTTTTTTATTACAGAGGGCAGCTAACCCTCTGACCGAACACGCTGAGCTACCGTGCCGGCGTCCAACTGAGCTACCGAAGCACGACTCACGCCCGGTCTCACAGCTTTACTTCTGCCAGTATCTCGTCTCCTACCTTCCAAACTTTACAGAAGCTCTCCTGCGTACCTTGCAGAACTAGCACTCCTGAAAGAAAGGATATTGCGAGTTCGAGTCTCGGTCGGGCACACAGTTTTAATCTGCCAGGAAGTTTCATATCAGCGCACACTCCGCTGCAGAGTGAAAATCTCATTCTGGAAACATCCCCCAGGCTGTGGCTAAGCCATGTCTCCGCAATATCCTTTCTTTCAGGAGTGCTAGTTCTGCAAGGTACGCAGGAGAGCTTCTGTAAAATTTGGAAGGTAGGAGACGAGATACTGGCAGAAGTAAAGCTGTGAGACCGGGCGTGAGTCGTGCTTCGGTAGCTCAGTTGGACAGTCTGCCTTCGGCGGTGCTACGGCACGGACGTCTGTTTACGTCCCTGCCGGAGAAGTTCGCGCTCGCGCAGTTGTTTACCTCTTCGGCGTACTCGTGCGTTTAGACGACTCGATATAGAATGGCACATGCATACCGAAAGTCGACTCTCAAGATTAGTTTTTCGAATGAATATGCGAGACCGAAAGCCTACGAAATAGAAAGGTTCCTACGAGACGAAGTTAAACTTGACTACAACGAACTTATCGGAATCCACCTCTCCATAGTGAGCAGTGTTGTTTACGTCAAGCTGATTAACGACGCAGTATGTGACAGAATCATCCGAGATACTAAACATGGACTCAAATTTTGTCACTCTGATGGACATGTTGGAGAAGTAACTATTGATCATGCAGGATTGGGCTTACGAAACATACGTATTTTCGAACTTCCCTTCGAGGTTCCGTCTGACTTGGTCGTTGACGCCTTACGCCCATATGGAAGAGTGCTTAGCCACGTTGAGGAAAAATGGTCCAACTTCACGACTTACCCCGTTCTCAATGGGGTGCGTCAAATCAGAATAGAACTGACACAACAAGTATCCTCGTACTTGTTCATCGGCGGATGCAGAGCTATAGTCATCTACGGTGGACAACCCAAAACATGCTCAGGCTGTGGGAAAGAGGGCCACGTCCGTTCCGAATGTATGCAGCGGAGGATAGTGCAAGTTCCAAACGGCGAACCCGTACCTCCGTCCACGTTGACGCCGCTACCACTAACGTATGCGGACGCATTTCGAACGGATCCCATCCCGAAGAATGACCAGCTACAGAATCCTGACAGTTTACGGCAACCGACTGCGGCAGAGACCGCCTCCAGTGACGAAACGACGCACACCTCTGCCGCTCCGGCGCCGACGACGCACTTAACCGAGCGGAAAGGATCGGTAGGAGAAATTGAAATTGATCCTGCTGTTGTGCCGACAGCTGCTTTCGTCCCTGAGCACCGGGAGTCACTTCCGCACTCGGATACGGAGGCGCACACGCGCAAACAACGATCACCGAAGCGCCACAAGAAACGACGGCTAGCGCCGTCGGATACCTGCTTACTGCAGTCCACGTCAGACGGACTTGGGTGTAACGTCGATACAGTGCATCCGGATGCGCAGCGGGAGGATCTACCTCCCACACAGCAGTACGACGCGAATCATGCTACGCAGGGGTTGAATACAGACACACCGGACGGGAAGCCGACGGAGGGAGTCCCTCCACCCACCGCAGCAACGCCACCGCCTTTGGTCAGCCCGGCCGGAGAGACACGACGGGAGCTGGACCTCCAGCACAGGAACTGGGCCGACGAATCCGATACTGACCCCCACACCGACGACGCACCCGCAATGGCGAGTGCTGCGTCCACCGGATGTTAACCGCGCAGAAGATGCAGACTGATGCACAGACAGCATGTCACCGGGCGGCAGCACACAAATTAACATAAGCGTTCATGTGCGCTTTACGCACTGAGGAACAGCGGCAGGCATATCGAACAGGCTCTGTTAATATTAATACGATCAGAACGCCTGTCAAATTGCAATTATTACGAGACATGTTGCATGCGTCAGACGTCGACATCGTTCTGCTGCAGGAAGTATGCGTTGAGAGCTTCCCCGACCTCTATGAGTACGATACGTACATTACACGTACTACCGACGGCGGCAGCGGAACAGCGATACTTCTACGTAGCGGCATAGTAGCCGAGGACGTGGTGTACCTGCAGTCAGCGCGAGGACTGGCGCTCACAGTGCTGGCAGTACGGGTCGTTAACATTTACGCACCGTCGGGGTCAGACAGACGGCGCGACCGATCCCGATTTTACGCAGAGGAGATTGCAACACTATTCTTAGGTCGGTATGAACATGTCTTATTTGGAGGCGACTTCAACTGCGTGCTCGCACCAAAAGATCAACTCCCACGTTATACTTCATGCCCGGAGCTGCGGCAACTCATACTGGACATGAATCTCATTGATACATGGGAGAAGATACATGGCGACAGACGTGGATACACCTACGTCACGAGTCACTCTGCAAGTCGTCTCGATCGCATTTACGTAACACGTCGTCTCGAACCTGCGATCCTCGATGCGGAATTGTGGCCTGTCGCCTTTTCAGATCACATAGCATATATATGCACGGTCTCCCTGAGTCGTCAACAAGTGTGGAGGAGTCGCAGTGTTTGGAAACTGAATACAGCACACCTTAGGGAACCTGAGTGCAGACGCTTAGTCGAAGACACTTGGCATGTGTGTGAACGACGCCTCCCGACATATCCGACGACGTTGCAGTGGTGGCTGAAATGTGTTAAGCCTGCATTGTGCCGAGCGTTAATTGCATACGGAAGAGAGCAGATGATGTGGAGGCGGTACACGACGGAATTTTATTTCACGATGCTCCGCGAACTATCTGTACAAGCACCTTCACAGGAGCGTCGTGCCGGAATAAAACGAGCACAGGCCCAAATAATTTCCATAACGCGCCGCCGACTGGAGGGTGTCGCAATCCGTGCAAGGGCCTTTGAACGAGTCTGTGGAGAATCCCCGTCGATGTATCACATTATCAGAGAAAAACAACGTAGCCGCAGAACCTTAATACAGACGGTCGTACTGCCAGATGGTCGCCGCATGACAACGCAAAAAGACATTGCCAACGCCTTCGTGGAACACTACGGTCATCTCTATGAAGAAGCGGAACATGATCAGGCAGCCTTTCATGAGGTCCGACGAACGCTCTCCGCGTGTCTCGACGAGTCGGCCAACCTGGAGTTAACATGTGAAATCACAGTTGACGACGTAATGGAAGCGATTGATAAGGGAGCGTCGCACAAATCGCCGTGGCCCGACGGGTTTCCGTTAGAGTTCTATCGTACATTTAAAGATCTCATGATTCCACGATGGACTGCCATGTACTGCGAATTGATGTCTCCCAACGTGCCTCTTCCACCCTCCTTCGTGGAAGGAATGATCATCCCCATCCACAAACCATCTGGCGGCACAGGGATACAGGCCTACCGGCCACTGACCCTTCTTAATTGCGACTACAAGATCTACGCCAGGATACTTGCAGCACGCTTTAAACGCGTAATACGACAAGTGATTTCACTCGACCAAACCCAGCTAGGAGGAGATAGCAATATACAAACGGCACTCAGCGACTACCGCGATGTTATCGCACTGGCTTCAGCATGTCGTCTCCGGGGTGTATTGGTATCGATAGACTTCGATCGCGCATTTGACAGGCTGAGTCACGCTTATCTCTCGGATGTGATGACGAAAATGAAGTTTCCGGAAAGTTTTGTCACCGTCGTCATGAGACTACTCCACGGAGCCGCATCCAAAGTGCTCATCAATGGACGCTTGGTGGGGCCCATCACCATCTCACGATCGGTCAGACAAGGGTGCTCGCTGTCAACGATATTGTATGCCATCGCTGTCGAGCCGCTGCTTTGCGGGCTCCGGAATCGACTCCAAGGAATGACGATAAGGCACAACAAGTTTATATGCCGAACATACGCAGATGACCTAGTGTTTTTAGCACGGTCAGGCGACGAGGCAGGAGCGGCCTTGCATTGGATTAATTTGTATTGTATGGCTACGGGAAGTCGCCTGAACATGTCAAAATCGGGAGCGATGAACATCGGGAGAGGACTCCCGACAGGAAGTGTAGCACCATTACAGCCGATCAACAAGATGAAATGCCTAGGAATTATCTTCACGACAGACGTTCGACGCACGGTGGCACTGAGCTACAGACATCTTCTGCAAACAATTCGTGCGAGTGTCCGAAGTCACAGGTTAAGGGCACTGGATATGATACAACCGGTCACCTTTGCCAACACTTATCTAGCCTCTCGCATCCCCCACCTGGCACAAGTTCTTCCTATGCCGGTGGTGTTAGCCCGCCGAATCCTGGCGGCACTAGGATATTTTGTGAGCACAGGTCTGCTTTTTAAGGTAGGATACGAAACCCTCACCCTTCCTCGTAGTCGTGGAGGTCTTGGACTAGTCCACGTACGCGACCGAGCAGTGGCTATTTATGTAACCACAATGATAAAGATGTGGACACGACACCAGACAAGTCTGACGGGCAGCTTGATAGACGAACTCGCTCCACCTTCTCTTTCGGCTCCGGTAGCGGTGGCTCACATCTCACCATCGCTTGCCCATATGCGAACCTTCTTCGTGGAACACAGTTATGTACATATGGAACTACCGACTATCAGGACGGCAACGGCACGTGATATATATCACATCTTTACTCGACGACGGCCGAATAATGCCGTAGAGCGCCGCCAACCAACAGTTACGTGGTCAGTGGTATGGCGTACAGTGCACCACCCACACCTCGATACGGGAACGCGCGCATTGTGGTATCAGGTGGTAAATGGGAAATACGTGACTCGTTCCAGGTTGCATACAATTCATATGGCGGACGAGCCACTGTGTCCGCAGTGCAATGTTATAGAAACTGAGGAGCATCGCCTGATATGCGGGCCTTCGGCGGACGTATGGTGTTTGGTCAAAAAAATGATCGCCTTCCTCCTTCGGGTGGGGCCGCAAACAATAGAACCACGCACACTACTTCTCCCAGATAGGACATATTATCCCCGAACGAAGACAAACGCAGTGACTTGGATTCGAGGTTTGACTGTGCGTTATCTTTTCCGAGACGGCAGTAAGAATGTGCTTGACTTTTGGGCCTTACTACAGGAACATCACTCACAGCTTATGAGACATCCGAGATATCGAACATATTACGCAAATTTTTTAGGGAGTGCCTTGCTTGATCCCCCACCCAGTTGGGGTGTCCCGGGTAGGAGAATGTAATTATTGTCTGTAAGTATCAGAACAAGAAAGGACCAGGACAGTGGAGAGGATCCACAAACACACGTGAAGACGTACCCGACACCAACGCGAGGTGTGACGGGATTAGCGAGGTACGTGCCTAAAAGAGGAACGTAGCCCGTTATTGTTTGTACTGACAGAAGCAGGATATTTTATTTTATTTTTTTTTCACTATTATGTTAAAGAAATCCACTTATTTACGTTTCCCAGTAAAATTTTATTTTATAAAGTCATCGTCTTATATATTTAAAAAAATGCTAGAAGCAGTTTATGTTTGTTATTGTAAAAAAAAGGTACAGTGACAGCTCGCGATATGCAGGAAACCCGCGTTCGAGTCCCGTACCGGCACAAATTTTCATTGTAAAAAAAAAAAAAAAAAAAAAAAAATGGCCAGCGTGACAGACTGTCAGTCCAAAGGGCCCGGGTTCGATTCCCGGCTGGGTCGGAGATTTTCTCTGCTCAGGGACTGGGTGTTGTGTTGTCCTAATCATCATCATTTCATCCCCATCGACGCGCAGGTCGCCGAAATGGCGTCAAATCGAAAGACCTGCACCAGTCGAACGGTCTACCCGACGGGCGGCCCTAGCCACACGACATTTCATTTACCTTGGCAAATGTTCAGTCACTGATAGCTATTCAGCATTCGGTCTCGAACTGGTAAGCACCTAAACATTCCTAAGTTCCGAATGGGTGCGCATTGATACAATTTTAAGCACCGACCAACACCTAAGCACTTGCGACTCGCAGGCAATGCAAACCTTACCAAACAGCCTTACCGTCCAAGATGCAAAAACCATAAGAGACCGAACCACGGTCTGTCCGCGTATTTAAAAGAAAAAAAAAAGTTGGTAGAGCACTTGCCCGCGAAAGGCAAAGGCCCCGAGTTCGAGTCTCGGTCGGGCACACAGTTTTAATCTGCCAGGAAGTGACTATAGCAAGTTTGACAGTAGAACCGACAACCAAACACAATTAAATTAACAGCTTGTAAAATCGACGCTCGAAAAGAAGAGTGTACATAGAAGCAACAGAACCAGTTGATGATTTTTTTTTTTGTATTTAGTAGAGTTGACTCTTCCAACGTCCAAACCCTGTCAAAGTCATGGGAGACGGGCAATGTCCCGAAGAACATAGACTGCGGGGGCTCTCGTGAAGCCATGTTCGTCGTAACTGGCGCTGGATGGTCCAAACGGCTTCATGGAAATGAGGAAATTACTCGTATTAACTTTAAGTATACTGGATTAAAAAACCCTCTTCTTAACTATAGGCTTAACTTGTCTGGAAATGGTTTTGAGTTAAAAATTGAACTTGATTCATATTTCCCAAAGACACAGATCCTTAATGTGATATCCACTTTATTAGTAACGTAATAAATGTAAACTGGAGTGGGAACAAAAACATTGCAATCTAAGTGTAGGATGCCCCGAAGAAGAAATAACAGACTTCCCAAATAACGTAAAAGAACACTTTGTCTTGTTTTAGGGAACACAAGGTTAAGGAAAAAAGAATTTCACAAAATTATCTACAGTTCGAATGGTATGAAGTGAAATAATCATTGACGATAATCCAACGCACCTAAAAGTGTGGAGCAGCATTCATCATGTCAACGAATCCTAATAGGAAGTGCACACCTACTCGCACAAGGTGATCACAGACTGGTCATTACATATACAGCAGTGAAACGTTCTGTAAAGCCTGTAATCAAATAATATGGAAAAATTAAAGCTCGGTGACTTTCTGGGTAGAGAGTGGCGGAAGAATTCATCGCTCAGCTTTGCAGGTGCCAAAAGAGGAAATCGGATCTCTAAATGAAGAATGGAACACTGTAAAAGAAGCAGTTTCTAGGAAAAGTCAAGAGGTTATATAGGTTGCAGATTTGTGTAAGAAAACCAAACCACACAGCTGGTGTTATGATATCGTAAATTTCTTGGCTACAAATGGAAAGTAGGCAAGAAGAGTTGAGTATCGAGCAAGAGTGCAGAGAGGCCTATGGGAAGCTTCAGGTGCGAAACAGAAATGTTGAGAAAGTTTAGCAAACATGGTGTGAGAGTGAATTCACAAAATCAATAAAACTTTCTTGTAGAAAGTTTATTATAGGAATTCAGATAATATTTTGTTGAACTGTTGCACTGTAGAGAAAGTGAACATCTACGGGATGATGACACTCAAATTTCTGGATGCAATAAAGTAGATGGGCAAAAGGGCTACTAGTGCATTTCCTAAATGACTGGAGGTGAGGGGAGTCACGTTCCTCTCTGATGTCACACTTCAAGATGGTGGAATCCAAGATGGCAGTGGTGGGAAACTGAAATGTCTCAGGTGGAGTTTGAATTAAATTTAAAAATGCAAGATGGTGGTACTAATCCAGTTCTGCTAGCGAAAACTTAAAAAAAGAAGTATAAAAAACCCAGAATGGCGAAACTAGCTCACTTGTGCTAAACACACACACACACACACACACACACACACACACACACACACACACACAAATAAGATTACATCATGAACTTACAGTGTAAGCAGCGCTTGTGGAAGAGTATAGTTCCATCTCTCTGCTCCATCAGGTGTGAGGTACAATGAAATATTTCCACATAAAAAATTACGTTTCTGTCAAAACTGATGCCTAAAAAACGACTTGGGGTTCTCAAATTAAGTATGCTATTTCTATGCGTAAATTGTTCTATAACTCAACAAAACATATAAGGCAGGCAGTGTAGTAACATTTGACACTCCATTTTAGGCCTAGCTGAGGCTACGCACAAAAACGTACTTTACCAAGCCCTTAAGCCTATCAAACATATTTTTACTAAAATAATATGCTAACGAGACAACCAGTGACAGCTGACACAAACAGATAGGTACTCTGAATTATTGCCCAGTACCTGTCAGCTACTTGAAGAGTGCAATTAATGTCTAACCTACACTTGACTCCTAAAATATAATTTTCACTGCGCAATGTGTATACATCGTCATATTATTGTAAATGTGTAACAAATTGCCCTATATTGCACCATCTTAAACCAAATTTGTAACGAACTGTTCGATACATCACCGCTTTACAGAAAAAGTGTGACAAATTGCCCCATACATCCCGATGCTACAGTAAAATTGTAAATCGCTGACCCTTGGTACACAATAATTACAGCAAACTATCCTGTACATTAATATGTTACACCAAAATTATAACAAACTTCTTCATACATCTTCATGTTACAGTAAAACTGTATTAAATTGCTTTATACACCACTGTACTATAGCTACATTGTAACAAATTGCCTCACATATTAATATGTTGCAATAAGAATGTAACAAATTACCCAACAAACATCAATCACCCTGTTACACAAAACTGTAACAGGTTGCCCCATACATTGGAAATGCTTCCAAGAAGGTGGCTACATACTAACTGGCTGTTTAGTTTTAACTGTTGGTAAAATACTGCACTGCAATCACATGTTTCATTTTCATGGCCAGTATAAGAGCCGTCATCTTCGATTGTGATGTCATGTTTTGAAAATTAATAATCTAAAATAATTTCATGGTAAAATTTTAGTGAAGGACATGTGGTTTGTGAGGTCATTGATAGGATACTGAACTGAGTACATGATGTTACGAATCTGACTAAATGTTTTGCTTGTTGAAACATCCCTTGAATCTCTGGCATCAACAAGTCTCAGTTTTCTGACAAATCTCCTACATCTACATCTCCGTGATTACTCTGCTATTCACAATAAAGTGCCTGGCAGAGAGTTCGATGAACCACCTTGAAGCTGTCTCTCTACAGTTCCACTCTCGAACGGCGTGCGGGAAAAACGTGCACTCAAATTTTTCTGTGTGAGCCTGATTTCTCTTATTTTTATCGTGATGATAATTTCTCCCTACGTAGGTAGGTGCCAACAGAATGTTTTTGCAATCGGAGGAGAAAACTAGTGATTGAAATTTCATGAGAAGATCCCGTCGCAACGGAAAACGCTTTTGTTTTAATGATTGCCACTCCAATTCACGTATCATGCCTGTGGCACTATCTCCCATATTTCGTGATAATACAAAACGAGCTGCCCTTCTTTGAACTTCTCCGATGTCATTCATCAGTCCCAGCTGATGCGGATCCCACAACGCACAGCAATACTAAAGAATAAGGCGGACAAGCGTGATGTAAGCGATCTCTATAGTAGACCTGTTGCACCTTCTAACTGTTCTGCCAATGAATCGCAGTCTTCGGTTTGCTCTACCCACAACATTATCTATGAGATCGTTCCAATTCAGGTTATTTGAAACTGCAGTCCCTAAGTATTTAGTTGAATTTACAGCCTTCAGATTTGTGTCACTTATTGCGTAATCGAAATTTAGCGGATTTCTTTTAGTACTCTTGTGAATAACTTCACACTTTTCTTTATTCAGGATCAATTGCCACTTTTCGCGCCATCTTATCTAAATCATTTTTCAATTCCTTTTGGTCATCTGATGACTTTACAAGATGGAAAATGACAGCATCATCTGCAAACAATCTAAGACGGCTACTCAGATTGTCTCCTATGTCGGTAATATTGATCAGGAACAATAGAGGACCTATAACAATTCCTTGGGAAACTCCGGATACTACTTCCGTTTTACTCGATGGCTTTCCGTCTGTTACTACGAACTGTGACCTTTCTGACAGGAAATCAAGAATCCAGTCGCACAACTGAGGCGATATTCCATAGGCACGCAGTTTGGTTAGAAGACGCTTGTGAGGAACGTTGTCGAAAGCCATCTGGAAATCTAAAAATATGGAATCAATTTGACATCTCCTGTCGATAGCACTCTTTACTTCATGAGTAAAGGAGCTAGATGTGTTTCACAAGAACGATATTTTCTGACCCCTGCTGAGTTTGTGTCAATAAATCGTTTTGGAAATTTGTGGTAAGGATTATGAGACTAAACTGCTGAGGTCATTGGTCTTAGGCTTACGCACTACTTATCTATCTTAAACTAACTTATGCTGAGGACAACACACCCACACACCCACGGCCGAGGGAGGATTCGAACCTCCGAAGGGGGGAGCCGCGCGAACCGTGACAAGACGCCACAGACCGCACGGCTACCCCGTGCAATAAATCGTTTTCTTTGAGGTACTACATAATGTTCGGATACAGTATACGTTCCAAAACCCTACTGCAAATCTACGTTAGTGATACGGGCATGTAATTCTGCGGATTACTAGTACTTCCCGTTTTGGATATTGGTGTGACTTGAACAATTTTCCAGTCTTTAGGTACGGATCTTTCTATAAGCGAACGGTTGTATAAAATTGCTAAATATGGAGCTATTGTATCAGCATACTCTGAGAGGAACTTGACTGGTATACAATCTGGACCGGAGGCCTTGCCTTTATTAAGTGATGTAAGCTGCTTTGCTACACCGAGGATATCTACATTTATGTTTCTCATCTTGGCAGTTGTTCTTGATTGGAATTCAGGAATATTTACTTCGCCTTCTTTGATGAAGGAGTTTCGGAAAACCGTGTTTAATAACTGTGCTTTAGTGGCACTGTCTTCAGTGACTACACCGTTGTTATCGCGCAGTGAAGGTATTGATTGCGTCTTGCCACTGGTGCGCATTATGTATGACCAGAATCTCTCTGAGTTTACTGCCAGATTTAGAGACAGAATTTCGTTGTGGAAATTATTAAAAGCATCTCGCATTGAAGTACGCGCTATATTACGAACTTCTGCAAAAATTTTCCAGTCTTGGGGATTTTGCGTTCTTTTAAATTTGACATGCTTTTTTCGTTGCTTCTGCAGCAGCGATCTGACGCGTTTTGTGTACCATGGGGGATCAATACCGTCACTTATTAATTTATGTGGTATATATCTCTCAACTACCGTCGATACTATCTCATTGAAATCATTTCACATCTTTTCTACGCTTACATGATCAGATCGGAAGGAGTGAAAATTCGAAATTTGTGGTAAGGGCTATGGGACCAAACTGCCGACTTCATCGGTCCCTAGGATTACGCACTGCATAATCTTACTTAAACTAAATTACGCTAAGGACAACACACACATGCATGCCCGATGGAGGACTCGAACCTCCGACAACGGGGAGCCGCGGGAACCGTTAAAAGACGCTGTAGACGGCACGGCTGGAAGGAATGAAGACTGTGTCTTAAAAAGGCGTTAAGAGCATTTTTATCAGCCTTTTTTAAATAGATATACTTTGCGTTTCTTTTTGATGGTTGTGGGTGTTACGGTATTCAGCCTAGCAGCAACTGCCTGGTGCTCGTCGCGAACACCACCCCCATTTGTCCAGGGTTATTTGTTGCTAAGTGATCACTTAAGCTTTCGCAACCATTTACGGTTCGAGTGGGCTCATGAACTAATTGTTCAAACTGTCTGTGTCACCCAGCACCATTGGTCAGATGCTGATAACGCAGCGCACACCATTACACGGCATCTTCGTGTCCTTCACAGTTCAAAATAAGGGTAGTAGCAAAAGGTCTAGGAAATCTCCGTACTACGTGCAGGATGCCGCTAACACAAAACAAACGGCTGTGTTTGGGGTGCTGTCATGACTGAGAAGCATGGGTTGCTGATGAATAGCGTTGCATTGTGCTAACCTGGATATTCATACTGTGCTCCAAACACATCTTAACCCCTTCACATCTGCGTCTTCTGTCCTAGAATGATAATTGACTCTTTGAACTGTTATTTACAGTGATCACGCAACGTCTGACGCTGTTCACACCCCTTATATACACGAAGATCCCTGGTAACAACAGTAAACATGAACAACACTAATGCACTCTGGTGGGTGGCTCTACTTCTCGCATTCAATTGCAGCTAATCCCTGTAGCAGCTCAAATCGTCCGACCAAGTCTTGTGGGTCCTTCAGTTTTTTTTTGTCGTTTTTTATTTGTAAATCAGTGTATAGGACATAGGCAATTCAGAAACAAGCAAAGTGTATACAAGAAAAAAGTGCAGAAGTTAACTGCAACAAAATGCTATAGAGCGAGTTCAAAATGGCTCTGAGCACTATGGGACTTAACTTCTAAGGTCATCAGTCCCCTAGAACTTAGAACTACTTAAACCTAACTAACCTAAGGACATCACACACATCCATCCCCCAGGCAGGATTCGAACCTGCGACCGTAGCGGTCGCGCGGTTGCAGACTGTAGCGCGTAGAACCGCTCGGCCACCACGGCCGGCTATAGAGCGAGTCCTCGTGTTTGGGTTATCTATCGTTCTCTCTATACATATCGTTTCTGGCTTATATATGACTAGTGAAGGAACTGTTTGATACGAGCATTTTGCCATTCTCGTCTTCGTAGTAAAACACAACTACGTGAAAGATCGTCGCAGTTTTAACCTCCATAGGGTTAGAAACAAATAAAAACATGTCAGTGAAGATTATGTGCATATACTACGAATAAATACGGATATTGGCCATTTTTCATTTAGATTACCACGTCGACCGAGACATCCGTCGTGTCAATGTCCAGCTTTCTTGTTTCATCCGTAATGACGCTGCCGCCTGTCTGTTAAACATGTCGTCAGCGAGCCAAGCATTTCCTCATTTTCTGATCTGTGGTAAATCACCATCCACCTTGACACGCGATAACAATTCGGTAGCGTCATAGCACCCAAGCCAGCCAGCGTCAATAAGCTCTCTTTCGTGGAAGTAAAACCCTGTACGTCTTTTAAATTTTTCTGTTCCTAAGGCTGGCATTAGCTTTAATTTATAATGTAAGAGAAATCTGTATACATTTTTAATAGATAATGTTATTACTACTTGTGTTTATGTGTCGGCCATTTACAGTGAAAGGGTACAGTACCGCCTGACATTGAAAACAGGTACAACATTCGTGAAATCTTCTCGGGTGATCAGCCGAGTAAAGGCGTCGTCTTCTCGCAACGTTTCGAAGGGTTTCGTACCCATCATCTTCGCTTGAAGATGATGGGTACGAAACCCTTCGAAACGTTGCGAGAAGACGACGCCTTTACTCGGCTGATCACCCGAGAAGATTTCACGAATGGAATACGCCGAGAAAGTCTCAAATCACAGGTACAACATTCTTCGTTATTCTTGTCAAAACAACATATTTTTTGCAATAGTAACTCAATTTCACTTAATACACTGAAGCCGGATACCAATTTAGGAAAGAAGGACAATTTATTTATTTAATTGTTCACATGTGCACTCCCACAAAATAAATCCCTATATCCAATTTGGTGAGATCTGTGAAATGAATGTATGTATGGCCGTCTGCTAACCGCAGATAGTGAATGTGCAATATATGATCATCTATGAGACGGTCCTTTGGTCACCTTTGGTAGAACCAAAGAGATGAAATTTACCTGAACTTTGAGCGCCTGAAATGTGGCTGACCAATACGGTAGCATGGTGCTCCCCCACCTCGGCGGAGGTGTGAGATGACCTGAAGAACGGCCATGTTTCAGCACTCTGGCGCTGGATCTTGTGTTGGTAAGAACTGTCTTAGCTGTGCTCCGTAAAGACAAAAGAGTGGAGAAAATGGTATGCATGTGAAATACTTAAGAGTAGTTTGGAATAATTATTTCTCTATTTCAGGAACTTTTAGGGGGAGAATTAAATGACAGGCAGGTAATATTAAAGGGATCGTAGTAATCTTCGGAAGTGACCAATGGTTACAGTGAAACCACGTGTAGCAATAAGTTGAAATACTTGCGAGTGCTAGTACTAAGTTGAAATACTTCCGAGTGCTAAAGTTAAGCTGAATTACTGGCGTGTGTGCTATAAGATGGAAATATTTAAGAAATGGCGTGTGCAGGACTTGAAATTAGAGACGAGCACTTCCACGTGGTGAGTACTGTGTGAGTCTCAATCTGTGTATGAGACAAAGGATAAAGAGAAGTGCTCGTCCGAGGTATCAGTTGAGGACTCGCGTGTGTGGCGAATATGATCTCAGTATTACTTTGCGTGTTATGTTTCCGTGTGACGCTGGATTCAAACTCTAATACTCTGAGAGAGAAGCAAGGTGAGTCAGCCCTCTATCCAGCAACGCCAATTGGCTTGCATTGCACAGGAAGACGTGCAAATATCCTCCAGAGTTCGTAGTAGGAAAGAAAAGTTAGGAAGTGGGGCAGTGTCGTGTGAAACTGGGATAAATACTAATTGAAGTGGGAAAGCTGCTACGGTCGCAGGTTCGAATCCTGCCTCGGGCATGGGTGTGTGTGATGTCCTTAGGTTAGTTAGGTTTAAGTAGTTCTAAGTTCT
The DNA here is from genome assembly GCF_023864275.1 of Schistocerca cancellata. Lineage (NCBI taxonomy): Eukaryota > Metazoa > Arthropoda > Insecta > Orthoptera > Acrididae > Schistocerca > Schistocerca cancellata. Next base: position 703,722,053 of record NC_064626.1, read on the forward strand.
AGGGGACTGATGACCACAGCAGTTAAGTCCCATAGTGCTCAGAGCCATTTGAACAATTTTTTTGGGAAAGGTGAAAGTGAAGTGATTCTAAGTTGTGACCATTCTTTGTGATGTATTGTATGTTGCCAGTGTGATGTATTTCATGTAATTTAAGTTTGTGTGGTTTGCATGGGAGAGTAGCAAGATAGGTTCAGAGGCAGTGGATTATGCATGTTCCTTTTTGTACCGCTCGGTCTGGAAGAAATTTTCGTGATGATGGGTGTGAGATCCGAAGTGTGAGATATAGCAAAAGAACCACACTTCCTATCCAGAAAGTGTACTGTAGCGTTAGATAATTACGAGACCATAAGATAGAGAATCACCAATGTAAAGCCATGCCCACTGGGTGGGGTTTCTCATGTGTAATTGTGTTTAAGTTATCTTTGAATCATAATAGAATTTAACGGAATAAAAAAGATGGTGAAAAGAAAAAGATTGGTGGCCTTGTTCTTCGAATAGTGTATAGTCATGACATCGAGAATTTATAATGTGTGCGCCATTCATGTTCAGTGCGACGGCCACATGTTGATCTAAGCCGTTGGGTAAGAAAGAAAATGTGGTATTGCCAGTGCGTAGTGAACAATCAGAGTTGTGTAAATTACTGATAGATGTGCGTTATCCGTTTCCGTTGCGTAATATTCAAACAGGAGAATAATTTGTAGTTTAATTGTGAGTACTAGACCTTGGCAGACCACTCATCTTGCAGGCCTGACTGCTTGATGCCACAGTGTGAGCAAGGCATGTGGGTGCCTCTCAACGGCAGCGCCAAAGCATTTACGTCACTTAGCTCTCTTGTGTGGAACTACCAGCCAGTCTCACCACTCAGCTGTAAACAGTATACACGACGCATTAAATGTGTTCGCAACTGCGAATATGCACAACCATCAGCTGTAGAAGGGAATGACGACAGTGAAAATCTGTGCCGGACCGGGAGTCGATCCTGGATTTCCCGCTTATCGTGAGCAGTCGCCTTCCCGTTTGGCTATCCGAGCACGGCTCAGGAGCCACACCCAGACTTCCCTATGTCGTGACCCATGCGTCAACAACCTGTACTCAGACATCCTTTATGTATGTTCCCGCACAGGCGAAACATTTTGCTTTAAAGTCGCTTGCCCTGTGTCGGCGCATAAATGAGATACTGCAGTGCCTGTGTTGTTCCGAACACTGTGCAAAGTTCCTTTGGACATGCATGCATATGTACAGAGGCACTGCGATGTCGCATTTATCCGCCGACACAGGGCAAGCGACTTTAAGGCAAAATGTTCGAATACAAGTTGTCAACAGATGGTTGACGACAAACGGAATGGACTCTGTCACCAGGTCATCTGAAGATGGACAGGGCCCAAAATATGTAATGAGTAATAAATGAGTCCAGAAACACTTTGTGACTATTATTTTGTGATCAACCAGCTATTTTAAGGCCATTTTCATCACTGTGATCATAATAGTTGCACACCTGTACTTCCAGTTTCAGTCTCGTCCACTATACTCTCTAAAATGGCACACGTCGCTTGGTGTCAAATGCGGATTGTGGAGAAAGAGTTCCGTCACCACGCAAAAAAATGTTCAAATGTGTGTGAAATCTTATGGGACATAACTGCTAAGATTATCAGGCCCTAAGCTTACACACTACTTAACCTAAATTATCCTAAGGACAAACACACACACCCATGCCCGAGGGAGGACTCGAACCTCCGCGGGGACCAGCCGCGGCACCTCGCATTGTACATCGCTTAGGAATGTGTTGAGCTGATGCAAAGCTTGTTGTCGGAGCATAGTTGCACAGCAAAACCTCACCTAACGTGGATATTCATTCACTGGTGCGATTGTTCTTTTGGAGTGTATAACGATATGTTTACGTAATGAGTATACATAAACATACAGTTATAAACGTCCCCGTTCGTAGTCGCTAATTATAACAATATGTTTACTTTTGTGCTGTAACATATAGCTATAATCAGCGGTGGAAACATATTTGCGAACGCCGACCGTGTGCGGCTGATTCTTCTTTGATCGTCTGATCAGTCGGAAGTTGCATCGCAGAGGAGAGTAAATGCCTATTCAAAATATAATTATTTTGGATAGCTCAACATGAATTTCCTAAGGGACCGTAGTTTATCATGCATTTATCAGTAGAGTATGGCGCGGAGAAAATATTTCGCCGCATGCAACTTCCGTCCGAACTCGACGAAAGAATTCGTGACTGTGAACTCTCTATTTGGCAGAAACATAAAGAAAATTAAATAACTTCATGAAGGAGTGAGACATAGATTCTATATTAAATAAATAGTCCATACACCAGTTCCATGAAACTCTGAATTTATGGCAATTAATAGACGAACTTACACTGCAATGAAGGATTTAACATGGATGACGTTTTGACTGGCACTTCTCTTAATGAAAACAATTCCTTCGACGTTTTCACATACACGTCGCACAATAAATCTACTGCTAGGCACTTTTAGTATTATACATTCACTTTTCACAAAAACAATATTATTTTTAACGATAATAATACGGCGGCAAGACATGCGCGTCCGACACAAGAGACAAGAGAAGAATGAGTAACTGTTCATCGAGAATATCTCGTACCTCCAAAAAAAAATGTGTAAAAATGTTCTTCTTCTGTCTGTTTTTCGCGTCGCGGTTTTCAAAGTCAATAACTCACTGCATCTCTGACGGCGCTTCGACAATAAACAAGTTACGTCACAGGTCGTTCACCTTTTACATTCTCGCAACATTATTTGCTAACTGTAGCTGTTGCCGAGCGACTTCTCGATTAGTGAATGATTTAAAATGATAAGACAATCACATAATGTTACAAGTGTTGAGCAAAATCTGAACTCATCCTCTAACACAATTTTCTCTAAGAAATCCTCTACATCATAGCAGTAAGGCAGAAGAAATCTTATCGCCATTCTCATTCGACTAGTCTTCTGATTGCCTTTCAACATTTTGGGCATTCAGATGTAAACTGGAATAATATTTAAGAACGACTGAGAACTATTTTTAAAGTAACTGTCTCATAATTCATAAAAATGTACAACATTTCTGAATCTCTCGACTGCAACTAGATTCAAATTCTTGCAGTATGTAAGTGTATTTACGATTCTTAGTTGAGACTAACTTCACTGAAAACTTGACATGTCTTGTATGTTGAACTCATCAAAACGAAAAAAGTCCTTTAGTTTTAAGACATTTTTGTGAAAGTGAAGTGATTTTGTCCCTTGTGAGCATGTAGCTCCGCACGTTGTACTTCTTACTAGTGAATGTCGAGAAAACTTAGTTAACTTATTCATACTAAACTCTAACTTTTAAACTGCGCTTCATATATTCAGCTATGCTGCCCTTTCGCTTAGTCGAGTGTTGCCAGCAACTTCTTCAATGTGTGTGTGTTATACTGTACGGTAAATATATACGGTCGGTACGGTCGGACACTACTGTGTGTTTGTGTTTGTGTGCGTGTGCGTGTGTGTGTGTGTGTGTGTGTGTGTGTGTGTGTGTGTGTGAGAGAGAGAGAGAGAGAGAGAGAGAGAGAGAGAGAAAGGGGAAGAGGGCGAGGCAGGGAGGTTCAAATGGCTCTGAGCACTATGCGATTTAACTTCTGAGGTCATCAGTCGCCTAGAACTTAGAACTAATTAAACCTAACTAACCTAAGGACATCACACACATCCATGCCCGAGGCAGGATTCGAACCTGCGACCGTAGCAGTCGCTCGGCTCCAGACGGTAGCGCCTAGAACCGCACGGCCACTCCGGCCGGCGGTGGCAGGGAGGGAGGGAGGGGGAGAGTATATGTTTTCCAATAGATTCCGAGAGAGGGGGGGAATTGTTTGCAACATAGCACAGGGTACTTTGATCATCAGGGCGTTGCTTGCTGTCAGTTATTGCGTTGAACAATGTTATGCGTACAAAACAAAGGTACAAGTAGCCGTGTTCTCTAAAGCCGGACCTTCAGTCGTTTTTTAGTGTAGAGCGTGTGTTACTGAAAGATGCACTATCTTGCGAAACTGCATACTTAGGTTTAATTACTTCAAGCAGGTTGAGTATCTGGCGTCAAAATTTGCACGTATAGAGTATATAATGGCACATAGCAATATGTTAGAATCTGTTGCAAGATAGAGTCATAATAAATGAGATGCTTACAACTCGGATTAAACGTACTGCAGCGAAAAGTGCCCGTGGCGTGCCGCAGGGAAATGTTTGCCCTGTCAGTGCCTACCAGGCTACTCCAACGAGGGGACGTGTCAGCCGGTCGAAGCCTGTGACAAGTTAAGTCGCTGTTTGCAGAGCGCTGAGACTCCTCTGCCATCATCTTGATTATTGGGATAACTTTCAGCGTGTTTACTTTGTAACATGAATAAGAGCTCTTTGTCACTCCATCTCCCTTTACAGCCCGAGAGATTTCACTATGACCCGCTGAATTTTTCTCCCATAATGGCCCTTGTATGAGGGAATATATTAAATTGATACTAAAAGAGAGTAGGAGTTCTAAAGGTGGCCGTCTATAGTTTAATGAATAAATTATTCCTTTCACTACACTTACCGACTTTCTTTCAAGACTTGCCACGGAATTTACTTCACAAGCGCGAGGTATAGTATAACTGTTCTGCTAGGTATATCAGTTATTTTTACAAATATTATTGTGCATCTCGTGTTGTGCGAGCGAATGATAACACCTTTGCATGGGGATATTAGCCGGCCGCGGTGGTCTCGCGGTTCTAGGCGCGCAGTCCGGAACCGCGCGACTGCTACGGTTCGAATCCTGCCTCGGACATGGATGTGTGTGATGTCCTTAGGTTAGTTAGGTTTAAGTAGTTCTAAGTTCTAGGGGACTGATGACCACAGCTGTTAAGTCCCATAGTGCTCAGAGCCATTTGAATGGGGATATTATTTCGTACAAAGGCCTATGACACAAACACCTGCTGATGACCATAAAGTTTTGAATACTGATAATGAAACCATGTATGAGACCTGTCAGACACTGTCTTCCCTTTTGACAAACAAGGCACAAAAACTTCTGAACTGTTCTCGACTCTATGCCGGAAAAGAGCGCTGCGGATTTGTGAAACTTTCACTGCAAACCTCAACAATTGCATCGCTGAATTCCTCTTAGCAAAGTGGTCTGATGTCTTTAGAAAAAACCGTAGCTGCTTCAGTATTTCAGTGAAGAAAACGAAGTTGCGAGTGGTACGGATACAGCGAATTACTTTCCCTTTGAGTACTAACACTTGCCAGAAAGTCCTTTTCGATGTGCAAATCGGTTTATGAAATATTAAGGGCGCCCATGGTACGTAGTACAAACGGTCAGAAACAGTTGAATGAAAGCAGAGATGTTTTAGAGCTTCTCATCTGACAACAGTGTTCGCTGATAGAGAATCTGGAACTTATTTCTGCTGTCGAATATCCGTAACCATCACATCTACGCCACAGTGTGTCGGAATGTCACCACATGATTTCCCTGTGAAGCATCTAATCTCTTCTTTGTGTATTTAAAGATTTTCAACTGCGTTTCTGATGCAGATATAGCGAATCATAGAAGTGTTCACCCAAGCAGTGGTGGTCAAACTTGTGTAGTAGATCAACGTTGATTAAAGCGACGTGACGATTGCACCCGGATCCGTCTTACTCTCATATCTGGAAAGACAGCGCTGTGCACGTTGCACTTTTAGAGGAGATCATAAAAATAACTTTTAATGCACAAATCTTTTATTGCACTTCGTATGTTGCTCACAATTACGCACATTACAGCAGTGAGCAAAACTTTAAGGAATGGCCGGCCGCGGTGGCCGAGCGGTTCTAGGCGCTTCAGTCCGGAACGCGCGACTGCTACGGTCGCAGGTTCGAATCCTGCCTCGGGCATGGATGTGTGTGATGTCCTTAGGTTAGTTAGGTTTAAGTAGTTCTAAGTTCTATGGGGACTGATGATCTCAGATGTCAAGTCCCATAGTGCTCAGAGCCATTTGAACCATTTTTAAGGAATGGAGTGTATACGAGGCTCACATGTGCTATTCCGCTGATGCAAAGTTAGAGCGATATGGCTTTGGGCATTGCTCTCCTGGATTATGCGGGATTACAGCTGCGAGTGAGGCAAACTGCTTTGTTGGTAGAGGTATTGTTGTGCGACGAGGAACCCATCAAGTTATTAGTGTTACGCGGAATCGCTAATAACACTGAACGAGTGTGGCGTTACACGCCTCTATGAGGAACTTTAGCATCATATTGTGCTCGTAATTCTTGGTCGGATAAGTCAAACTGCGCTAGGCGCGCTGCGGGGGTCATTTATTTCAATACCATCACCTACAAGTTCGTTTTCCTCGCGGCATCTCCCGACCTGGGTGTGTGACGTCAGAGTGCCCCGTGTGAGCAGAACGCTCCTAGGACTGACACGGACGTGACGTAACCAATATCCGCTAGCGCCCACACAATGGACATAACGAGTCTAATTATGAGACAAAAGAAGAGAACTAGCGACGCCTCGACTCGACGAGAAGTGTTGATTGAAGGGGCGTTAAATATAGAACATCTTACGCAAATACCTCTCTTGTTCTCATACCTATAATTCATTCGGCGAGAGAAGATCGCAGTTGCCAAATTGCTGTTTTGGGGTACAAAAGGCTTTCCGTACTATAGAAGACACGTAATTGTTGATGATAAAAATGTTCAATTGCTACAATTGCTTGTCTTCCCAGAACACCACCAACCCCCCCTCCCTCCACACACCCACTCACACATACACAATGTGGAGACACTCACAAAAAAAAGAACAGCGAAACCTACAAATATTTCGGATGGGTAAACAAAATAAGACTTTATTTAGCTTTACTTTTTTGCACGAGAAAGGAAACACCGAGACCGTTGTAATCAGATGGATATTCTGCTTGCACGATGACATTCGTGTCACTAATTCTTCTGCCACTGTCCTCATGGTCTGGTAAAGAAACTGCTATAGTCGGCATTATTTACCCTCTTATGTCCTCTTTTTAATTCATTTCAACTCATTTCAGACGTGGTTTGTGATTTTCTTCACACTTACTTTGACGTTATTCGCGAGTCAGATCCCCGTGCGGGGTAGCCGTGCGGTATAGGCGCCTTGCCACGGTTCGCACAGCTCCCCCCGTCAAAGGTTCGAGTCCTCTCTCGGGCATGGGTGTGTGTGTTGTCCTTAGCGTAAGTTAGTTTAAGTTAGATTAAGTAGCGTGTAAGCCTAGGGACCGATGACCTCAGCAGTTTGGTCTCATAGGATCTTACCACAAATTTCCAAATTTTCCGACTCAGATTCATTCACTAGTTTCTCCGCAACATCAACTTTTTTATTTCACTCTGCTAGGTATGCTTTAATTTGAGATCAGACATTATAGGTGACACTGGGGTGACAACGGTGTGGTGGAACACATACTACTGCTTCTGTGCTAAGCACATATTTCTGCTTCTGTGCTAAGGAATATGTTACAGATAGTTTTCTTTACGGTTCATATGTTACGCTAATACTAAACGTTCCGTTTTTTGCCCATTCTGTTCATATTCTATGTTATTTATCTTCACCCAGACGAAAATTTTATCTTTCTTAATAGATGCAGTGTGCATCTTATTTATCTATTCGGAATGATATTACAAGAACACTACTTGAACTGACGTTTAGTAACAGCAAAATAACTAACTAATCTTTAAATGCATCAGCATTCATTTCTTCACGGCAACATACAGTATTTTTTTTATAAAAAAACCAAAACATGACGCCACAAAAACGTTCATAAACCATCATGAACAATAACAAATCCCCTCCCTTTCATTCGAAACACTCACGGTCCCGTAGCGTGTGCTGTCAGTGTCTCATCAGTCAACATGTATTCTCCTATGATCATTTTGTCGTCGAAGCCCTTTCCTTGGCCGCGTTTTCTTCTCATTTGTAATAGGAAAATGTGGTTCTGCCTTAGCAAACAAAACTTTTGTTTTTCGCTACCCATAAACGTTTCGGAGAAGTTTCTCCATCTTCAGTGGATTGTATTTATTATCTGTTGAATAATATACAAGGAATTTATACATTATGATATTTATCATTTTTTTTGAGATAATAGTATTTACATTTCTATAAGTAAATGTAAGGAAGAGTCGGAGCTTCCTAGTACTTCTTCAAAGATAAGACCCAAGAAAAAACATCTACTGGGGACTCTGGATATCAACACACTTATGAAAGTTGGAAAACTAAAACACCTAACGGACACTCTCAATCAACGCAACATACTTATATTAGCTCTTCAAGAAACAAGGTATCTGGATGAAAATGCATTTGAATCAGGTGGATACAGGATCTACAAAGGAAAACCAGCCATTAAAAATTCCAATAATACAACTATATTAGGGACCGCATTTATGGTCAAACAGCAACTTACGGAATCAATAACTAATTTTAGCTCCCCATCAGAACGACTTTCATTTCTGACGTTCAAGTCAGGCAATAAACGTTACACTATTATAAATGCACATGCACCTATTAACCAATATAACAGAACAAATGTTGACAAAGTGGAAGATTTTTGGTAAATGCTAGAACACGAAACATCCATATTACCAAAAGAAAATATAAAAATTTTAGTGGGAGACTTTAATGCACAAGTTGGCAAAGAAATAAAATTTAAATCAGTAGTTGGAGACTATCCAGCACATGCAAGAACCAACAGAAATGGGGAAAGACTCATAGATTTTTGTAGACAGTTTAATCTAAAATTAATGTCGACATGTTTAAGGAAACTTGCAAGAAACAAAAAAACGTGGGTATCACCTAATCCAAATCAAGGTGAATATCAGTTGGACCATGTGGCAATAACGACTCGCAACTACAAGGAAATCTTGGATCTCAGAGTGAGGAAGGGCCTAAACATAGACTCAGATCATTATCTGACAGAAATAAAGACCATGTTCCAACCAAACAAACCTAAACCTAAACCAAAACCAAGAAGATTTCCAAGAGTAAACACTAAATTTCTCCTTCAAAGTCAGGACAAATTCTGTCATATACTAAACACAAGAAAAATGTATAATTGGGAAGAAATTAAAGAAACAATGCTAGAGTCAGTTAAAGCAATGGGACAGCCACGAAGAATACCAAAACACAGATGGTGGAACGAGCTGCGTGATGAAGCAATTGACAATCGACTAAAGGCATGGAAAAAATGGAACAGTAGTAAGAAACACGAATACTGGGAAGAGCTTAAAAAGAAAGGAAAAAGACAGCAAAAATCATCAGATCAGTGAAAAGAAAATATGACAAAGGCAGATTAGAAGAAATGGATTCTGATTTCAAAAGGAACAACACTAGAGACTTCTATAAGACTTTCAGAGAAGTTTTAACAGGATTCCAGTCAGCAAGTTTACATTTTAAAGATAAAAATGGTTTTAAGCAATAAAGAGAGCTGCCAAATTTTAGCTGAATACTTTGAAAATCTATTAAATTGTGAGGAGCCTAATGACAGGTTGTAAGGTTGCAACTTTAATTTTGTATGCTGATATCGGTGCTAATAGACAATAAAAGCTGGTTAAAAGCCGTGATCTGTCTGGGGACGTTAACCGTGGATTACTGGGCAACTGTTTCATCAGATATTTAGTCTAGGTTTATCAAGCAGACTAACATTAATGATAATCTTTTAATAGTCATACAAAACCAGTAATATATATATAAAAAAGGAGAATTTAAATAAAAAGAAAGAAATCAGTTTATATTTGGAAATTTATTTTGAGATTGTTCATTGAAATTTCAGCATATTATACGTGAGTTATAACTGAGCTGGTGCCTTATTTACGATTGAAAAAATGAGAGATTGTAATCTTACGGAACACATAAAATATGGAGCCAAGATTGGGAGACTGCATACAACACTACATTCATCAAATAACACACGAAGAACATTGAAACATAAGCAAGAAGAAATTAACCACAACCAACAGATTCAGTTTTTTACCCAAAGAAATTACGTTCATACCACAATCCTGTCCGTCATGTAATTACCACACACTGGTATACTAAATTCATATTAACTCTTTGTGAAATCTTCGCAAAAAGAATAGCTGAGGGCTACTTTGATGATTACACCACATGCTTCACGTGGTCAACTTGGTTTACACAAAGCGTACAACTCCACAATAATTTTGATAATTTAAATACATTAGATCGAAAAGCAATTGACAAAAGAAAAACCTTGAACTGGTTACTAACGTCTTACTATTAACCTGATGGGTCAAACAGTTATATAAGCACGTGGTACTGGTCTCGCAAAGTACACCCCACGTGGGTTGAACATAAAGAAAAGCATAAAGAAAAGTTGCTATATTAAAAAAATATTCTCAAGATGAGACGTTATAATCTCACGCACATTCGGATTTAAGATTGATGAACTTAGTTAGAGTTACTGATCAACACGTGGTTCCACTTTACTCACAAAGTAGTAACAAAGCAACTACCGGAAAATAATCTGAACTTCACGCGATAATTACACTGCGCTGCAATTTAAGATAACATCGGATATTTTAGACCTAAACCCGAAATAAAGGTGATTAAATTTTCAGTTTGGCTGAACTTAAGAAATCCATTGTCCTACGGACTTAACAGACACGCGCTTAGCCGGAGATCTTACCACTTCAGACGCTCGCCACGGCCACACAGCAACTCCCTACTGCCGAGCGTGCTTCCTGAGGGTGGCTCACAAAGACCAACGGAAGTGGCCAGAGGGGCAGCTTCCTATACCAACATGACAATGGACGGACAGGACCATACTAAGGATAGAAACCTCTTTGCTTTTAGGAAGTGTAGCTACCTGTTCCGACGTTGGTCCTACTGTTCTCCAGCAGACAGCCTTGTCTGCTACCCTCAAGCATGCAACTAGAAATACATATGCTCATTCATCCTCTCACACAAAAGGGAAGGGGGATGACAGTATCTTATCATATACAGTATATAAAAGAAAGCGGATGTAGGTTCTGTATGAGACTGTGTGACATGAATTACATATAAGAATTACATATAAACTGTGCTTTAAAGTGTAGTAGTGTGACAGATCGTTCTTGTTTATGTGTAAAAGTAACACGTTCCACTGCTCAGTCTCCTCCCAGATAGTCAGAAACGCCACAGTACATTTAGAAGAGGAATTTATTCCATAAATGGCAACAGATTTAAGAAATTAAACATGAAAGGAATCCAACAGAGACCTTTCAAGGTTATAATTTCAAAAACCACAACATGAAAATCCACCTTCGGAACCACCTACAGTAGAAGAAATAGAAAAGATTATCAAAGCATCGAAGAATAACAATAGTGGCAGAAATGTGGAAACTAGGGGGCTTATCCGCATGTCGGAAAATTCACAAAGTAATTAAAGACATTTGGACAAAAGGAATCATACCCAGTGACTGGAAACAAGCATTGATCCACCCTCTCCATAAAAAAGGAGATAAAATAGACACCAAGGGGCATATCCTTGTCACCAGTGACATACAAAATGCTTTCTAAAGCACTTTTAAATAGAATAGAGGAACAAGCAGGACCTAATATAGGAGATTATCAAGCAGGATTTAGAAAAGGTAGATCATGTGCAGAACAGATTCTTAATTTAACAACAATTTTGAGAGTGAGACTTGTTGAACAAACGGTCACAGATACAACATCAAGAATTACGTTTCAAGGCGAAATTTCTGAAGCATTCAAAATCAAAACAGGAGTTCGACAAGGAGACGGACTGTCCCCAATTCTCTTTAACTTGGTTTTAGATAAAATAATAAAAAACATGGGAAAACACATTAAAAAACAGAGGCACAAAGGGTATAAGCATGGGCCAAGGAAAGAACAAATTTGGAGTGAAATGTTTAGCCTTTGCGGATGATATGGCATTGCTAACTGAAAACCGAACAGACGCAACAGTTATGATTGATCTGTTACACGAGATTGCTGAAAAGACTGGGCTAAAAATATCCTACGAAAAAACCGAGTATATAGAACACAAACATAATACAAAAAAGTTTATGAAAACAAAGTATGGAAAAATTAAAAGAGTTGATAGATTCATATACCTGGGGGAGTGGATCCAAGCCAATGGACTGGATAACACAACAAATAAAGACAGAATAAAAAAGTTAGAATTTGCATATAAATTAACACAAAACTACTGCGATAAGAAATCAATATCCATACAAGCAAAGATTAAATATTATAATTCAGTTATTAGGACAACAAGCAACATATGGATCAGAGTGCCTAACATTGAATAAGAAAGGCGAATTAAGAGAACTAGAAAAAAGAGAGAGAAAAATATTAAGAAAAATTTTAGGTCCTGAGAAAAACAATGAAAATAGTGGATTAAAAGGAGAAATGAAGACCTATACAAAAATACAGAAAAGATCACAGATACAATGAGGAAGAGACGGCTAAAATTTTATGGACAGTTAAAAAGAATGGAAGAAACACGGATTACAAAGAAAATTTTTAATTACGTTAGTAAGCTGAAAAAAACTGTAGGATGGATACAAGCAGTAAAGAAAGAGAGACTGAAAATCGGAATGTATAATACGAACAGAAACTGGACGTAGAACCTTAGAGGACAATAAATGACATATTTTGCTTATTTTTATAATTGATCATTGTTATTAACGTCTTGTTTTCAATTTTTTATTGATCATAACTGACTTAATACTTAATATAGGACTTCGAACAAGATGTCAAACGGTGCATATTGGAAGCGCGCAACCGATGTCAATTTTAGAATTTCATCGCATATATTAATTATAGGGACGTTGACTGTACTTAAAATAAGGGTGTCAGTCGTGAAAGGCCATGTTAGGGGCGGTGAAGCCAGCCGGTCCCTATACTAGCTGAAGCAGACTAAAAAGAGGGCCGGGCCTATTCTTCACCACCAGTTTCCTCCACGTTTGTGATATATGCAGTGCTTGGCCACAAATGAAACTGATAGGAGTGGGAGGTTCAGATGGTCAAGCGATTAAAACATTTAGCATTTTTGACGACGGTCGGGAAAGGAGTGGAGGCTGTAAATGCCCGGCACGAAGTAACGACCATCTTTCGCGCACCGAAAAAAGTCAAATATATACTTGGCTCAACCAAAGACCACCTGGGGTTGCAGACGCCGGGAATTTACAGTATTGAGTGCGAATGTGGGATGAAATATATCGGACAGACACAACGATCTATCTCCCAGCGCTGTACTGAACACATCAGGAACGTACGACTAGGACAGAGAAACAAGTCCGCGGTAGCAGAACGTAGCAATATCGAGGGATACAACAGCGAAGTCGAAAAAACGAAGAAGCTGTGCAGCGCCAACGGTTTCTGGGACTCGATCTTCAAAGAGGCAGTGGAGACACGTCTGCACAACAATTTAGTAAACAGGGATAGCGGTTTTCAGCTCAGTGCAGCGTGGAATCCCGCAATTGACAAAATACGTCAGGGACGCTCCGATCTGAGGGCAACGGCGTCCACAGACAGATTGGATAGCGCCCGGGTCTCGACGCTGGGCCCGGCCAAGGCGCCCCCCCCCCCCGCCCAAACCTACCCGGTACCCCCTTCCGGAGGAACGTGATTGGACCGCCTACAATACTACAATAGCAAACGACGTCCTAGCAGCTATATAGATATGCAGAACACAGCATCCCGACACTTCGCCAGAAGATGATGGGTACGAAACTCATTGAAACGTTGCGACAAGACGACGCCACCACTCGGCTGATAACCCGATAAGAATTCATCAGTACAAGAAATTGTTGTTATTCTGTTAATTTACCCTCCTAGAGGTTACTTCTTTTTAAAAACTCCGTCTCTGTGTCGCGCCATGTTTGCACTGAATTAATAATGCAATTCACAAAGCAACAACAAAGATATTACGTTACTGTTGAGGCTCGCCGTTTGAAACGGAAACGCTTGCTTATAGTTAGCAGTACCATTCAGCCATCTGCGGAAACAAATTACACGCTGTGGCGGCTCGTGTAAAATTTTACCAGTGTGCTGCAATATTACAAAGGTAATCAGATTGTGCTTCACTATGTCCTCATGATAGGTGGTACTAAATATTGCTGTGACGTTAGCTTTAATTATTGCACTTGGATCAAGAATGTTGTTTATATACTTATTATTTCCACTTTTTTTATTAATGCGTTAATATGTCCCAGAGTTTTCACTCCTAGTGTAACAAACGCATAACTGTTCCCGAATAACAAACATGGACAGCACGAAAGTGCACTGCAAAAAACACAGCAGCCAATCCAAATCTTTTAAGACACTTTCGTACTAAATTTCATCATATACTCGCTTTTTTACCACCACCTACAGCTTTTTGACTTCAAGTGTAGTACTCGTAACTAATTAAATATATTACCTTTGTTGTTGTCGTCTTCAGTCCTGAGACTGGTTTGATGCAGCTCTCCATGCTACTCTATCCTGTGCAAGCTTCTTCATGTATAAAATGACCTACTTAAATATATTTAAATTTTGTAATTAATGGTTTTATATTGTAAAGAATAAAATAAAATAAAAAAAATGGTAGCAGCGAGAATCGAACTGAAGTCGATGAACTGTCATTCACTGCACACGACCAGTGCGCCATTGTACTAATACATGTGAAATAATATAGGAACTTGAAAGGGAGAATCTTTATGCTTCTACTCAAGTGGTCTGACACAAATTGGCGAGCACCGTTCCACACCCTCCCCTTATTACATTTAAATTTGGAGTAGTTCTACTTAGCTCTTTAACCCTTACTTCATCCTCCAAGCCCCTTTAACTTATCATCTACAGTATTCGTTACGTTGCTTGCACAATATTTAACACGTACTTTCAGATAAAAATACTGAGCTGGTACTGTGGGCAACGTAGCCCCATTAGTACTAGCAGACAGTCGAAAACAGAAAGCTGTGTCCCTTCTCCGAGTCGATCGTGGTGGGGCTGACCATCATGTCAGCGCTCGACACTGGTTTCTAGTTATCGCAGAGAGAGCGCTACAAAACATGTTTTCTTCCATTTTATTTGCTTACCTGCAAGCGTAAGAAAATAAATGGTGTAATTTTAATGCAATTTCCAGCTCGCATTAGAAGATATATGGCATAATTATTGTGCGATTTTTACAGTGTGCTGGAGCACATTAGCACATGATCACCAGCTATCACTGATTTCAGCGATATATTGTCTGAGGTATTACGAAAAATTTGAAAATTTGTAATTTAGTAGAAGAATTAATTAAAAACAATAAATAGTAAACGATGATTACTTCGGACAGATACGGAGTCAGTAACCTCAGAACAAGAGGGACCTTTTTTGAACTCCTGCGGAAATATCTACGTTTACCAGAAATGAGAACGTGTTCTGCGTGGATTGTTACTGCGATATTTATTTCACAGTCGTGATTTTGACGTATGTGTGATTTTCAAATGATAACGAAACACGAATTCCGTCAGTAATGTCACAGGATAAAACATTTGTCACCCCCTTAAAGCAGCACAGTGGTTTCTTCGAAGCGCTGTTGCTGGTGTAGTACTGTAACTGAGTGATTATTTTATCATCCACCACTGATGTAAGGCGTTACACTGAAGTGGTGTGTATGTGCCATTCAGGTGTTGCAATCAGCGTAGTGAGATGGGTCGGCTTGGATTCATGACAGAATAGCAGAAGAGAGCTCTCGGTTTGCCCACGGCCATATCGTGAATGAAGCAGAGACAGAACAGCTTCAGTCCCCGTATCAGCACAGATTTAAAAAGCGCCTCTCGTGCGAAACTCAGCTTCCCCCTTTCTCACATGGTATCTTGCGAACCACTGGGAAATATACACGTACAATATTCCTAGATTTCTAGAAAGTGTATGGCCCAGTGTCCCACTTCAGACTGTTAAAGAATATACGAGATACGGAATAGTTTTCCTGATTTATGAGTGACCCGAAGGCTTGATAGGTAACAGAAGCCAGTACGTCGTCCTCGACGGTGAGTGTTGATCAGACGAAAGGGTATTGTCAGGATATCCAAGGAAAGTGCGACAGGATCGCTCTTGTTCCCTATATATATATAATGTCTGACAGGTAGGCTGAGCACCAAACTGCGACTGTTTGCTGATGACACCTTAATATTCGGGCTAGTATCATTGTCGAATGGCTGTAGAAGGATACATGATGACTTAGAATATTTATTTGGCGGGATGAATGGCAACTTGTTCTAAATGTAGAAAAATGTAAATTAATGCAGGTGACTAGGGAAAACAATCCTGTAACGTTCGAATACAGTTAGTGATGTAATGGTTGATACAATGGTATCGATTAAGTACACTCCTCGAAATGGAAAAAAGAACACATTGACACCGGTGTGTCAGACCCACCATACTTGCTCCGGACACTGCGAGAGGGCTGTACAAGCAATGATCACACGCACGGCACAGCGGACACACCAGGAACCGCGGTGTTGGCCGTCGAATGGCGCTAGCTGCGCAGCATTTGTGCACCGCCGCCGTCAGTGTCAGCCAGTTTGCCGTGGCATACGGAGCTCCATCGCAGTCTTTAACACTGGTAGCATGCCGCGACAGTGTGGACGTGAACCGTATGTGCAGTTGACGGACTTTGAGCGAGGGCGTATAGTGGGCATGCGGGAGGCCGGGTGGACGTAGCGCCGAATTGCTCAACACGTGGGGCGTGAGGTCTCCACAGTACATCGATGTTGTCGCCAGCGGTCGGCGGAAGGTGCACGTGCCCGCCAAGACCGTAGGATCCTACGCAGTGCCGTAGGGGACCGCACCGCCACTTCCCAGCAAATTAGGGACACTGTTGCTCCTGGGGTATCGGCGAGGACCATTTGCAACCGTCTCCATGAAGCTGGGCTACGGTCCCGCGCACCGTTAGGCCGTCTTCCGCTCACGCCCCAACATCGTGCAGCCCGCCTCCAGTGGTGTCGCGACAGGCGTGAATGGAGGGACGAATGGAGACGTGTCGTCTTCAGCGATGAGAGTCGCTTCTGCCTTGGTGCCAATGATGGTCGTATGCGTGTTTGGCGCCGTGCAGGTGAGCGCCACAATCAGGACTGCATACGACCGAGGCACACAGGGCCAACACCCGGCATCATGGTGTGGGGAGCGATCTCCTACACTGGCCGTACACCACTGGTGATCGTCGAGGGGACACTGAATAGTGCACGGTACATCCAAACCGTCATCGAACCCATCGTTCTACCATTCCTAGACCGGCAAGGGAACTTGCTGTTCCAACAGGACAATGCACGTCCGCATGTATCCCGTGCCACCCAACGTGCTCTAGAAGGTGTAAGTCAACTACCCTGGCCAGCAAGATCTCCGGATCTGTCCCCCATTGAGCATGTTTGGGACTGGATGAAGCGTCGTCTCACGCGGTCTGCACGTCCAGCACGAACGCTGGTCCAACTGAGGCGCCAGGTGGAAATGGCATGGCAAGCCGTTCCACAGGACTACATCCAGCATCTCTACGATCGTCTCCATGGGAGAATAGCAGCCTGCATTGCTGCGAAAGGTGGATATACACTGTACTAGTGCCGACATTGTGCATGCTCTGTTGCCTGTGTCTATGTGCCTGTGGTCCTGTCAGTGTGATCATGTGATGTAACCGACCCCAGGAATGTGTCAATAAAGTTTCCCCTTCCTGGGACAATGAATTCACGGTGTTCTTATTTCAATTTCCAGGAGTGTAATTAGGGGTAATGTTTTAAAGTGATATGACATGGAACGAGCAAGTAGGGAAGGCGAGTATTCGATTTCGGTTTACTGGGAGAGTTTTATGAAAGTGTCTACGAAGTAGACGGCGTACTGAATACTTGTACGACCCATTCTTGAATACTTCTTGAGTGTTTGGGATCACCACCAAGTCAGATTAAAGGAAGACATCGCAGCAATTCAGAGACGTGCTGCTAGATTTGTTACTAGTATCTTCGATCAAAGCGCGAGTGTCATGGAGATGCTTCGTGAACTGAAATGGGAATCCCGGGAGGTAAGACGGCGCTATTTTCGCGAAACACTAATGAAAAATTTTTGTACTTCGGTTACCGTAAGCATGGACAGCTTTTACTTTTCTCTCAAAATCTAGGTGACCAAACGTTGTGTTTTCATTTGTCTACGTCTTTATAATTAGTACGCTGTGGATATCCTGTCTATGGCAGCCGTGTTCACAAAGCAATCCTTATATGTTGCTGGCTTGATAAACACTGAGACTCTCTATCGCACCTCAAATGGCCTGTTAATTCACCCAAACCTAATCCCACACTTAACAACAGAGACTGTTTGGAACAGTGGGTGGAATATATCATTCTACATCTCCATAAGTGAGTGGCTTCAGCTACAAGGGGTATTAGTGGTATAAATGCAGATACTTTTACTGGTGACTGAGGACCAGGTACTGAACAATATTTCATCAATATTTACTTCATTTGCAGGCTAATTTTATAGCTGTTAGGAGTAGTATGGTTTTAGGTTGGTTAGTAACTCCGCGTACAGTCGTGGACAAAACGAGCGAGACCCCTCGCCTTTTCGTTATGCTGATCCGCACAGCTTTAAAGTCTGCTACACAGCATAACAGGCAAGGCGACGAAGTGCTACCAACATACTATGGTTCAAATGGCTCTGAGCACTATGGGACGTAACATCTATGGTCATCAGTCCCCTAGAACTTAGAACTACTTAAACCTAACTAACCTAAGGACATTACACACATCCATGCCCGAGGCAGGATTCGAACCAGCGACCGTAGCAGTCGCGCGGCTCCGGACTGAGCACCTAGAACCGTACCAACATACTATGCACAGGCGTGAAATTTAAAAACTATCTGAAATATGTCAGACTGTTTTCAATCATGTGTAAGACTAGATTAATGCTGTTTAATGTGTTAACCACAACACCTAAATATAAGATATAAATAAAAGGAGAAACGCTAATTAGTACGAACTGTACTAATAAAAATGAATTTCAGCTTATCGAGATAACGTAACTGTTTTAGTAAGACAAAGTAACCAAGATCGTTACGAATTAGCAAAATATTATGCGCATTCGGCCGCGAAATGGTCTGTGTCAACCTTCCATGAAAGTGCGCAAATTTAGCAATTCGTGAAGATTAGTATCTAAATTCAGTTAAAAATCATTCAGTTCCACACTTAAGTCAATTCAATTACTGACAGAAGTTGAAAAACGTAGGTAGTAACAAGTATGAAATTCTACAAGAGTTTCACATCGACATCCACAGGGCGCCCGTACAGAATAAAGGTAGCTATAAAACGTATTGGGGACGCGAGAATTTCTTAAAATTCCTTTACTGATAGTCTATCTGCCTCCATGGAGATTAGAACCGAAAACAAACCAGACCTCCCTAGCAGTAGCAAACACCTTTCACTACGCTAGCAGACAACCCAGGCAAACAGCCCTCTATTATTACCCCAGACATGAATAAGCCGGCAATTTCGCAATGAAAATGGCAAAATGATCTACAGTTTCTGTTGCATAGAGCTTTCTGGACTCAAAAACATGTGTCGTCTGCCTTTACGTCACTGCTTTTGTGACAATCATTCTGGATGTTTATCAAAATAACAAAAAACTGTTATTAGCAAGTAAATTTAGTAGGATAATTCTGCATCACCCCAGGAAATAAACGGCGACGTAGCTGCCAAACGTATTCTACAAGGTTTAGAATTCTCCATTAGTCATGCCACAGCCAGAAAACGTTCATTAGCTGAAGGGTTTCTTAATGCTCGCACATCTAAAACGCGGTGACATTAATAGTGGGCTCTGAATTACCACGTGTATAGGTAAATGGATTTTATTTGCAATCTTGTAAACGTGATTTGGATCGAAAGCGTAGCTGCGATTAATAGGCTGATGTATCGATTGCAACTGGAACATTTCGAATAAAGAGTAGGGGAAATTATTATGCGGCCCTCATCTTCAGTAACTGTGGTAGCTATTTTCGTCGTTAGGATTTCGTCACGTAAATCGGTAAAAATGGAACCTTACTAGTCTCACTTTCTTGGCCGTCTGTTTGTCTACCCAATCCTTAAAACCCGTTTACCTCGAGTACGGGTGGACATAATAAGCAGAAATGTATCGCACTTCCTGCGGTATACGGTCCCTTGGTGGTGTAAAAAAGTGAGCTATGTCAACGCAATCTAAAGATACGGCCGTTTATGTAAAGAAAATTTACGCGAAAGGTCAAAAAATGGCTCTAAGAACTATGCCTCCAAACTGCTTAGGTCATCAGTCCCCTAGACTTAGAACTACTTCAACCTACCTAATCTAACACACATCCATGTTCGGGGAAGGATTCGAACTGACGGCGCAGGCAGCCGCGCGGTCCGCGATATGACGCCGTTGAACGCACGGCTAACCTGCGCCAGCAAGTTGTTAATATCACCTGGTGTTACTGAAAAGTTACTCACTTCTGGTGAATGATTTTCTGCGCAGTCCATTTAAGAAAGAATAACTAAAATATATTTGATGTTACGGAAGAGGAAGGACGCCAAATTCATTTCCCCTTGTCTTTATTTATGATGTTAGATTCGCAATCTGAGCATACGTACTATCCATGACCACACTTTAGATCCAAGTCATAGTCACATATATGCGAATACAACACATTGGCTTGTACTTGAGGTATTTCGTTTCCCACGAAGTGGTGGCAGACGATGCTATGTCGTCTTCGAAGCGCGTTAGCTATCTCAGCACATCAACTGAGCGAACTTGCATAGTATGTTGGTAGCACTTCGTCGCCTTGCCTGTTATGCTGTGTAGCAGACCTTAAGGAGAGTAGGTACGTCCTATACCCACAGTGTTAAATTTGCAATATTGATGACCCATTATCTCAGAATCTGTGACAGTTTGAGATCTGAAATTTTTGGGATGTACAGTATCACTCCTTTTCTGATAACTGAACCAGAATCAAAATGTACAGAGAAATAATTAGCTAGTTATGATTTTTTAAAAACGTTGTTCAATATTTTCTTTTAAAAGTCTACTTTTTCTTCCGTAAGTAAAAAACCGTTAGAGGTAGAGATGTTTGGAAGGTTCAGTAGTTGCAGTATACTAAGTGGTAACATAGTGTAAAATTAGAGATATGTATCTGTAATAATGGGTCAGACAATTTTAAAAATGACATTTCAGGCAAATCAAGTTCAAACATTTTATTTGATATTAACTTACACATGGAGGCATGCCAGCTTATAGAAACAGCCAGGCCCATAATCAGCATTGTCTGGATCCTGTTCTTGACTATCCTGCAAACCTAGAAGCTTCCTCCTTTTCCTGCCTCTTGCTTCTTTAGTCATTTCCTCTGCTGCACGCTGGGCTTTCATGATCCTAAGTCGATCCATTCGCTAAAAGGCTTGCAGTGCGTTGGCACCTGGAGTGATACAAAGTTCCTCTAGTACCCCAATTCTTCCCTTTATAACATCATTAAACGTTATCACAGCATCACAAACACCCAAGCATAGAGTTTTCCTTCCTACAAAGACATTTTATGGTATGTGGGTCCAAATTACATTATTGAAAGACTCATTCGGGTTTTGTGTTCGACCATGGAGACATTTGGAAAGAAGGTCAGGATGAGCTAATTCTCTACATATTGGTTTAATAGCTTCCATCACTGCCGATGGTATGCTATTTTTGTGCCTAAATTGTTCCTCGCTACCCGCTGCCTGAGCTTTGCGGTATTTGCACCATGAATCAACACCAGGTGGACAAAGACCATGTATAGGTGTATCATCATAGGAAGATTTGTGGAAGAATGTAGCCCACACTGCTCGTTTCATCCCTTGTAGGTCATGTGTATTGTTTCTTATTGCCGTTCCATAATAATGCTGGAGTTCATCAATGTTTTTGTCTGTAAGTCTTCCTTTACTATTTAGAGTCTTTCCATCTGATAACTTCTCTTTTCCTTTTGTCTGCTTCAATTTTAGCAGACGTGTTCCCATCCGTTTTTGAACGTGGCCTACACATTAAACCTTAAAAATCTGCTTATTACCATAAGGTTGGCTTTCCACTACTGATTTGTAAGCTTTTGAATCACCATCCCCCAAGTACTCAGTGTAACACACACCTCTCTCCTGTTGTGAACGTCTGAACATAGAAACAACTGCAGTAACTTCCATATCGCCACAGTTCCCTCATAATTCTTAGCACAATTTGTTTTATGGCTTTCACATGTTTCATCAACTGATTTACTCTGGTGACAGTATTTAGTTAGCACTTCAATGTCTAAAACTTTACCTGTGTCAACACTAGTGACAGTTGCAAATGCATTTTTTTATGTGTGACCTCTCTTCTGCCATGTGCCATCAACTGCCACAGATAAGTCTGATGTGTTATTTAATTCTACTGCTTCTTTAGCAGCAGCCTTCATAGAAGCAACGGCAACAGATTTGACACATTCACCAATTACTTTTGTGTACTTACTTGATCTGGTTGGTGGGTTTGGCACGTTCAGCGTTGCACATAATACTTCAGCAGCAATCAGTCCTTTCCCAATGCACCTCATTCCATACAGGAATCTAACATTGCTCTCAAACAAGTCCAAAATGATGTCGAGAACCTGCAAACTTCGCACTGAGTATCAAGTTTGTTAGCCAGTCCAGTCCTTGCGGATGAGTCCTCAGAGATGCTAATTTGCCCACCACAAACCTTACATGACACAGAATCTTGCAAAACTCGTCCTAACACACTCAAATCTAAAAGAACATAACCTAAATTATTTTGATCTTTGCCAATAAATATATCCTCATGGTCTCCAAGTGTCCTCTTCGAAGCACTAGTAGGCGTGTCCTTGTCACGGGTCTGTGAAAAATCTATTTCAGGATCAACACTGGATTCAGATTTTGTGATATGCTGATTTCCATCGAAACGTCGCTTCTTAAAACAACCCTTTCTTTTCGTCATGTTGAAAAGAGATATAAGAGCGTATAATAACACACCAAACCACTATGTTTTCAATTCAAGACTTATGAAACACGACAACCACAAAGTAAATAAACAAAATGCATGTGCTATACCGCCGTTTCTGTTTACGCAGTGCATCCAACCTCTTAACACGAACATTAACATGATTTCATGGAATAAATAGCTGAAAACTACAACCATCTAGATTGAATAGTTCAAGAGATAGAGATACTTAGGCAAGTCAGTGCAGAACGACCTGATAATTCTACACACACACTGTTAATTTTGAAATGATAAAAACTACGCTTCCAATTGGAATTTTTCGACAAATATTGCATCAAATTATTCAGGAGAGATCAAATATTAATAAGAGGTAATAATCCGAAAATGTCACTTTTTGACCAATTCCGCCATACGTACTCACCTTAAAGCTGTGCGGATCAGCATAACGAAAAGGCGAGGGGTCTCGCTAGTTTTGTCGACGACTGAACATTTGGCAAGCGATTAATGCTTATTTTCCTCTGGGCAGCAGTTCAGGTGTGGACGCGTGGTTGTAAAAGGGTTAGCCTATGCTGACAGGGGTTGTCCACTTAGTGCTACAGTTACGACTGTGCAGGACACGTCACGTGGTAAATTACGTGACGTGTCTGCTGAAGACTGTCAGTCGCAGAGAAAATACAACTAACACACTGAAGTGAGTACCTAGAAAGTTACCGATGATCCAAATATCTGCACTTATATCCATAAAACACTGTATATGGCATTCCTAAGAAACTTGTGGACTCTCTTCGTCGCCGGACTTCAGGCATTGTCGAGGCTAGATGCAATGTTACACGGTAGTAAGTGTGATGCTTATGACTGGTTCGCTGTCATATGCTTCACCGTTAAAAGGGCATCGTCCTTCTGTGCAACCGTATTTACGTGTTTTGTTTCATCTCCATGATAGTAAACAGAATTCATAGCCGTTTGTATCAAAAGCGCTGAACTGACTTATCGCTTGAAAATGCCATACCTCCGAAATCGCGATTGTGGGATGGATAAAATAAAACCTGTAATAGTTCTGGCTAAACATGTTGTCGTTTTTGTAATGCTGTAGAACAGTGGATCCACACCAATAATAAATACCCCGTGTTACGTTTCAGCTCGCACTCACTCTACTTCTGAGCAGTGACTATCGGGTTATTTAGCGGAAGTATTTAATTAAAAGTTTGTCCGCTGTGCCGGTGGAATGGAGAGGGGAAGCATACAGTGCTCTCTGTCGCCGCTCTTTCGGCAAATTCAGTGAGTGGCTTCTTTTAATGTACTTCGACAAGTTTTCCCTCCCTAACAAACACCCACCCTCTTACTTTCCAGTTGAGAAGCGTCCACTCGAAAGCGCCGTTTCCCAGGTTAACCTACAATGGTGCCAAGTTTTACGCCCTCCCTGGAGTTAACGCCCCTCCGTATTAAATCCACTTGGCGCCAAGATACCGATTCTGAGACATTCAAAGCAGCCGATGAGTTTCTTATGTAGAGAGAAGGATGCTTATCAAACAAGAGAAGGGTAATAATAGATTCCGTTGAACGCTCGTAGAATCATTTAACGCTCTTCAGTAGGACGGCCACACGAGTGCTAACACGCTTTTTATAGTTCATTCTACTGCGTACCGAGATGCGGCTCAGAGGGGCATCTTCAGGCGACAACTAACAACTTTTCTGAAAGACGATAGCTTTCATGTAGATGGACTGTGTTTATCATTTCTGTGGTACTCTTCCTGTTTTGAGTTAATTTTTTATACGCGTTTCTGCCATGATACTTGTAAAATGTAGCATCTGTCTTTCATATTTTGTTCTTTCTGTTATAGCTGTAGTCATGGATATTACTTTTATTTTAGAAATTATTTGGTTGTGTTTTTAGAGTTTTCTGGCCTACACGCAACAGTCTTAGATGACGTATAGCACCACTTTTCGCCTGATAATGTACTTGGAAACCACAATCGCAACATTTGGGTGCTTATTAGTCAAGTTTTATATTGTAAAGGCTGCGAATTTGGTCCAGATTATGTTCTGCATCTATTATACGCAATATAATTTCCAATTGAAGGTTATTTACAGAGAGCAATGAAACAAAGTTACTGACGTTAATAAAGTTAAATCTAGTATTCATTTGTGTTTTACAGTGCGGTATACATTGTTGTTCGTATCTACGCTATGTCGAGAAATCAGTGTAGCAAACACTACGCCTGAATCAGCCTTTGAGATGGTAGAGGATCCCCAATGCTAATCGCCAGCAAGATCTGTTAATGTGCAAGTTGCGTGCAAGTCGAGGAAAAATCTGTACCGATCCCTATCAAAGACAAGACAATCTGCCGTCTAGAATTTCTTTTGTTTCGTTTAACCATCAATTATGATCATTGCGATCACCTTCAGGAGAGGAAGAGTTGATAACAAATATGGTAGAATCATCAGATGGTTCAGATGGCTCTGAGCACTATGGGACTTAACATCTAAGGTCATCAGTCCCCTAGAACGTAGAACAACTTAAACCTAACTAAGGACATCACACACATCCATGACCGAGGCAGGATCAGAACCTGCGACCGTAGCAGTCACGCGGTTCCGGACTGAAGCGCCTAGAACCACTCGGCCACCGCGGCCGGCGTAGAATCATCATTTACGATACTAATTACATAGCATTCAGAAGATACATATGGTTACTTGCACCATTATATACCACGATGCTGCTGGCTGTAATATATCATGAATCAGGTCATCGATATCTAGTGATACATGTATTCGATGTTAATTACTTTTTCAGTGCGCTTCGTTAATGTAATGAAATAATTGCGTATATTCATTCATGCTGCATGTCTGTACAGATAATACGATGCATATAGACGTCATACATCTTCTGCATATGTTGTCTGAATTCGTATTTTAATGAAACAGTATCATCATGAATGCCAACCGTTTTACTGATATACAATTTTTTTTTCAAAAAATCTGTGTAACATGAAGACAAACGTTCTTTCGCTTGACGTAAAGCATTATTAAAACCATTTTCTTACTTTTAATTGTAGGTTCAATATTCGTCAACCACAGTTTCAAGTCAATCTTCCAAGACCGACGTTTCCTTTCCTTTCAGAACTGCCCTACTGTTAAAGTGCAAATACAGTTATCATTCTTTGAATTTGAAAGCTACTTCGTGAACTGTCTGATCTAATTACGTCTTGTTCTTCGCAGATCGTATTTGATTCCACTGGGAAGATATTCGGTAAAGCTTATCTTGCTTTCCGCACTCAACAGTGTCCTCTATAGTGCGTGCCCGATTGTCAATTATTCTGCCATCTTGTTTTGTTTAATTTTAGTTGCAGATTTTAAACAGTTTTCAAACAGTAGAAAGAATGTGTGTGTTCAGTAGTCTCTGTCAATAGTTCGTTTGGGGTGTGGATGTTGTTTTGCTGCATAGGGGATTCTGTTCATTGATGAGATTTTTTTTTCTTTTATGTGTTAGTCGTATGTAATGATAGTCAAGATTTGAAAATTCTGGTACCTTCTGTTGCTCTATTTTGGAACCTAGAGATGTGTTGCAGTGTTAGTGCGTTAGTCATTACGTTCTATTACTTTCCCTTTTTAGTGGTCGTAGATGATCGGAGTAGCTTACTCTACAGTTTTTATACACATTGATTTGCAACCAGAGCCGAGCCGTTTAACCGATCCATTCCCGACCAGACGTACAGGGGAATCCGAACTGAATATAGCGATGCAAAGATAAGAATTGCAGGGAATATAAAGGAAAGTTCAACATTTGATCATTGTGAAAGTGCTGTAAGTCTAATGCCTACTCGTACCAAATGATACGTAAGTGAAAAGTTCCGTGTCATAAGTGAAATTGGTGGATCCTGTACAGAACGTGTTTTGCTTCTTAGAATTCAACAGCTGTTGTTCTGCTATCACACTGCGGAAAAGATTTTGTCAGCTGTGCAATTCATCTGAACGTACATCACGGAAGTCGGCAAACGAAGCCAACAAGGAGCTTAAAATAAAACCGTACGTAATTCAAATTCACAAGAATTGAAACAAGAAGACTGTCTCCAGCATACGAATTATACTATGACAGTGGTGGAAACATCTGCAGTACCTCTCATTTTAGCGACGAGGCTACCTTATAGATAAGCGTCAATGCTAACCGACACAACATTCGAATACAGAAAACAGAAGAGCTTTCGTGTGTAATTGAATATCAACATGACTCACAGTTAATGTGTTCTGAGCCATGTCAATAGAAAAAACTGTACCGTCCATTTTTCTACATTGAGCTAAATATTTTACCAGGTATTAACTGGACGTGTCTGAGCGATAGCTGACGCCACAGCTTGGTACGAGCTTCAATGATTACATCTTTCAGGAAGCATGAGAACCCTCGCACTGCAGTATGGAGATTATCACATTTTTAAATCAATGTCTTCCAAATCGTTGAATCGATCCTACGTAAAATGTCGATGCTGTGTTTAGTTCTTGAACACCTTGATCTCCGGGTCTGAAATGCATTGATTTCCTTTAGTGGACTTGTGAGGAAAACTTTGCGTATGCGTCTCCTTTGCCGAGAACAATTCCAGAACTCAAAACGGCCATTTCGAATGCGCCAGTGTCGCTGCCTTCAGAACTTCCAGCATGAAATGGAGCGAAGGGGTCGGCAAAAGAAAGAGGTGACAATTTAGTAAGGAGTAGCTTGGTCATGGTATCCGCTGTGCTTCTGAATGTAGCACATGCTAGTAACGATTAGCTGAACTTGTACAGCTAGAAAGCTCTTTCTTCTTTGGTATTGTGTTTAAGTCTTCGCTTTTTTAAATTATTTTTTTATGACATGCAGCAACTCAAACTGAGGCTCTTGTCGGTTAGCAGTTCGTTCCACCAGCCCCTTTGATTATCGCTTAGATGTTGTCCGCATGATCAAGGGCAGTCATAAAACACCGATAAAGCACCTAAAAGCTTTTAAAACTAAATTTTGAACTTTATTTTACATTCTTTTTAATTCTTGTTCAGGTATAGCTCTGCATTACATACTTATAGCCCTTTGTAATCGCTACTTTCATTTTGAAATGTCCTGTTAACTGAAATCTTCCCTACAAAAAATTATATTTTTATTTGCGTAGGAATTCCTTGTTCTTCAACGTTTTTTTAAAGCGACTCGTTTTGTAGCCTACTTGTTTCTCATATACCATTTTATATCTTTCCTTATTATTGTTAGGGTTTTCTGTCCTTTAGTAAACTGCCTACTGTTGCGATCTGTTTGACGCACTGTGTCAAGTTGTAATATTCGTAATTTTCGCCTAACGAACATTAATATACGCTCAATAGTACACGCTTGATGGCCTAAAGTTATCGAAAAATTGTAAAGTAAAAGAAATTAACCTACGCATAGCAGCGACAGAATCTATTATTCTTCATCTTTTCCGTTGTTGCGCGGTGCCTGTAAATCTCTATGTACATGTATCGATTAATGATATAAAAATAATTCTATTGTTTCAAGACAAATGAGGCATTGGGCGCCTCACCTTTTACTGTTTGTATTCCATGAAAGGCGGACTCGGACTTGCTGCGTTCCGCAACGGTATTTTATATTTTATGTGAAAATATTGAGTGAATATGCTAATTGTTATTTTTCCTATCAGAAAACATGTAGTTTCTTGTAATTGATTACGAACAGACAGAATCAAGAGGACATTTTGACTGTTACGTATAAAGTATTTAACCACAATGGTCATCTATTGTAATTTAATATGAAAAGGTACGTAGCAATGATTTCCATCTCCTTATTTACTTGAATGATAATTATTTTGTGTTAGTTCATCACCAGAAATGACGATCACGCTGATGGGCCGAACGCAGCATGTTTTCCTATTATTTCTGAATCAACTCTTTTTTTAATTGTGTAGTGTTGCATTTCTTTTAAAGTCTATAAATCTTCTGGTCCTTAGTGTTGTTCCGGGTATGACTACATCGCGACTATAAAAATGCATAGAAATGATAATGTTTCTTCCGAACGATCTCAAATATATCAATATGCTGCTCTTATTCAGGTATTTAATGCTCAACGTATATTACTAACATAGTGTAATCAATCACTGATTCTGTTGCCAAGTGGCCCACCAAAATATTCACTTTTTCGACATTTTTCAAAAAAAAAAAAAAACAATTCTTTTTCTTTTCGCCCCCCAAGAGCGACGCTACAAAGTGTTGTAATTGTTCATTCGTATGTGTTAATTGAACTTTGATTTTGCTCTTTCATTTTTCGGTAGTTACTGTTTTATGATTGTTTTCACTAGACCTTCTGCGTTTGTGTTTATTTCTTGTGTGTGGTTTTAGGGTTTTCGTGCTACTTCACGGCCGATTAAAACTGTTTTAACCTTTCCAGAAATTTGAGAACTGCGCATCTTCCTCTGCCTAAAGAAAGATTCATTCCGGATACAGCTTTCTTTATCTGTTTAAACACCCTGATTTTTATTCCCCATTGTTTTCCCATATTTCAGAATTGTTTCTACTAATAAAACATGGCCGAAAGATAAAATAAATTCATTAATCAGCCAGGACATCATGGCATCTAAGTGATAGTCGGAATATCCATCTTTGGAACGGATAACAGCGGCGACGCGTCGTGGCATGGAAACAATGAGGCCTTGGTAGGTCGCTGGAGGGAGTTGGCACCACATCTGCACGCACACGTCACCTAATTCTCGTAAATTGCGGGGAGGTGGGCGGTGCGTTCTGAAGCCACTTTCAATCACATCTCGGATGTGTTCGATCGGGTGCAGATCTGACGAGTTAGGGGGCCAGCATATAAATTGGAACTCGACACTGTGTTCCTTGAACAACTCCGTCGCTTCCCACGCCCGGGTTCCCGGGTTCGATTCCCGGCGGGGTCAGGGATTTTCTCTGCCTCGTGATGGCTGGGTGTTGTGTGCTGTCCTTAGGTTAGTTAGGTTTAAGTAGTTCTAAGTTCTAGGAGACTGATGAACATAGATGTTAAGTCCCATAGTGCTTCAAGCCATTTGAACCTTTGAACAACTCCGTCATACTCCTGGCCTTGTGATATGGCCCATTACCTTGTTGAAGAAGGCCACTGCCGTCGGGATACATGATCGTCATGAAGGGATGTACGTGGTCTGTAACCAGTGTACGATAACCCTTGGCCGCCACGGTGCCTTGCACGAACCTCACTGCACCCACGGATACCTACGTGAATGTTTCACAGAGCTTAACGGAGCCGCCGCTAGCTTGTAACCGTACCGCAGTGCGGGGGTCAAGGAGCTTTTCCCCTCGAAGACGACGGATACGCACCGTCCCGTCGGCACGATGAAGAAGGTATCGGGATTCATCAGACCACTCAGCGTTCCGAGGTTGCGCCAATGTTCAGAGCCGATGGTTACGTGCCCATTTCATCCACATCTACATCTACATGGATATATGGATCACATTTAAGTGCCAGGCAGAGGGTTCATCGAATCACTTTCACAATTCTCTATTAATCCAGTCTCGTGTAGCGCGCGGAAAGAATGAACACCTATATCTTTCCGTACCGGTACGAGCTCTGATTTCCCTTATTTTATCATGGTTATCCTTCCTCCCTATGTAAGTCGATGTCAACAAAATATTTTCGCATTCGGAGGAGAAAGTTGGTGCTTGGAATTTCGTGAGAAGATTCCGTCGCAACGAAAAACGCCTTTATTTTAATGATTTCCAGCCCAAATCCTGTATCATTTCTGTGACACTCTCTCCCATATTACGCGATAATACAAAACGTGCTGCCTTTCTTTGAACTTTTTCGATGTACTCCGTCAGTCCTATCTGGTAAGGATCCCCCACTGCGCAGCAGTATTCTAAAAGAGGACGGACAAGCGTAGTGTAGGCAGCCTACTTATTAGGTCTATTACATTTTCTAAGTGTCCTGCAAATGAAACGCAGTCTTTGGTTAGCCTTCACCACAACATTTTCTACGTGTTTCTTCCAGTTTAAGTTGTTCGTAGTTTCAGTCATACATGCCGATGTTGTGGTGTTAACATTGTCACATAAATGGGCCGTCGGCTCCAGGGGTCAATCGTTAAGAGTGTTCGATGCACTGCGTGTGCAGTCACACTTGTACTTTGCGCTCCATTAACGTCTGATGTTAGTTCCGCCTCAGTTCGCCGCCTGTTCTGTTTTAGCGCTCTGCCCAGCCTAAGACGTCTACATCTGTAATGAGGGGTTGCCGCGCAATGGTTTCGCCACATGTTGAAGAAACTTAACACAGCACTTCTTGAACACCCGTCAAGTCGTGCAGTTTCCGAAATTCTCGTGCCGAACTTTCGGACGCAGCTATCTCCTACACGGGTTTACATCGTTAGTAGGTCGGTGGTCTTAACGTTCTAGCTGATCAGTGTACTTAACAAATAACTTAATGTTTCTGTTTAATGGCATTTCTCGTGCTATTGTTTAATTTTATCTGCTCATTTTTCAGTACTTTTTATGTTACGCCCTAACCTGCGTCACTGTCATTGACATATTGTCCTACTGAAAATAAGTGCTTTGATTGACTGAATGCTAGGCACGGTAACGACAGACCGTCTTATCCCAAAACAAATGGAATAACTATAGTGGCACCATTCAGTGTCACCTGATATCGTGATTTAACGTCGCCCCCTTAGTAGTCCGCAAATAAAGGAGTTGGACAAAAATGTGAAAACACCTGTATGCTGGCACATACAGTAAATGCGGACACTAGCCAAGCCTGCAGGTTGCGCTGTTGTACTCGTAATTACCCACGAACAGCACCTGTGCTATATCCTCAACACAATGCAAATATCAGTCTTGGTGATAACAGTATCCTGTGTAGCTGTGACAGCGTTATGTCGGAGCTACCTGAATTCGAACGTGGGCTAATTGTTGGTGCTCGTATGGTAGGAGCTTCCATAAAGAAGGTAACCGAAGTATTTGGTATTTCAGGAGGCACCAAAAACATCATCCACTAAGTCGAAACGCGGACAAAAGTGTGTGTTGAGTGATCGTTATAGACGATCATTCAAGAGGATTGTGACGAAAAGAAAGAGGGCGACAGCTGCTAAAGTCACTGCGGAACTGAATGTCGCACTCACAAATACTGTCAGCAGAAAAGCAACGAGATTGGAGCTCCAGAAGCAGGGTACTGCAGAGCGAGCTGGAATTCCAAAACCACTTGTCAGTGATCAAATGCCGTAATAGGAAAAACTGGTGCCGAAACCATAAAACCTGGTCTATGGAGCAGTAGAAGAAAGGCATTTAATCGGATGAGTCTTATTTCACAATTTTTCCAACATCTGGCCTCCTTTGCATCTGGCGTACTCCGTCCCAAACCTACAATACAGTCCGACTGCAGGCAAGAATGGAACGTGGTGGATTTGGGCAGCCATGTCTTGGTATTCCAAGCGTCCCACAGATACTTTGCAAGGTCACATAACTACCAAGGACTATGTGACTATTTTGGCTGACCAGGTCCATACCAAGGTACCATGTTCGTTCGCCATTGGTGATGCTGTGTTTCAAGACGAGAGATCCTGTGTTGTTATAGATCGCATTGTCCAGGACTAGTTTTGCCACCACGAGGAGAAATTGTCGCATCTCCCCTGGCGACCACAGTCACCAGACCTCAATATTATTAAGCCTTTGTGATTCACTTTGTAAAAAAAATGGCTCTAAGAACAATGGGACTTAACATCTGAGGTCATCAGTCCCCTAGACTTAGAACTACTTAAATCTAACTAACCTAAGGACATCACACATATGCATGCCCGAGGCAGGATTCGAATCTGCGACCGTAGCAGCAGCGCGGTTCCGGACTGACCCGCCTAGAACCACTCGGCCACAGCGGCTGGCGATCCACTTTGTAGAGAGGAGTGCTTAATCTCTATACGTGTCTAACACTGTTATCTGGACTTCATCTACATCTACATGACTACTCTGCAATTCACATTTAAGTGCTTAGCAGAGGGTTCATCGAACCACAATCATACTATCTCTCTACATTCCACTCCCGAACAGCGCGCGGGAAAAACGAACACCTCAACCTATCTGTTCGAGTTCTGATTTCTCTTATTTTATTTTGATGAGCATACCTATCTATGTAGGTTGGGCTCAACAAAATACTTTCGCATTCGGAAGAGAAAGATGGTGACTGAAATTTCGTAAATAGATCTCGCCGCGACGAACAACATCGTTGCTTTAATGACTTCCATCCCAACTCGCGTATCATATCTGCCACACTCTCTCCCCTATTACGTGATAATACAAAACGAGCTGCCCGTTTTGGAGGAAGAATGGTAGAAAAATTTGGAAATCATACAGGACCTGTATTTATCCATTCCGAGACGACTGGAAGCTGTTCTGAATGTCAATCGCTTTTTAAATGAACATACATATATAAGACAAATGGTAATGGCCAGAGTGTAACGAACAGCTGCAGTGAGGACACAAGCTTCATGTCGCCAGTGGCCAGATATCGCAGCCTAAGTGCTTCCCACTCTGTCATCAGTGGGGGACAGCGGCAGCAGCTGCAGGCACGTGTCTGCCGTCCCACCCCCGCGACTACTTCCCCTCCTCCCCTCCCCCACCCTCACTACAGTTGCGGCCGGCCACATTCAGTTTCGCCCCCGAAATAGCTGCGGGGGTGCGGCCGCCACGTGCCGGCCAGCCGGCGCCCGCTCCGCACCCCTACACCCCGGGGAGTGCCCCGCTTGGCTCCATTTGTATGTCGGGCGTCGAGCACTCTTCCATACA
Source organism: Schistocerca cancellata (assembly GCF_023864275.1). NCBI lineage: Eukaryota > Metazoa > Arthropoda > Insecta > Orthoptera > Acrididae > Schistocerca > Schistocerca cancellata. The sequence goes on from NC_064626.1 coordinate 703,755,764, forward strand.
GCACAGCGGCCGCTTCCTGCTGTTCTTTTGCCACTCGTGCGGCCTGTGCGGATAAATTCATCCCTTTAATTCATTCGTATTCACCTCATGTCTGCAAACATTCAGCATCTCTTTTCATAAATTCCAAGTGGTTGTTTTCCGCCTAACATGTGACACGCTGGAAGACTATTTTCGGGACAGAACCCGGTACCGACGGTAAAAATCTCTGAGTTGTTAGGTAGAGTCATACTCCTCTTCTGACTCATAGAATGTTCGGCGTTGTAACAATACAACAGTTTATCGCATTATCAATAGTGCTTTAGAGTTGCTCAATGTTATTCTTTTTCACCAATGTAAATGTTTTCGTTGTTTCTTTATCATATATGATCAGTTTCAATATTATGACATTTATTTCTTGTAAACAATTGAAGACATTTTTCTTTCAGTAAATTTTGTAAAGGCAATGTCAAAAGTGTTGCCTTCTATAAAATTCTTGATATAGTCTGAATGGTGCGATAATAGCTTTGGCGTACGAAAGAAGATTAGAGAGTTAGGAGAGGGCAGCGAAAGATTATGGCCATGCAGTAGCTGCGAATGAAAGAGGGTGCAAGAGGTTCTTGTGTGGCTCCGGCGTAGTGTTTGTGTGTGCACCAATGTTTTGTGGCCGTGAGAGACATGCAGTTCGTGTGAGTCACAGTACAGAGGCTTCAAGATGATTATAATGCAAAAGTACAATACTGTTTGAGAAGGCGGCCGCTCTGACCGAGCGGTTCTAGGCGCTTCAGTCCGGAACAGCGCTGCTGCTACGGTCGCAGGTTCGAATCCTGCCTCGGGCATGGATGTGTGCGATGTCTTTAGGTTAGTTACGTTTACGTAGTTCTAAGTCTCGGGGACTGATGACCTCACATGTTAAGTCCCATAGTGCTTAGAGCCATATGAACCATTTTTACTGTTTGAGAACGGGTACAATTATTTATGGCTGGAATGTGGACCTTGGTTGACATTACTGTAGTTTCCAAGATAATAGGTCGCACCAGCAGCTCACAACAAATATGACTGAACAGTTCCAGACGCCCAGTTCTGTAGAAGACTTACCAGTGTGTTAGAGTGTTACTGGACAGTACGCTGGTTTTGCGGAGCTTCAGCTCTACAGTGATTATTCAACCAGTATCACATTATAAAAGCAAAAAAGTTTCAGTATAAAATGATGATAATTTTGTCAGAAATACAGCTAAACGTCTCTGTTAAAGTGAAAGATTATTCATTGTTGCTTAGTGAAAGTCATTGTGTGAGTTTAGACTACAGTAATTTAATTGACTTCTGGAATTAGTATTTGACAACTACTGAAATTTTTGAAACAGGCAAAAGAATGGAATTTTAGTTTTCAATCAAATATAATGGCCACTTTTATTTGTTTTGGTAAATTTATGTATTTAGGTCTTGGCTGTCTAATTTACCGTTTCTTGTCATTTTGATCTCATTCGTATTTAATTATTAAATTTTCGATGACGAATTATAACTACACTACTGGCCATTAAAATTGCTACACCAAGGTGAAATGCAGATGATAAACGGGTATTTATTGGACAAATATATTATACTACAACTGACATGTGATTACATTTTCACGCGATTTGGGTGCATAGATCCTGAGAAATCGGCACCCAGAATAACCACATCTGGCCGTCATAACGGCCTTGATACGCCTGGGCATTGAGTCAAACACAGCTTCGATGGCGTGTACAGGTACAGATGCCCATGCAGCTTCAACACGACACCACAGTTCATCAAGAGTAGTGACTGGTGTATTGTGACCGAGCTAGTTGCTCGGCCACCATTGAGCAGACGTTTTCAATTGTTGAGAGATCTGGAGAACGTGCTGGCCAGGGCAGCAGTAGAACATTTTCTGTATCCAGAAAGGCCCCTACAGGACCTGCAACGTGCGGTCGTGCATTATCCTGCTGAAGTGTAGGGTTTCGGAGGGATCGAATGAAGGGTAGAGCCACGGGTCGTAACACATCTGAAATGTAACGTCCACTGTTCAAAGTGCCGTCAATGCGAACAATAGGTGACGGAGACGTGTAGTCAATGGCACCCCGTACCATCACGCCGGGTGATACGCCAGTATGGCGATGACGAATACACGCTTCCAATGTGCGTTCACCGCGATGTCGCCAAACACGGATCCGACCATCATCATGCTGTAAACAGAACCTGGATTCATCCGAAAAAAGACTTTCTGCCATTCGTGCACCCAGGTTCGTCGTTGAGTACACCATCACAGGCGCTCCTCTATGTGATGCAGCGTCAAGGGTAACCGCAGCCATGGTCTCCGAGCTGATAGACCATGCTGCTGCAAACGTCGTCGAACTGTTCGTGCAGATGGTTGTTTTGTTGCAAACGTCCCCATCTGTTGACTCAGGGATCGAGACGTGGCTGCACGATCCGTTACAGCCATGCGCATAAGATGCCTGTCATCTCGACTGCTAGTGATACGAAGCCGTTGGCATCCAGCACGACGTTCCGTATTTCTCTCCTGAACCCACCGATTCCATATTCTGCTAACAGTCATTGGATCTCGACCAACGCGAGCAGCAGTGTCGCGATACGATAAACCGCAATCGCGATAGGCCACAATCTGACGATTATCAAAGTCGGAAACGTGATGGTACGCATTTCTCCTCCTTACACGAGGCATCACATCAACGTTTCACCAGGCAACGCCGGTCAACTGCTGTTTGTGTATGAGAAATCGGTTGGAAACTTTCCTCATGTCAGCACGTTGTAGGTGTCGCCACCGACGCCAACCTTGTGTGAATGCTCTGAAAAGCTAATAATTTGCATATCACAGCTTCTTGTTCCTGTCGGTTAAATTTCGCGCTGGTAACATGTCATCTTCGTGGTACAGTAATTTTAATGGCCAGTAGTGTATTTGGAAGTAATGGTTAGTTAAAATCATTAACAGTAAAACTTGCCATGAAGTTATGCTACGCAATTATTACCACATTACGTGGCCGAGTGGTTCCAGGCGCTTTAGTCCGGAACCGCGCTGCTTCTGCGGTCGCAGGTTCGAATCCTGCCACGGGCATGGATGTGTATTCCGTCCTTAAGTAGTTCAAAGTCTAGGGGATTGATGACCTCAGATGTTAAGTCCCATAGTGCTTCGAGCTATTTGAACCATTTTGAACATCAAACAATTAATTCAGCCAGATTGTCGTTGGTCACTTCAGTCTCAACGAATCTCTCCCCCAGCATTAAAGAGCAGAGGAGTCGTTTCGATAGCTGCATTATCTCGTAAGCACTTGTGGCTGAACTGGGTATGGCGCAGACATGCTCGTCAAAGCATTTCTGTGTGATCTAGGACGAAATGTTTCATAATGTGTTTATTTTGTGATTCATAGTTTTCGGTTTTGCGTTTTGTGTTGTTATTCCATTCCATGGTGATTTTTGGATTTAATAAGAGCTTCGAAGGCTGTCAGTTCTATGTTAGGCACTGCCGCTTTCCCACTCTGTCACCATTATTTTATCGCAGTGAAAAATAATCAGCACAAAGGCATATATTTGATATGTATCTGCTCTGAATGCGAAGGGGTATGTCTTTCCTTTATCACAAATGATTATCTCCGGTACTCCCCAATGAGATCATTCCTGACAATTTAACTGAATCTTAAACTATTTCGTGTTAGATGATCACTCGTTTTTGTTGTAAATGTTTTGTTTCTGATTGCATGTTGAGCCATTTGATCTTGTATCTACATTGTGGAAACATTCCTCCGTGTATGCTTAAAGATCCCGAACATTTCCGACACTTTTCCCACGGCGCAACTTGCATGATGAGAAAGACTAGGAGAGGCTGTACAGCAAGTGTTTAGTCACGTCAAAACTGAATTATGTGCAGCATGTCAGAGTGATAGCTGTGCTCCTCCAATTCACTTTCCAACATCTGTGTGTAGCGGACGATTGACAACTGCCGGCAGCTGAATGGTCAGTGCCCGTCCTGCGGGCTGAGAGGACCAGCGCAGCAGTGCCTTGGCGAGCGCTATAAGCGCTATACATGGCAGGCGCGATCGCCATTCAGCTAGTTGTCTCACGGGGCTCTTCTCTCCAAAGTTCTGTATGTGACCAGTTTAAGAGGCAGCCCCCAAGGATTTTAACTGCATGACGGTGGTCGTGAGAATGACATGTTGACAGCTGAGTCAGAACTCGGATCAGTATTGGTATAAGACTGCAAATGCAACATTAGGTGAGAGATGAATTCTAATGCTGGTGAGAATACAATCAGACTAGAATGAAATCCAGCAAAGAATGGTATGGGAATCGGAAGAACGTGAAGGAGACTTAAATCAGATCAGCACCAAAGGCAAGTGCAAACCAAGTTCTGACTACCAAGTCTTGATGTAAAGCCCCAAACATGAAGTCTCTCAAAAGAATCATCACGAAATCTCACTCACTACTGAATGTATCCGTCGAAAAAGATCCACCGAAAGCTCTCACCCAGTCCCACCACTCTGCCAAAAAGAAGTCCTCTCCACTCTACAGCTCGCCAAATTTGTTAGAGGTCTCCCTGCTCCTGCTCAGAAAGAGCGCTAAAATATTCGTGTCACATCTCATCGTTGGCCGAAGATATTTCGGTGCTAACCAATAGGTGAGTTCTCCGGCTCTTGATTCCTAATTTCAGGCTGTTGTGGCCGGATCTCAATGTACACGCGTCCAGCAAGCATTCTCACGTGATTCGTGACATTTCACAAACAAGCTTACACTCTTCACGAATTTGTAAGTTTTTTCTGGGTGATCGGACACTTGGAGGATGCTTAGCTACTCCATTGTGTTTCAAACGGAGGCGTAAGTTTAATGAAAGAATGTGTTTGCCTAGCGCCGAAAGCCGGATGACGACGAGTTCCATTTCCATCAGAAACCTTTCATATTAAGGTCTCACCAGTAGGAAAATGTGTTCTTCTCAGGTCTTCTGCATTTATTGCGTTTCGTAAAGCTTTCCACAGACCACCAGCAAGTCGTTGCGGGTTTCTTTTGTCTGTAGATCCGCTGCATCCCAAACAAACGCTCTCTGTTTTACTCTGGTGTTCACCACAATACAAACTCTCTTGACGTACATGATGCACATTTACATCTGTCGGTTTGGTTCCGATGAGAGCAACGTGTTGAGTTCTATCTGCAAGGAAGTCTTGCATACAAACATAATCTCATTGAGCTCGTATTCCGTTCACAAAGTGACAGTGCAAAATAATGACAAATGCCTCCCCGAAGTCAAGGGACATGGCACAAAACTAAGCACCTTTCTCTACGGTGCTCTGGACCATGTGGATAGACAGAGCGAACTGTGTTTCCCAAGATGTTCCATTAATACGTACTTATTTATCACAGTTCAGCGAAGTGAAAACTACCTCCAGGACTGTTGAAAATGGTTTAGGCGATCTCGTTGTCTGACCCCTGTATTAGTTGTGAATTTACCACTGTCATTATAAAGTCTAATGGAAAACGAAGCACCGATTTGTGCATCCATCATCATACTTTTTTTTCCTACGCTGTACAACTAAGTAGATTTGTCCAAAAATTCCCCTATTGTGTATATCTTTCTAATTTGTTGAACTTCGTTGATAATTTGAATCTAATATGTGTGCCTCTCCTTAAATAAACTCTTATAATCTGTGCTTCCCATTTCCTAACCGGCATACACGTTCCTTTCTGGTTAGCTTTGTGTGTGCAATTGCTGAGGATCTTTCTATTACACAGGGCGATTCTACCGGCCCTATCTCTCGCTTTTATGCAACCCTCAACGCCTTCAAATACCACGCTCAAGATTTTCGTATTGTCTGGTTTGGTATGTGCAAACTATTAGTCCTACAGACAGAACTTTTTGTAGGAAATTTAATGTAGTTAAAGTTTGAACTGGCATGCGTTTTCGCTAGAGGCCGTAGTTTTAGAACCATTCAGCAGAAACCTGCAAAAGTGCCTCGAATAACGTGACCTACAGCAAACGCTTATCCCAGTACAAAATTGACTACATTAAATTTCCTACAAGAAGGTCGTGTTCATTTTTTTGTGAGACTAATATTTCGTGTGTAGCAACACAAAGAATATTAAAATTGGCACCTGGTACTTGAAGGCATCTCGTGCTCCATAAAACCCAGAATAGACGTGACTGAATCATCCTTCGTAATTTGAATATCTGAAAGTAGAAATGCAGGGGTAATAAACTTTCCTTTAAGGCAATAAGTATTCAAACTACAAGAGAAACAAATTAGTAAATTGTTTGATCGTCGTCGTTTTATAGGCATATGTCTAAACAATGTTAGAAGTGCTAGTACTGACAACCACAGTTATCTACGACCAATGCCAGTTTGAAAATAATTCTATAGAGGCAAATGTCGCAGCGGCTTTCACCCACAAAGGAACGATGTGCGTAGTTAAAAACTGTTTGATAAAATATTTGCGGGAACAATGTGTTTGACAGCTAATCCATGTTTAAAAACACGCTGAAACGGTTTCTACCAAACAAAAGCTTACTTGAATATAAGGTAGCAGTTGAATAAATTAGAATGGAGAGCACATCGAGCTTGTACAACCATTGTGAAACTGATATATTCCATATCATAATGTTTATCGTGAGTATGACTGTAAGTAGGCTGTTATATTTTCTTATTGGCAACGTTACGTAGCGCTCTGTATGAAAATCACTGGCCGTGCTGTGTGCAGTCTGTGGCTAGTTTGCATTGTTGTCAGCCATTGTAGTGTTGGGCAGCGGCAGCTGGATGTGAACAGCGCGTAGCGTTGGGCAGTTGGAGGTGAGCCGCCAGCAGTGGTGGATGTGGGAAATGAGATGGCGGATTTTTGAGTACAGAATGGATATTATGAACTGCTATGTATATTATGCTTTTTCAACACTATTAAGGTAAATACATTGTTTGTTCTCTATTAAAATCTTTCATTTACTAACTATGCCTATCAGTAGTTAGTGCCTTCCGTAGTTTGAATCTTTTATTTAGCTGGCAGTAGTGGCGCTCGCTGTATTGCAGTAGTTAGAGTAACGGAGATTTTTGGTGAGGTAAGTGATTTGTGAAAGGTATAGATTAATGTTAGTCAGGGCCATTCTTTTGTAGGGATTTTTGAAAGTCAGATTGCGTTGCGCTAAAAATATTGTGTGTCAGTTTAAGCACAGTCGTGTACAATCTTTCTAAGGGGACGTTTCATATGGCGACCCTGCCAGGATTCGAACCTAGAATCTTCTGATGTGCATTTGATTTCTTTGATATTGTAATTATGAAAAATTTTTTCAAATCTGTATTGGCCACTGCCCAAAACAATTTGTAAAATTTTTTGTGGGGAGCATGGGGGCTATGTAAGTAGGCTGTTTATATTTTCTTATTGGCAACGTTACGTAGCGCTCTGTATGAAAATCACTGGCCGTGCTGTGTGTAGTCTGCGGCCAGTTTGCATTGTTGTCAGCCATTGTAGTGTTGGGCAGCGGCAGTTGGATGTGAACAGCGCGTAGCGTTGGGCAGTTGGAGGTGAGCCGCCAGCAGTGGTGGATGTGGGAAATGAGATGGCGGATTTTTGAGTACAGAATGGATATTATGAACTACTATGTATATTATGCTTTTTCAACACTATTAAGGTAAATACATTGTTTGTTCTCTATTAAAATCTTTCATTTGCTAACTATCCCTATCAGTAGTTAGTGCCTTCCGTAGTTTGAATCTTTTATTTAGCTGGCAGTAGTGGCGCTCGCTGTATTGCAGTAGTTGGAGTAACGGAGATTTTTGGTGAGGTAAGTGATTTGTGAAAGATATAGATTAATGTTAGTCAGGGCCATTCTTTTGTAGGGATTTTTGAAAGTCAGATTGCGTTGCGCTAAAAATATTGTGTGTCAGTTTAAGCACAGTCGTGTACAATCTTTCTAAGGGGACGTTTCATGACAACGGAACGAGTATAGTAACTGAAAGTCCTGCACAGACCAAACGGACTACTGGGAAGCCGCTTCCTTCCCAGTGTGTACGCTTTAATAACGGCTGGCTAACTTCTCTGCAGAAGAGCGTCTTTATGGAGTTGAGGCCGGCGTCATCCTCCGTTAAAGTGGCAGCCACTTGCGCCTCCCCTGGGACAGCTGCTGCTGAGTGCTGCTCCGCGTCGCACTGCAAGGCGACGTGGTGCGACGTCTGGTGCCAGCACGGGTGTCTGTCTACCGGCAGAGACGCTGTGTCGTAGGACAGACTACGAGTCTTTAACCCTAGAATGCTAAAGGGGGAGAAACGATACTTTGCTACCAAACCACAGAAATTTTACTACTCCAAATTTATTCAAAATAAATCAAATGTCTAGGTTATGAATTAGTCAGCTACAGTTACCAGATCTCCGGCGGTACTTACATACAAAATTAAGTACAAAAGTCCTGTTTTATACCCTATTGCAATCGTAAATTTTACGAGGGTATAGTAATATGAGTTTAAAAACAAAACAACAACGTGGGAGAGGACACGCAGACGTTAAAGAAATGCGTATTCTTGTAATGACATTATGAATGTAAATCCAAATCCTCTACTTCAATTGATTTCTTTATTAAAATAGGCCTATTCCGGCTATAATTATCTCTGCAGAGCTATCTGCGAATAATACACAACATTTTATGATTATACGCTTAAATTTTTTTGTATTTACATGTTATAGCTATATAGTGTACACATGTACGTTGGTAGTTATGTCTAATTATTCTTAACTTTCATTTTACCTCTGTGGGTACTATCACTTATTACATTACTGTCTTTAGCTAAGTTTGTTCAAATGGCTCTGAGCACTATGCGACTTAACATCTATGGTCATCAGTCCCCTAGAACTTAGAACTACTTAAACCTAACTAACCTAAGGACGTCACACAACAACCAGTCATCACGAGGCAGAGAAAATCCCTGACCCCGCCGGGAATCGAACCCGGGAGCCCGGGCGCGGGAAGCGAGAACGCTACCGCACGACCACGAGCTGTGGACAGCTAAGTTTGTATTTTAGCCAATTTATGAGAGCTTGTTGATCCTTTTTCACATCAGTGGATGCTGTCCAAAGCATTTCGGTTGATATTTATGTGGCAAAGAATTTCTGACAGCACATTCGACGGTTTGGTTACAAGGATGCAAAATTAAACGTCTTCCAGCCGTCAGTTTCAACCTTATAAATTCGGGAAACCAGTTTCAGTGTGTTACTACGCCATCTTCAGGCCCTCGACCGACGTGTAGGATTAATCTACCTCGCTTGTGATCAAAACAGGGGGCAGCAATACTAGTATTAGTAAATATTTGTTGCAGTGACCAACCATCACCTGCGTATTGTTAGATTTAACACGTCGGTCACGGGCCTGAAGACGGCGTAGTAAAACGCTCCCTCGCGGGAGCCTGTAACCACTAGAGGGCGCGTCCCTAGGTGGCGGATAGGGGAATGCCTCCCAGATATGGGTGATAGGAGGGAAATGCTGTCCTGCAGTCGGATGTTGGCTCATCAAGGACCAAGCCCACAGCTTGTAACACCATTATCGATCATGAGTAGTTAGAACAGTGTAACCAAGTGTATATAACTATGGAGTGTTTATTCTGTAGGAGTTAAGATCTTTGAATTGTTGGAGGGAATTGGAACTTAATTATGTATAAATTGTTTAACTTAATATTGTGCTTAAATAATGGAATTTTATAAAATATGTATGCGTGTAAAAACAAAATAGCATGTAAAAAAACTGGTTCATACTTAGGAAAATTATATGATGTAACTTAAAAGACGTAGGTAATCCCCTCCATTACGGAAGGGGTTTGGCGCGCAAGAAAAGGTGGAAGTGGTGGTTTATCTGGGAGGCAAGAGAGAAAACACATTAGGTAGTCAGAGGCCAGCATAGTCAACACCGCCGGTGCCAAGTGAGGCGTTCTGTAGCCAAATTTATAATGGAATGGCCTCGGGTGTGGTTCCGGCTGTAAAAAGGGTGCTCTCGGATTTGGAGAAGCTCTAAAGATGATGAACACGCCGCCAGAAAGAATTAAGTAGAGCTTAAAACCGCCAGAAGGATACCTGATAGCCACAATGCACTTGCCACCAATATTGCGTAACTGCTTCAACAACTTCGGAAAACAGATATGTATGTCAGTATGATCGAGTGTGCTTGTGTGTGCTTTTGCAATAATAATCAGTGTTGCAAAATTTGTTTTTAAACTTTGAAATGCCCTCTTCATGATACCAAAAGTAGGGTCCTATCCTCATAGTGCTAAAATCGAATATCCTAATTATGAAGAAATGCTAATTTGTTCCCATTTAAATGTGCCTAAGTTCAGTTTTAAAGCATATAAAAGTTGCTAGTTAAATTATTTCTGCATCTACATCTACATGGATACTTTGCAAATCACATTTAAGTGCCTGGCAGAAGGTTCATCGAACCACCTTCACGATTCTCTATTACTTCAATCTCGTATAGCGCGCGGAAAGAATGAACACCTATATCTTTCCGTACGAGCTCTGTTTTCTCTTATTTTATCGTGGTGATCGTTCCTCCCTATGTAGGTCGGTGTCAACAAAATATTTTCGCATTTGGAGGAGAAAGTTGGTGATTGGAATTTCGTGAGAAGATTACGTAGCAACGGAAAACCCCTTTCTTTTAATGATTTTCAGCCCAAATCCTGTATCATATCTGTGACACTCTCTCCCATATTTCGCGTTAAAAAGAACGTGCTGCCTTTCTTTGAACTTTTTGGATGTACTCCATTAGACCTATCTGGTAAGGATCCCACAGAGGACGGACAAGCGTAGTTTAGGCAGTCTCCTTAGTAGGTCTGTTACATTTTCCAAGTGTCCTGCCAATAATTCGCAGTCTTTGGTTAGCCTTCCCTACAGCATTATCTATGTGTTCCTTCCAATTTAAGTTGTTCGTAATTGTAATGCCTAGGTATTTAGTTGAATTTACGGCTTTTAGATTAGACTGATTTATCGTGTAACCGAAGTTTAAAGAGTTCCTTTTAGCACTCTTGTGGATGACCTCACACTTTTCGTTATTTAGAGTCAACTGCCACTTTTCGCACCATTCCGATATTTCTTCTAAATCATTTTGCAGTTTGTTTTGATCTTCTGATGACTATTAGTCGATAAATGACAGCGTCATCTACAAACAACCGAAGACGGCTGCTCAGATTGTCTCCCAAATCGTTTATATAGATATGGAACAGCAAAGAGCCTATAACACTACCTTGGGGAACGCCAGAAATCACTTCTGTTTTACTCGATGACTTTCCGTCAATTACTACGAACTGTGACCTCTCTGACAGGAAATGACTAATCCAGTCACATAACTGAGACGATATTACATAAGCACGCAATTTTCACAGATAAAGTGAGAGGCACATAATATTTAACTGGTGAAAACTTTTAATTTGCTATGAACTGCTTTAATTTGAAAGTGCCAAAGTTAAGTACTAATGAACATAAATGTGGTTAGTTGAAATCACTTGCTTCATAAGTGGTGTTATGAGGCACTTAAATTTGCTCCTATTTGAAACTTAACTTGAACGTGAATTTATTTCCAAAACTTAGTAAGTATACTGTTAGCGTAAATTGCTTTAAAGCATTGAGGGCTAAATAATCTTAAGTAGAATCGTAGTACAGCATTTATGTGATGCAAAGTGTTTCTGAAATGTGAGCATAGTTCCTTATAAAGAAAGGGACAGTTTAAGTGACCCCACTTTAACCTTCACTTGCAGGGGAAAGTCAAATTGAATCTGGGTTTTGCAAATGAATCTGAAACATTGCCACTGTGGTATGAATATGAAATGTGTTATTTCAGTGTGATTGAATTTGTGATGTGTATATGTATGTTAGTTAAACTTGAACTCTTGTCCGGTACTATTTAGTCTCGTGTTGTCTTTGGGAACAATTTTTGTGCTGAATTAGTCAAAGGTTGAAATGATGAGTGTAGTTAACAGGGGTAAGTCTATTTTACATTTCTGTGATTGCTAACCTATACTGTTGACAATTACTACTACCCACAGTGTAGTTCGGGACCGATGACCGTGGCAGTCTGGTCCCTTTAATCCCACAAAGCAACCAACCAACCAACCACAGTGTAGTTCATCTGGCCGTTATAGGTGTTCACTGCACTTTACGATGAAAGAATTAATGAAGGTTCCTTTTGCAAGAGTATATATAAATCCATCGAGAATAATGATTGCACATTATTATGCCTAATTAGGCTGGCGTCCTTTTCTTTGTTTCATTTACGTAAATTTTCTTCACTTTCATTTATTTCTAAGTCATAGTCTTTCTGTTTTCTGCTAATTGCCACCCATACGAAATTCACGTTCGATTCCCTCTGTCCGTTAGGTTAATTCATGATCAAATAGCATAATTCGTCACAGAGGGTAGCTCTTACTGCATTTTAAGGTCATATTTGGCATTATACATTCCGCGGTAGCGATACACTTGGCTTTCCTGTGACAGGACTGGAAGTTCGGTTATTAGGAAACAGGTAGCACGCGCTGCGATAGTAGCGTTATAAGCTTAAAACTGTGGATCGGCGACAGATCCTCGTCATAGGCCGGCCGATACACTTCCGTCACATCATCATGGCTCAATGTCGAAATACACTCCTGGAAATGGAAAAAAGAACACATTGACACCGGTGTGTCAGACCCACCATACTTGCTCCGGACACTGCGAGAGGGCTGTACAAGCAATGATCACACGCACGGCACAGCGGACACACCAGGAACCGCGGTGTTGGCCGTCGAATGGCGCTAGCTGTGCACCGCCGCCGTCAGTGTCAGCCAGTTTGCCGTGGCATACGGAGCTCCATCGCAGTCTTTAACACTGGTAGCATGCCGCGACGGCGTGGACGTGAACCGTATGTGCAGTTGACGGACTTTGAGCGAGGGCGAATAGTGGGCATGCGGGAGGCCGGGTGGACGTACCGCCGAATTGCTCAACACGTGGGGCGTGAGGTCTCCACAGTACATCGATGTTGTCGCCAGTGGTCGGCGGAAGGTGCACGTGCCCGTCGACCTGGGACCGGCCCGCAGCGACGCACGGATGCACGCCAAACCGTAGGATCCTACGCAGTGCCGTAGGGGACCGCACCGCCACTTCCCAGCAAATTAGGGACACTGTTGCTCCTGGGGTATCGGCGAGGACCATTCGCAACCGTCTCCATGAAGCTGGGCTACGGTCCCGCACACCGTTAGGCCGTCTTCCGCTCACGCCCCAACATCGTGCAGCCCGCCTCCAGTGGTGTCGCGACAGGCGTGAATGGAGGGACGAATGGAGACGTGTCGTCTTCAGCGATGAGATTCGCTTCTGCCTTGGTGCCAATGATGGTCGTATGCGTGTTTGGCGCCGTGCAGGTGAGCGCCACAATCAGGACTGCATACGACCGAGGCACACAGGGCCAACACCCGGCATCATGGTGTGGGGAGCGATCTCCTACACTGGCCGTACACCACTGGTGATCGTCGAGGGGACACTGAATAGTGCACGATACATCCAAACCGTCATCGAACCCATCGTTCTACCATTCGTAGACCGGCAAGGGAACTTGCTGTTCCAACAGGACAATGCACGTCCGCATGTATCCCGTGCCACCCAACGTGCTCTAGAAGGTGTAAGTCAACTACCCTGGCCAGCAAGATCTCCGGATCTGTCTCCCATTGAGCATGTTTGGGACTGGATGAAGCGTCGTCTCACGCGGTCTGCACGTCCAGCACGAACGCTGGTCCAACTGAGGCGCCAGGTGGAAATGGCATGGCAAGCCGTTCCACAGGACTACATCCAGCATCTCTACGATCGTCTCCATGGGAGAATAGCAGCCTGCATTGCTGCGAAAGGTGGATATACACTGTACTAGTGCCGACATTGTGCATGCTCTGTTGCCTGTGTCTATGTGCCTGTGGTTCTGTCAGTGTGATCATGTGATGTATCTGACCCCAGGAATGTGTCAATAAAGTTTCCCCTTCCTGGGACAATGAATTCACGGTGTTCTTATTTCAATTTCCAGGAGTGTATAAAGGAATGGAAAAGGCTAGGGCGACGCGCGTCATCCAGGCCCGAATGGCGTGAGAAATGGGCAAGGGTTACAGTCTTTTTCAGAGCGAGACCGGCTGAACAAGCGAGCTCTAGTAACAAAATTTGCCACTCTTAATGTCGCTCTATGACAGGAAGAACACGTGACGTAGCGGCCGCATTAAAAAGGCTTAAAATTGACATCTGCACATTGCAGGAAACCAGGTGGAATGGAGCAAAATCAACAGATATTGGTGACGGATATAAAATCATCTAAAACGGCAGACCAAAATCTGTCAAAGGAGTTGGGATGATTGATAGCTCGAAATTTCGGGACTCTGTAGCAAAAGTAGCGCGATTTGACAACCGTTTGATGAAAGTTGTCTTGGCTACGGACGAGAGGAACATCCATATATTCTCGTGTTACGCTCCGCAAGCAGGCTGCACGCAAAAGACAGAAGATGACTTTTGGGTGTCGCTTGATGATAAGATATTGGAAGTGCCACCTGAAGATAATATCATCGTATCTGGTGATCTCAGTGGTCATGTTGGTTCAAATGCAGATGGATACCGATGCCATGGGGAGAGAATATTGAACTTTGCAAAAACACACAAACTAGTCACCACGAACACATAATTCAAGAACAGGATGTCCCACCTTTGGACTTACTACAGTGGTAATAACATGAGCCAGATAGAGTTCATTCTTGTACGGCGACGCAACCTCAACTTCGTTTTGGATGCAAAAGCTATTCCATACGAAATAGTTGCTACATGACGCTGCTCGCTAGTTATCAAGCTGCGCATCAAATCTCCAAACCAAAGGAAGAGAGAATGCAATGGCCCAGCGCGCACTAAGTGGTGGCGCCTCAAAGAAGCAGAAAGACACATTATTTCATCCATCACTCTTCCCCCTACTACTGACGCAGGAACAACATGGGACGCCCTGAAAGACCGTGTCATAACAGCGGCCCAGGAAAAATTAGGCACAACAAAAAGAGGCCGACGTAAAATTGATCGCCAAACATGGCTCTGGACTGAGAAGGTGAAGAAGACTGCACATTAAAAAGCAGCTATACCAAAAGTTCTTCGACTCTAAGACAGATGAAAACTGGAAGGATTACCATGAATCTAGGAATGCAGCAAAGAAGGCAGCTGCGGCAGCCAAATCAGCCCACTTCAGCGAAATCTGCAATAAAAACACCTACTGGAGAAAGAGAAATTTATCGACTGGCGCAGCAGCACCATAAACAAACAGCAGACATTGAAAAATTCCGTAGAATCAATGATGAAAAAATCAAACTTATCACCAAAAGAAAGAAACTAGCATAGAGTTGGAGGAAATACTATGAGGAAGTTTGCAATGAGGAGTTTCCAGATGCTCCAATTCCATTGTTAACTCCAGTAGAGGGACCCATTGCTCCAGTCACCAAGAATGAGGTTGTCGAAGCATTATGGAAAACGAAAAATGGAAAGGCAGCTCGGCCAGATGATCTTCCTGCAGACTTGTGGAAATCAAAACACTGGGGTTCAGCTGAATCGAAAAATGGTTCAAATGGCTCTGAGCACTATGGGAATTAACATCTATGATCATCAGTCCCCTAGAACTCAGAACTACTTAAACCTAACTAACCTAAGGACATCACACAACACCCAGTCATCACGAGGCAGAGAAAATCCCTGACCCCGCCAGGAATCGAACCCGGGAAACCGGGCGTGGGAAGCGAGAACGCTACGGCGTGACCACGAGCTGCTGAAAAGCTGAATCGTTGACGGCTTACTTTAATACGGTCATTGAGGAGGGAAAGATTACAGCTGACTGGACATGAAGCAAAACAGTTCCAGTTTGGAAGCAGAAGGGAAGTCCAGCTGAATGTAACAACTACCGCCCAATACGCCTTCTGTCACACACCATGGAAGTATTCGAGCGCATCATCGATAAAAGTATCCGACAAATTATCAGTCTCTCCATCAATCAATGTGGATTCGTGAAGGGCTGTGAGACGATCGATGTTATCCAAGCAGCTCGCCTGGTTATCGAAAAGCACGGTGAGGAGTCAAAACATTTACACTTTGCCTTTCTCGACCTCGAAAAGGGCCGAGTGCCACACTAGTAAATTTATACCTGAAGAGCTCGTTATGTGGGTGAGACTGCTCTACCAGAACCCGAAGAGCCGGATACAGTCAGCTGCCGCACTATCTGACGACTCCCCTATTTCCGTGGGAGTTCGTCAGGGATCTGCTCTCTCACCGCTCCTATTTATCACTGTCATGGATGCCGTCACAGGAAACCTGAAGAAAACCTCACCCTGGACGTTACTGTATGCTGGTGATGTGCTACTGGCCAGTGAAGGTAAGAATGATCCACAACTTCAAGTCCAAGCCTGAAATGACCGCCTTGCAGATGTAGGACTACGGCTCAATGTGTTGAAAACATATTACCTTTCCACAGATTTAAGTGACTGTAACCATCAGAATCAATGGTGTTGACCTCCCAACAGCAAGGACTTTTAAGTACCTGGGCTCGACAATTGCTGCCGATGGAAATCTCAGTGCAGAAATCTCCAGCCCCTTAGCAGCGCGTGGCTCAAATGGCGTTCCGTTACTGGAGAACCATGCGACAAGAAAATTCCAAAAAGGCTCAAATCAAAAGTATACGATCCGATCTGTAATCCGTCAAGTTGCACAGTATGGGGCTGAATGCTGGCCTTCAACAAAGGAAGTAGAGCAAAGACTTGCTGTTATGGAGACGAAAATGCTTAGGTGGACATCGGGATTAACATTGCATGACCACGTCACAAATAATGAAGTTCGCAGGCTATACGGTGTTGCACCAACAGTAGACAAAATGAGAGAAAGCCGCCTACGTTGGTACGGGCATGTCCTTATATCAGACGAGACAACAGTGGCAAAGACTAGTTTCAACCTAAATGCAAATGGGAAACGGCTAGCAGGACGACCAAGGGCACCGTTCTCTTGACACTCTGCATGAAGTTCTTAAGATTTCAGGCTTTCACTCTGATCAGGCACAACATCGCAAGAAGTGACTACAACGAGCCAAAACAGCGACCCCCCGCCAGCACGCGGGACAAACGCTAAAGAAGAAGAAGAAGAAGACGAAGAAGTCTGCGAAATTAGTTGATTCACTGTTTGATATTTGCTGCTAATTTTATGTTTGACTATGAAGTCTTTTTTTTATGTCTCCGTTTATCCGTTATCGTGATTTATGAGTTGAATAAAGTTTTCTATATAGCTTTTCCGTTTGAAATCTGTTTGTTCGTTTAATATGTTCTGTGGTTGTTTAAATATGTGCATATATATTTACATGACTTCAAGAACGTTCATCATATGTCTCTTTGGTATTATGTGCAGGGTTTTCATTTTTTGTTCTATATGTTCCGCTTTGTGGTTCTTGAATTTTAAGATTTTGAAGAAATAGAAACATTATGCTCCTAATCTCTAGTGTGCTCTCTACATCCAATGTCAAAATTTCGTCCCGCTAGACCGACATAAAATTTTTCACAATTTTTACATTCAGTTTTAGAGGTACCTCTGTTACAGTGAACTGGTAATTTCGTTTTGCGTGAGTGGATTCGAGTTTTTAAGTTATTTCTGGTTCGGTAAGCGAATTTAACTGTCGTATTTTTTTTAGTGATTTATTAGATATGTTTCTTAGATGTATCATCGGTATGTACGAGATTTCATCTTTCGTTGGTGATTCTCTTGTTTATTTTGTGTCCTTATCGATTTCATTGTGTGTGATTTTAGTGTATTTTTCATAGAGTTAAAGTAGTATGTCTGGGTTGAAATTGTTCTGTTCGGCTGTAACTGGAGTATGGTTAACTCTTTAGGTGTAGTTAATTGTTCTAGCGGTAAAGCGGTCATCTTATTAATCATTGTTTGAAAGTATGGGTATTTATGTGCTTTAGCATGAAAGGATTTTGCATTGATATTATTTTCTTTCATTGTGGGCTTCCTGTAAATTTCAAATTTGTGTATGTTGTTGATGTTACTAATTGCCAGGTCTACAAAATTTATTGATCCCTTGGTTTCAGATTTCATAGTGAATTCCACATTTGGATGTAGCTGGTTTAGTGCATTGTGTATTTGTTGAATGTCCGTGTCGTCTCCGTCTTTTAATAACGAAATGTCATTGAAACAGCACTCTTGGATTCATATTTATAATGTCATTAGAAGATGTATATCGCGCTACGGACTCAGAAGAACGTAAATCGCGTAATAGTCATAATATATTTTCGTTACTGCATTCAACCATAGTGAGAAGTCTTCTGACTTTTAAGAGACACTTCTTTTTTTTTTAATCAAATCCTATGGGACGATGCGAACCACAGGTACGTGGTCGTGAAATGAGACAGTACAGAATGCTGATTCAACAATTTATAAAGCAGAGAATTAAAAATCATGAAAAAACTTGTGAGAGAGTATACGAATTAATAAACCGTCACAGAAAAAAGATATTAACTATTACAAGGAATTCCTGTTTGGAACAGAAGGAGTGTACCACTAGGAAATCTTCCAACATGGATTTGAATACTTGGGATCATTCAATTTTCTCAATCCTGTTGAAGCTTTTTGAAACTGCAACCTGCTGAACTGAATACTCATTTCTTCATAGAGTTTTAAGAAGTGTTGTCCAAGCGCACGTCGTTTTCCTGTCTAGTATTCACTGAATGAATGAGTCAATGCTGTCGAACCACAAATCCGATGATGCAACAAACAGTACGTACAGGGATGCCAGAGTCAGATTTCCGATATGTCTAAACAACGCCCATCATGAAGTTCGTGGAATTGACACCGCAGATCAGTCAGAGCGCACTTTTCGAGTCTAAGAATATTTGTGATAAAGGCACAGAGTTTCCCTATGATGTAACGCCATACGAGATACTAGAGTGAAAGAGAGTAGAGTGAACAATCCTCTACTCTTTAGTGTCAGTGACATTGGAGAATATCTTATAATAAAGAGAGCAGCATTCACTTTCTGTACAAGAATTTGAACGTGATACTTCCAGGCCGGCCGGAGTGGGCGTACGGTTCTAGGCGCTACAGTCTGGAACCGAGCGACAGCTACGGTCGCAGGTTCGAATCCTGCCTCGGGCATGGATGTGTGTGATGTCCTTAGGTTAGTTAGGTTTAATTATTTCTAAGTTCTAGGCGACTGATGACCTCAGAAGTTAAGTCGCATAGTGCTCAGAGCCAGTTTTGTCATACTTCCAGGAAATGTTTTCACCTACCATCGGTCCTAAGAAATTGTGACAGTCGGCTTCGCTAACTGTTTGACCAGTGGGAAAATAAAATTTCGATTTTTGAAGAGTTCAGTAACAGGAACTGTATGCACTGCGTTTTATTGCAGTTAAGTGTTAGTCTGTGCTCAGAAAGCCACGTGCTGATGTTATTGACTACCCTATTAGCTACTTCACTTATTACGTTCAACGTCTTTCACAATAACGCTTGTGCCATCTGTAAAGAGACATCTGTCACGTTTCCTCGGAGACGTCTGTCATGTTTGGTAGTAGATCATCAATATATGAAGCAACTAAATATCTCGAGCGCTGGCGGGGTCAACTTTGTATTGTCATATGGGAACACCCCCCTCTCCCCCCCCCCATTTTATTGCATATTCGGATTCTACTCTAAAAACAGCATACGTTTACCCAAACCACTATTTTCCATTCGTGGTAGATGGAGCTGTAATCGACAAATATCTGATGTGCCTGCTTTTGCAATTAAGAACAGACGAATTCGATTGTACATTTCATTTACGATGTAAATGTAACTTAAAAGTGTTCTGACAGTCGATATTTATGTTGGAAATTTACTTTAGTATTGCAAATTTGATTGTACAGAACGATATGGTTGATCGGTTCAATGTCTAGTTAGAAACTAAGTTTGGCGTGGTCCAAGAACATCGACTTGGATGTAATAGTTTTCTGTTCCCATCGGGATATTTGATTTCGATGAGCCCCCTTTCTTCTCACTATTGGGTGCTTCATTTCGGTGTGTCCACTTGCCCCTCACTATTGAAGAGCTTGATTTCGGTGAGATCCCTTGCCTCTCACCATTGGGGAGCTTGATTACGTTGAGTTCCTTTGTCTTTACCAATGGGGTGCTTGATTTTGTAAGTAGGCTGTTTAGGTTTTCATATTGGTAACGCCACGTAGCGCTCTGTATGAAAATCACTGGCTGTGCTATGTGCAGTCTGTGGCTGGTTTGCATTGTTGTTTGCTATTGTAGTGTTGGGCAGCTGGACGTTAACCGTGCGTAGCGTTGCGCAGTTGGAGGTGAGTCGCCAGCAGTGGTGGATGTGGGGAGAGAGATGGAATTTTGAGAGCGGACGATCTAGACGTGTGTCCATCAGAGACAGTAAATTTGTAATATTGGATATCATGGACTGATATATGTATTATGACTTTTGAACACTATTAAGGTAAATACATTGTTTGTTCTCTATCAAAATCTTTCATTTGCTAACTATGCCTATCAGTAGTTAGTGCCTTCAGTAGTTTGAATCTTTTATTTAGCTGGCAGTAGTGGCGCTCGCTGTATTCCAGTAGTTCGAGTAACGAAGATTTTTGTGAGGTAAGTGATTTGTGAAACGTATAGGTTAATGTTAGTCAGGGCCATCCTTTTGTAGGGATTATTGAAAGTCAGATTGCGTTGCGCTAAAAAATATTGTGTGTCAGTTTAAGCATAGTCATGTATAATTTTTCTAAGGGGACGTTTCAATTTTGGTGAGTCCCCCCTTGCCTTTACCATTGGGATGCTTGATTTCGGTGAGTCCACTTGCCTCTCACCATAGGGATACTTGATTTCGATGAATCCACATGCCTCTCACCACTGGGATGCTTGATTTCCGTGATTCCACTTGCCTTTACCATTGGGATGCTTGGCTTTGGTGATTCCACTTGCCTTTCACCATTGGGATGCTTGATTTCGGTCATTACACGTGTCCCTCACCATTGGGGTGTCCGATTTCGATAAGTATCCATGGCAGGTGTGCCTGTCGCCATCATTTCATGGACATTTTGCCTTATTAAAATGATTGTGGTTTGTATTGCGCCGGCTCTCGCGTAGCCGCCATCGCTAGGGTTAAGGCTGTTGGATGGAAACGAACACTGAAATCAGCCTCCCTGATGGCGGAGTTCGAGGGCCCCCACGAAATAAAGCATTCCGATGGTTTGCGTACTCACCACAATCAACCCCGTATCGAAGAGAAAGCTATGTTACCATACAAGTAGCTTATTTGCCAGAAATGTCAATGTCTAGCCACATTATTTGTACTGTACAATCGCATTTGTATCACTCAAGTAACGTTTGAACATTAGTGATCCAGTTCTTTACTGAAAAAAACGGTCAAACTTGATATTTGTCGATTACAGAGCCTTCTACCATGAAAGGGAAACTGTGGTTTGTCTAAATTGGTTTTTGGTGTAGAAATAGAATATGACCTTTTGAAAGTACGAAGTTGACACCACCCACGCTGGAGGGATGGTTTGGTGGTGATCATTTGTAGCACAGGCAGATGTTCTCTTTACTAAAATTAGCTTTTCACCTTCACTCTTTTTTTATTTTTCGGCGATGCGTCGTTTTCGAGATATTTAGTTGTTTCAAGTTAAAACAAACACTATACATATCAAGAAAAGTAATGGATCCGGAAGAGAACCCTATGGTCCTCCTCCACTCCCCCTCTCTATTCATGATGCCTGTCAGATTCAAACCTCATCTCCGTTTGCCCATATTGAAGGACAACCTCTGCTTGTTGCTTTCCAGACGTGAAGTCAATCGTCACGGACTGTGCGGCTGGTCCCGGCGGAGGCTCGAGTCCTCCCTCGGGCATTGGTGTGTGTGTTTGTCCTTAGGATAATTTAGGTTATGTAATGTGTAAGCTTAGGGACTGATGACCTTAGCAGTTAAGTCCCTTAAGATTTCACCCACATTTGAACATTTTTTTGAAGTCAATCACTGTTGAACTTTTTCTTAGTCCCAAAATGTTTCAACTTATGCAAAAGTATTGCATGGTCCACACAATCAAATCCTTTTTTTATATAAAAAATAAAAGTAAATTAAAAAACGACTGTTCTTGACCCATCGTTTAGCCATACTAGTGCCTCACTCCTGGAATTAATACACAGCATTTTCTGTGAATACTCCTTTCCTGAAACGAAACTACTTGTCTGACAATAAATTATGTCTACATAGACTGTTTCTTAAAAAAATGTCATACCTAACGGCCCCGGTTCGATTCCCCGCTGGGTCGGAGATTTTCTCCTCTCAGGGACTGGGTGTTGTGTTGTCCTTATCATCTTCATTTCGTCCCCATCGACACAAGTCGCCGAAGTGTCGTCAACTCGAAAGTCTTGCATCAGATGAACGGTCTACCCGACGGGAGGCCCTAGCCACACGGCATTTACATTTTTATGAAAGTGTGAATTGTTATAACGATCACTAATTGGAAACGGATGGGAGACGATTATGCTATCGAAAATGGTGCGAGCGTTAGCGAAAGAATGTTCTCAGCGACTACTGATAATGTTTCCGAACTGCGGTACAGCACTCGTTTTTAGTGCTTTTGGTCGGAGAAGGAGACACCGGAACTGTCTGAAGCACCGAGGCGTGAGCGCTGCATGTCCAACTTCCCGCGAGAGATTAAAATTGTTTATGTGCCAACCCACACGGACACTACTTTACGCTGAGGCTTTTTGCAGCTGCGGACGGAGGTCTCAATCCTACATCATGCAGAGAAAAAACACGATGTTGGCAGAGAATGTTTCGAGCATTTCTTGTTCTAGTTCTAAGTAAAGTTAGTCTCCTTCTCCCTGTTTCCGGATGTACAATGGTATAGGATGTCTCAAAAACCTTCACTCTATTTCACAAGCGGATATCTCCTACATTAATGAACACATACTTCTGGGATACGTTTCAACGACGCTTACAACTACAAATTTTATTTTCAAATTTACCATACGATTTTACAGGGACGTATCTTTTACAAGTACATTTAATCTTGAGGTAAACATACGTAGTCTAAAGGCTAATGCCTTGTCGCTGCACTATCTTTTGTCATTTGCACTTTGTTCAGTTCCATGCAACTGCCACAGCCTATGCTCTCCTCGATTTCTTCTAAATACTTCATCCTAGGCCGTTCTCTTCCTTTTTTCCCGGTACTTTCCTTTCAAAAATGTCTATGATGGCAGTTTGGTGTCTGGTAACATGTTTATTAAATCTGATTTTTTTCTTTTCATTTCCTTCAATAATCTTCTCTCTTCGTTGACTTCTCTTAAGACTTCCAGGTTGACTTTTCTTTCTCTCCGGTTCCGCTCCTGAGATTTTCCGCCTTATCAGTATTTCAGCAGCTTTAATTCGATTCCTTTCTAACTTATAGAGAGTTCAACTTTCACTTTTAAAGAGCCGTGTACTCCACACAAATGTTTTGGTAAAGGATTTTCCGACAGCTATATTTCTTTTTTAGATGGTTAAAATATTTTTCTTACCCATAAGTAAATGTTTTGTCAGTGCAATCATTGTCACCATACTAAACAGGCTTCCTCAAACAATTCCCATGAAATTTTCCTTGTAGTTTCTACCATAATTTCATAAGGACTTACTGTATTTGTTCTACTGCACCAACAGCCAGATTCCAGATTACGTAAGGAGCTGATCTAAAATTCCAGTGAGTCCAGTGCTAAGCTCAAGAACAGATTTCCTTTGCAAACTTGACATGCGTTACTGTCAGTTTTCCAGTGTGCCTGTCTTCCATTTGCTCTCCCTGTTATGACTTGTACGCGTTCTTTTTTTTGTATATCACACGCTTGCATACTGAAACGAAATCCAGGGCCTTACCAGTACTTTGTATTCGGAAGCCAATGCATTTATTATTCTCTATATACGCTATATCAATCGTTTATCCAAGTACGATGTCAATCGTTGTATCAAACTGAAATCTCATCCAGTTTCTGAATATCACTGCACAGTTATTCAGCAATTAGTTCTTGTATACTTAACAACGTCGCCAGCAAACGATCAGCATCTACATCTACATAAAGACTCCATAAGCCACCGTTCAGTGAGTGGAAGAGCGTACATCGTACCAGTATCATCTATTTTCTGTCCTGGTCCACTCGCGTATTGATGGAGGTGTGGGAAATGCCTATCTATGAATAAACGCCCCTGAGTATTATCCTTTCCCCATAGCCCCTGCGCGAGATATACGCGGATGACACCATAATGGTATGCATTGCTCTTGTTGTACATCAGACATCTAGGTATTGAATCGTCTCTAAACTTAGCTAACAGCATTTCGCGAGAATTACATAGTCGTTTTTCCAAGATTTCCCACTTCAGTTCTCGAACTATTTCTGTTAGAGTTTCGTGAAATGCAGGTAAACGCTTCGCGTGAACAGGCACTCATTCTTCCAGTGGCTGCAATAGAGAAAACAGCTGTGTCAGGAACGGTAGATGGTCCGCACTGCGAACAACATTTTCATAATTCACTACGTACATTGTAAATGGCTTCCAGGTTGTAAATTTTGCATTTCCTTGCGAAACAAACGCATAGAGACTAAAGACTTATTCTGTTTTCATCACGGCCATATTATTGTTTCGGGATTCCAAATACCTGGCGTTCGCAAATCCTACACTTCAATCGTAACTTGTTTAACGACTGACTAGTTAATGAACACTTCATGCCCATGTGGTCATCCTTGTTTCTCGGCTTCCTTTTTTATAACATCTTAGTTTCTCTGTGTGTATTTTTTCAGTGCATTTTGTAGCAGCCATCGAAGTATAATTTTGTGTGGTTTCTATCTCCATAACGCGTTGTGAGGCTTCTAATTTTGACCACATGTGCATGTATCTGTGATGGGAACCCCCATAGATTTGGATAATTTTTCTTACAATTTACTGATTTACAGACAGACGACTGTTTAGCCTGTTCTTCAATACAAGCCAATAATTTTCCGCATCTTTTATTCCATGGGTCCCAAACCTCGTAACTAACGCATGTGTATCATTTAATACTATACATGCCCCTGGCAGCAATAAAAATGTATTTTCTTTGGGCGTATCGGTATAAAGTAAGTTGTTCACTGTACACGTCCATTCGATCATGGACGGGTGCAGAGAATATCCTCGCGCACAATCATGAGCCAAGTGAATTCATATTAGAACTAGAGTCAATGCTTTATCAAGAAACGAGTTCAGTGCATGTAGTTAACATATAGATTTCGTTATGTCAGATTTCAGGTTAAACGCACGCTCTTAAATTCTCGATTTAAGCATACCGTTTCTCTTTTAACCACTCTACCATCTCATAGAGTGAGACAAAGAAAGAACGAAAGACCATGTTGCCACGTTTCACACCAACGTTTAAAAGTATCTTGGCTGATCCCGGACCTTTGGATCCATGGAAAGTGACGGATAATTGTTTAACGCTGTCACCTCAGAGGACGCCGTAGACAGTTAAACTCGGGGCAAAAATGTTCAGGGTAACGCGGTAGTTACTCTTTAATGTCAGAATTACAGCAAGTGCTCGCCACAGGAATATCTCGTAGCTTTATGGTCACTGGCGCCAGATCTCAACGAACAGCTGGTATGAGCAAGATCTCCTCAGGTCGTAGACCTGCCTTTCCCATAAAACTGTTAGAAACACTCAGAAAACAAATATGTCCGGAAAATCCAGGACTATATTCTCCGTCTGCAAAGGCAGAGAGATAATTCTGCTGGCATCGGGGAACAAAGGAATTCAGGTTAACAAATTAGCGGATGCGAGAGCCAAGCCAGCACATACTCAAAATCAAGTGGCAGAATCTGCTGTCCCACCACATGCTCCTGAGGTACAGGAACAAGTGTCAGTGGTGAGAAGAGTGGCTGGAGAACTGACTGTTCGGCGATGGGGTACCCCTTCTCGCCACAGACACAAGGTGTAGTGCTTCAATCCCGCTTTGAGATAGGACGCAGAATGATGACGTATGGATTCCTGCTCCTATGAATGAACCCTCCAGTGTGCGATGCTCGTGGTGGATGTGCACTGGTTGCCATAATATTGTGGCCACTGTTCACGGTGAAAATGAATGCCGTTTGGTGATATTGTGGACATGACACGGTAAGCATGTGTAAGCAAGTATAAGAGGAACAGAAACGAATGGGTAATCGTTCTAGCGACAAAAAGAGCTGCAAATGGGTAAATCCCCTTATATACGTGACTTTGACAAAGTGCGTATTTTTATAATTCGGCGCGTGGGTACGAGAAGCAAGTGGGCTGTTCGTGTGCTACTGTCGTGAGCATCTGTGGGAAATGGTTCAAGGTCGGTGTAACTGCCACTAGCAACAAGATGTTCGACGTTCATGCCTCAGCTCTGAACATAGAGTTCGCAGGCTTGCCTGATCTGTGAAGTAGCATAGAGGGCGATCGGTAGCAGATGTGACGACAGAATACAATGCTGGTGGAGGCGCAAGTGTTTCGGAGCACGCCGTCCAGGTACATTGTTGCACAGGGGGTTCCGCATCAGACCACACCTACGTGCTCCCATGTTGACCCAACGACATCGGCATATTCCTATTGCAGTAGTCGTGGGATCATTGAGAGTGGACCGTGTATCAATCGAAACGTGTCGCATGGACAAATGTATCAAGTTTCTAAGAATTTTTAAGATCGTGCAGCCCCGTCAGCAACTGTGATAATTAAATATATAACATGTCAGCCTCGGTTGCAAATAGAAACCAATCAGGCGGCCGCTGTGGCCGAGCGGTTCTAGGCGCTTCAGCAACCACGCGGCTGCTACGGTCGCAGGTTCGAATCCTGCCTCGGGCATAGATGTGTGTGATGTCCTTAGGTTAGTTAGGTTTAAGTAGTTCTAAGCCTAGGGGACTTATGACCTCAGAAGTTAAGTCCCATAGTACGAGGTGCATTCAAGTTCTAAGGCCTCCGATTTTTTTTCTCCGGACTGGAAAGAGATAGAAACATGCGCATTGTTTTAAAATGAGGCAGCGTTCATTGTCAATACGTCCCAGAGATGGCAGCACCGTACGGCAGATGGAATTTTACCGCCAGCGGCGAGAATGAGAACTGTTTTAAATACTTAAAATGGCGACGTTTTCCTTACTTGAACAGCGTGCAATCATTCTTTTTCTGAATTTGCGTGGTGTGAAACCAATTGAAATTCATCGACAGTTGAATGAGACATGATGGAGTTATGGATGTGTCGAAAGTGCGTTCGTGGGTGCGACAGTTTAATGAAGGCAGAACATCGTGTGACAACAAACCGAAACAACCTCGGGCTCGCACGAGCCGGTCTGACGACATGATCGAGAAAGTGGAGAGAATTGTTTTTGGGGATCGCCGAATGACTGTTGAACAGATCGCCTCCAGAGTTGGCATTTCTGTGGGTTCTTTGCATACAATCCTGCATGACGACCTGAAAATGCGAAAAGTGTCATCCAGGTGGGTGCCACGAATGCTGACGGACGACCGCATGGCTGCCCGTGTGGCATGTTGCCAAGCAATGTTGACGCGCAACGACAGCATGAATGGGACTTTCTTTTCGTCGGTTGTGACAATGGATGAGACGTGGATGCCATTTTTCAATCCAGAAACAAAGCGCCAGTCAGCTCAATGAAAGCACACAGATTCAGCGCCACCAAAAAATTTCGGGTAACAGCCAGTGCTGAAAAAATGATGGTGTCCATGTTCTGGGACAGCGAGGGCGTAATCCTCACTCACTGCGTTCCAAAGGGCACTACGGTAACAGGTGCATCCTACGAAAATGTTTTGAAGAACAAATTCCTTCCTGCACTGCAACAAAAACGTCCGGGAAAGGCTGCGCGTGTGCTGTTTCACCAAGACAACGCACCCGCACATCGAGCTAACGTTACGCAACAGTTTCTTCGTGATAACAACTTTGAAGTGATTCCTCATGCTCCCTACTCACCTGACCTGGCTCCTAGTGACTTTTGGCTTTTTCCAACAAAGAAAGACACTCTCCGTGGCCACACATTCACCAGGCGCGCTGCTATTGCCTCAGCGATTTTCCAGTGGTCAAAACAGACTCCTAAAGAAGCCTCCGCCGCTGCCATGGAATCATGGCGTCAGCGTTGTGAAAAATGTGTACGTCTGCAGGGCGATTACGTCGAGAAGTAACGCCAGTTTCATCGATTTCGGGTGAGTAGTTAATTAGAAAAAAAATCGGAGGCCTTAGAACTTGAATGCACCTCGCACTTAGAGCCATTCGAACCATTTGAATAGCTAGTCTTTCTTAAGCGCTCCGAATCCGTTTGTAGGGTTCTCGCTCTCCTCAGAAGTAAGTCCAGTTTCAGATTACGCCATTAACTGTTTTAATGGTTATATTAATCCAATTCCTAATGTAAATGTAGCTACTGTTTATGCATCTATATTTCCACGCGTGCACGCGCATGACCATCAGCGGTGCTCGGTACATAGCTGCTCGCTGCGATTAGTTCCGGAGCAGATCTCGCGGCCTACCGACTTTGTCCGCGCAGTGTGGCCTGCTGTTTCTCTTCAGCTAAGTAACGTAGATTTATGACCGGGTACTACAGTGCTACAGTTTTATACCCGATATGGCCAAACTTTGGCATGCAATAGTTTAGTGTCTATAGCTTCTGAAGAAGGCCGAATTATTTTGGCTGAAACCTAGGTAAAGATTGGTTTCTATTTGCAACTGAGGCTGACGTGTTGTATGTTTAATCAAGTTTCTTTTTCCAAGTTGATCGTCGCATCCGTCATAGAGGCGAAGGGCTGATCGAAACCGACTCACAGCGGACGCACGTTAGTAGGGGCAGTATTTGGGGAAACTCACCTAGGCTTCCGTGGACTGTACGCTGAAATTTCCCAGATACTAGCTAGGCAGGCGGAACCTGAGAGTGTCGGTGACGTATGCGTATTACCGGCTCAGCTGGAGCCAAGAATCTTAATTTGCCGCCAAAAATTACACGTTCTCGCACATGGTTGCAAATCTATTGATAGGTAACGGTAGCTCGTACGATGGGTTGAAAACGTAGCGTGTATATAAACTGTCCACTATGGCTCCGGCGAAAATTAGAATCCGCCAAACTGGTGTTCTACATCGATCAGTGCTTCGCTAAGTCTACATGGCACTAGTGACCAGTGTCGCTAATAAATATACCTTCTGTTTTATAAGTGAAACAGAGCCTCCATAATCGAAGGGAACGTGGATGAAAAAAATGGCTCTGAGCACTATGGGACTCAACTGCTGTGGTCATAAGTCCCCTAGAACTTAGAACTACTTAAACCTAACTAACCTAAGGACAGCACACAACACCCAGCCATCACGAGGCAGAGAAAATCCCTGACCCCGCCGGGAATCGAACCCGGGAACCCGGGCGTGGGAAGCGAGAACGCTACCGCACGACCACGAGATGCGGGCGAACGTGGATGATCTCACAATCCCGCTGTTATCAAAAGCGGTGCACAGCAAACGCTCATGTGGTTTAATAAGATGTTTCGTTGTTAGAGCACGAACAGATAAGGTGATTGTCGAACAACACCATGTTTTCATTATGTACTGTAGTCTCCTACCATGCTGCTTAACACTTCGTAAAACAAAGATAGATAGTTATATGTACGTGTAAAAAATAATACGTTTGCACTGCAGTAGACCGATACACTATATGTTTCTAAAAGTATTTCCTCGGGACTGTCTTCTTGTTTTTTAGGTAAACGTAGCCTCTTTCTTCTCCTTGATAGTAATGCACGGATTGTCACAAAAGAAATCATTTGTGAGATTTTTTATTGATTATGGTGATTGAAGTAATGAAACTGCATGCATGAAAGGCTACGCTACCTCCCTAGGTTAAAAATATGGTTCGGATTGTTATACTGAATGATTATGTCATTAAAGTAGGATTTTCCGCCAATATTCTCACTAAACACCTGATATTTTTATGTATAAGCTTAAAAATAATTAAATTTAAAGAGTTGGCCATCTTATCGAAAATGCTGTGTTATTTACTGGAGTTTTGTTGACGTCTGAGGCTAGGAGAACGACCAAGTTATAAGTGTGTTACTGGAATTTTAGCCGAAGTTACTAGTGTTTTACCGTACTTTTTCTGCAAACAGGTTAGTTAGTGATGGAAAATATATTTAAACTTTTAAGTAAAATGTAAACGAATCTCGTTTACACTTACCCGAGAGTCGAAACTTTTCGGAAGTTAATGCGCTAGTGGTCTTGTTTTGTAAAAACAGCCCAGATCTAATTTTTCTGGAAATAACCGTGAACACTACATTGGATGGCAACTGGAGCGAAAATACTGTGACACAGAAATAAGTCGAAGAATTTTCTTAAAACTGAGCAAATCTTGAATTGGGTTATTTGCTTGGACCATGCTGAAAAGGTCTTCCACAACAGCTTGTGAAAGCAGGCACAATAAAACAAAATGGAAACTTTTTCCTTCAGAAGATAATTCAAGTTGTTAATTGCTGAGATTGTTTGCCATGACTACAACTGTTTTCCACGTATCTCTTTTCTCAGTTTTCAAACGATGTAAGAACATTCGTGAGGAACTGAACTGATCTAAACATCTGGAAAATTATGTTATACGATATGTAGCTGATGCAGAGTAGCCTTCAAGTATCTGTTGTTCTATTGCACGCTTAGCTACTGCGGGAAGACTAGGATTTAAAAGTGCTTAAGCGGGACCAACTTTCCTTTTATCATAATACCCTGGTCTTATTATATTTCCTTGTATTTTTCAAGCAATGTTCAATTTTTCTCTTTGTAAAAATCACACTGCTTTACAACAATCTCAACGGAGAGAGATGGAAGAGGCAAATTATTGTCGTCAGCGATTTTCTTGGGAAGGATAATGTGGTCGGAAATTGTTAAATGGTTTTTCAGATTCATCAGCATAAGCGCTACATCAAGTATAAAATACAGTTTCTTAACACCATTCTTGTGATTCATCTCAAATTGATCAGATGTAAAAGGAAGAAAACAAATGAAAATAGAAATTAAAATATAATAAGATATAGAATTTAAAGCTCTTACATAACTGTTTTACGAATATGATAAACTTGAGAAGACAGTAGTACTACGCAAAGAGGAAAAAAATTGCTTACAACAAAATGATCCTCACAGAAATAAACACAGATAATGACCACTATCTCATTCGGATCTCTCCGAGTAATTTGAAGCAACATTTTATGCAACTTCCCATTCTTTCGAACATTCAAAAAAGATTTTCAGATGTTTTC
The DNA here is from genome assembly GCF_023864275.1 of Schistocerca cancellata. NCBI lineage: Eukaryota > Metazoa > Arthropoda > Insecta > Orthoptera > Acrididae > Schistocerca > Schistocerca cancellata. The sequence continues at coordinate 703,787,010 of NC_064626.1, forward strand.
ACAGATGCCTTTGTACGATGTGGTACTGCACACTATTTGTAGCCCATTTTCGGAAATGTAAATTCCAAAGGAAATAGTACTTTGAAAGATCTTTGAGGCAGTAGGAACAGCGTGCTATCCAGTGACGTCACAGGCATCAAATGACTCAAATGGAGCATTTTAGTGCTGTTTCAAATTGTCTGAATTTCACTGGTTTTTTTAATACTGAAATTCATGTAGGTAAAAAAAGCATGTTATGATCGTAAAATGACATAATTAATCGCTTAAGACGATATCCAGGAAACTGTCAAATATCCTGTTATGTTGGAAAAGCATTTATTCATACGTATAGGAAATAGTCTGTCACTTCAGACTGAACGAGATGGCACAGTGGCTAAGAACTGGACACGTATTCGTAAGAAATAGAGTTCAGATTCCTGTCTCATCGTCATTATTTCAGTTATCCGTGGTTTTCGGCCCGAAAAACAACCAAAACTAAAGGAAGAAATGAAATAAAGTTAAAAACGCAAGGTTCCAATAACAAGGGGTCGTTAGAGATAAGGACGAGGAAAGAAATCAACCCTTGTCTTGTCAAATGAATCACTCCATGATTTACGGGAGTTACAAACAACCACTTAAGTGATAGGATGGACGTAGCCATCCTAAGTGCAAATCATAAGTAACTACAATGACAAATGAGACAATAAAATAGACGTGGAAAAACTCTAAAAAGACAAAATATCGGGAGAAAATATACGTTGCAATTAGAATTGTAATCCTAAAATTTATTATCATCATCTTAGCTTCCCGATCTCAGAGATATGTCCTATGACATTTTTCGCTCCGAATTTGTATTTAGAAGAAATGCTAGTGTCTCAATATTGTCTTGCACTCTCTTCCGTTGAAGTAGTCTTAGTGAACCCATATAATAAAAAGGTGGTGGCTTATGATGTTATTTTAAATAACTAGTTTACACTAATATGAATATTTACATTATTTATTTGTATTATTTAATTTGCTCCTTGTCCTCATCTGATAATTTTTAACGGTTTTTCAGCAAGTATTCGTTGTTGGTCGTCTTAATACGATGATGCAACGGATCGGCCGCCATTGTTGCAGTCTTAAATGCTCACAGCAGGTCCCAGAAAACGAACCTATCTTCTTTCAATTGCATGGTAACGAAATCCGATGTCAGTTTATAAGTGTCATTTTATTGCAGAGTTAATTCTGACACACAAAACTGATTAATCATTTTTTCCACGGTCTCGCATCATCGTGTTGAAGATAGGCCTGCAAAATAGGCTTCTCCAATTTTCGTCGTTCATCATTATGAGCACCCTTTCTCTCTTTTCCCTTTCATATTCACTATAACAGATGCTAAGAACTTTATAACCACCACTAATATGTTACGTTACTGTTTTGTCGAAAGAGAGAGTATAGAATGAATTAATGTATCGGTTGCGAATTTCATATAAACTCAGTGATATAATTATGTGCATTAATTACTTTGAAGTATTTGGTTCATTGTTACGTAGTGACTATTTTGGTTAAGAGTGAGACTGAAAATGTGGGATTCAAAATTAGATGATACAACTTTTTTTTAATTTCAATGTAAATCCGCAACTGGAACTCTATTGTTACGTGAAAGATAATGGTGAACCCCTTTTCCAGTTGTGTGTTATAGATTACGCTTGACCGTGTAAGTAACTATTCGATGTTCACATGGGTAATGGAGCAGACGCCAACTGTGTGTTTCCAACTAACATATCGCACTTTTCATAAAATATTAGAGTTATTCGTTGCATTAGATCATTGATTAATTAGTAACGTCATCGTTAGAGAAACATAGATTTTGAATTAGCTGAAAGGCACAGTCAGTATCAAGGGGTGAAGCCCAACGTAGAGAGATGGCTCACTTATTTTCTGCCGAGTTCATCTCCGCTGAGAGAGGGCTGTTAAGCCCAAGGGGAGAATGGCGGAAGAGATTCCCCCCAGTTTCGGCGATGCGTGCTCTCCGATTATCGACACACCTCGCGGCGTGTCAAGTTTGATCAATAACCCAGGTGCGTGACGGGCTGTTCGCCTGTAAAGCGGGGCTGCGAGTGTCAGGGTATACAAGAGATTCACGCAGCCTGCAACATCACAGCTACCCGAAGCCCCTTCTCATGGCATTGATCATCAAGAACTTTTTTTAAAGCCTCTCAGACATTGTTTTATTTGAATATACGTTTTGTGTGTAAGGCATTGACGCACATATGAAGGATGGTTGTAAAGTTTTAAGTACCTCTGATTTTTGTTTGTTTGCAGGTAAATTTCCGCGATCCTGATGCACACTGAAATACGCTTGCCACAGAACCGTAGCATGCTGACAGGCAGTCAATACAAAATGGCGATGTCCACTGGTAAAATTTTCAGTCCTCAATCGGCTACTTCCTTTCCTGTGACAACCCGTTCAACTCAGAGCAGCACTTATATTCAACTTCCTTTGGTTATATTTCAATTACCGTCTTCCCCTACAGCTTATAAGTTCTACAACTCCCTCTAGTACCATGGAACGCATTCCCAGATGTCTTAAGACATGTCTTATCATCCTGCCCGTCTTATTATTGTCGTCCGTATGATTCTGCAGAGAACCTCGTCATTTCTTATTTTACGAGTCCGCAGAATTTTCAACCAACTTCTACAACATCACATCTCAAAGGCTTCGATTCTCTTCTTTTCCGATTTTCGTACAGTCCATGAATCACTACCATACACTGCTGTGCCCCAAAATACATCCTCAGAAATTTCTTTCAGAAAATGAGGCCAGGGTGTGATACTAGTGTACTTTTTACGGCCAGGAATACCCTTTTTGTCTGAGCCAGTCTGCTTTTTGCACTCTCTTTGCTTCGTTATGTGCTATTTTGCTTCCAAAGCAGCATAGATCCACCACTTCAACTATTCCATGATCTTCAGTTTTGATGTCAAGTTTGTCATGCACCTGATTTCTGCTGATCTTTTCGTAGCTTTCGCCTTCTTCGGTTTACTATTTCTTCTGCCTTATTTGATCCCAAGTCCTCCAAAGCTCTGTGAAACGCTGACTCCAATAATGGATCCTCTGTCTCCTTCAAAACTATGTCTTTCTATACTTTTAAATTTACGTCATCACTCTCAAAGCAATGTGAATTTCCCATTCTCCATTGCACCAAATACTGCAGTTTCTTCCAATTCGATACACGTATGGAGCGCAGAAATATTTACTATTTAAGTACCCGTATATCTTTGTGCTGTGATTAGTGCTTTGCTGTCCCTGCGGGCGGATATGTAGATGGCTGCGGTCTGTTTCTAGATTCTTCACTTAATATTGGTTCTTGAATTATCAAAAAAAAAAAAAATGGTTCAAATGGCTCTGAGCACTATGGGACTCAACTGCTGAGGTCATTAGTCCCCTAGAACTTAGAACTACACTCCGGGAAATGGAAAAAAGAACACATTGACACCGGTGTGTCAGACCCACCATACTTGCTCCGGACACTGCGAGAGGGCTGTACAAGCAATGATCACACGCACGGCACAGCGGACACACCAGGAACCGCGGTGTTGGCCGTCGAATGGTGCTAGCTGCGCAGCATTTGTGCACCGCCGCCGTCAGTGTCAGCCAGTTTGCCGTGGCATACGGAGCTCCATCGCAGTCTTTAACACTGGTAGCATGCCGCGACAGCGTGGACGTGAACCGTATGTGCAGTTGACGGACTTTGAGCGAGGGCGTATAGTGGGAATGCGGGAGGCCGGGTGGACGTACCGCCGAATTGCTCAACACGTGGGGCGTGAGGTCTCCACAGTACATCAATGTTGTCGCCAGTGGTCGGCGGAAGGTGCACGTGCCCGTCTACCTGGGACCGGACCGCAGCGACGCACGGATGCACGCCAAGACCGTAGGATGCTACGCAGTGCCGTAGGGGACCGCACCGCCACTTCCCAGCAAATTAGGGACACTGTTGCACCTGGGGTATCGGCGAGGACCATTCGCAACCGTCTCCATGAAGCTGGGCTACGGTCCCGCACACCGTTAGGCCGTCTTCCGCTCACCCCCCAACATCGTGCAGCCCGCCTCCAGTGGTGTCGCGACAGGCGTGAATGGAGGGACGAATGGAGACGTGTCGTCTTCATCGATGAGAGTCGCTTCTGCCTTGGTGCCAGTGATGGTCGTATGCGTGTTTGGCGCCGTGCAGGTGAGCGCCACAATCAGGACTGCATACGACCGAGGCACACAGGGCCAACACCCGGCATCATGGTGTGGGGAGCGATCTCCTACACTGGCCGTACACCACTGGTGATCGTCGAGGGGACACTGAATAGTGCACGGTACATCCAAACCGTCATCGAACCCATCGTTCTACCATTCCTAGACCGGCAAGGGAACTTGCTGTTCCAACAGGACAATGCACGTCCGCATGTATCCCGTGCCACCCAACGTGCTCTAGAAGTTGTAAGTCAACTACCCTGGCCAGCAAGATCTCCGGATCTGTCCCCCATTGAGCATGCTTGGGACTGGATGAAGCGTTGTCTCACGCGGTCTGCACGTCCAGCACGAACGCTGGTCCAATTAGGTGCCAGGTGGAAATGGCATGGCAAGCCGTTCCACAGGACTACATCCAGCATCTCTACGATCGTCTCCATGGGGGAATAGCAGCCTGCATTGCTGCGAAAGGTGGATATACACTGTACTAGTGTCGACATTGTGCATGCTCTGTTGCCTGTGTCTATGTGCCTGTGGTTCTGTCAGTGTGATCATGTGATGTATCTGACCCCAGGAATGTGTCAATAAAGTTTCCCCTTCCTGGGACAATGAATTCACGGTGTTCTTATTTCAATTTCCAGGAGTGTAGTTAAACCTAACTAACCTAAGGACATCACAAACATCCATGCCCGAGGCAGGATTCGAACCTGCGACAGTAGCGGTCTTGCGGTTCCAGACTGCAGCGCCTTTAACCGCACGGCCACTGCGGCCGGCAATTATCATAAGTAGAATTTCGCATGATTTTCGTCTTTGCTCAAGAGTCTGACAATTCGTCTTTCAGCATTTTCGAGGCGTTCTTTCGTGAGTGTAATGAGTCTGTGACCATGGTGCTACATGTATTTGTCTCCATTGAATATAAAATTTTATTCCTGTTTGGTATGTGCCGTGGCGCCCTAGACATCAGGCGGCGACGCACCACGCACAGCACCTAAGTAGTTTGGGTTGCCGCGAGCTTCGCTGCTGCGGCACAGACGCCGCAGGAAATCTGATTTCCGGGTCTCCGCGGCCAGAGCAGGTGGTGGTGACAACAGCGTTCAGGGCCAGGCCACCAGGCAGCGTGCACGGTGATGGTAGAGGTCGTTGTCACCTCCTGAAGATAGGCCCGTATGTATCCTACCGCGAGGTAGGCCGGAGCGAGAGCATAACAAGGCACCCCAGACCGAGTGGCTAACCACTGACGATTCGTGAAATCATGTCGTTCTTATGAAGATTTGTTATAGTTAGACGTCCCTTAATATCATTCCACCGAGTAAAGGCTTTAGAAGTCAAAATACGAGCTCGGTAACAGTAAGGTTTCATAATAGAGTAGATGGTTCAAGCTTTACTATACGAAACCGAGTTTAGTTAGGTAGAGGGTTCGTTTCTTAGCAAACACGCACAATTTTTCTTCACGTTTGCAGTTGCTAAAAGATTGTTGGACTTCGTATGAAATTAACAGAAATAATTTCTGTTATATTTATTGTTCTGTAAATGGTAAGTCCGCTCTCCGTCAGGAGTGAGTTTTTTCGATTTGATAAACTTTTATAAGCTGATATCCTTACTAAGTCGACATGTACCTTTCATTTTTGTCTCGTTACACGCTCACGGATATTGTATATTGTTTTTTGTACGGTATTTTTATGGTTTTATAGACAAGATTAGCACGTTGCCTTGGTTTTCAAATAGTGTATTGAAACGTTCATTGAAACTGAACTCACCTTGTGTGTGTTTTGTTGTGTGGTAATAGGTTGGTAAAGAACTGTGGCAATTTTTTTGTTCAATGATATTGAGTCCGTTGAAAGTCCTGTGTTTATTTGCAGGTTGCCGAATCCCCCTTCCCTCCCCATTCAACGTCTCAACAACTCCACATTGACGTAGTATAGCTGAAACTTTCTATACCTAACAGAATGACTAGAAAGAATAATATTTTGCGTACGAGTCTCACTTAATTGTTCATCAGGGATAAGCACTCGTTTATTTCTTCCTTCAAACAACTTTTACTATCGAGGTGTAATACGTAACATTGACAATTATAAGTACCCTTCGTATTTACCAGAGCAAGAAAAAAATCGGAGCTGTTAACAGAGCTAATACACTACTGGCCATTAAAATTGCTACACCGCGAAGATGACGTGCTACAGACGCGAAATTTAACCGACAGGAAGAAGATGCTGTGACATGCAAATGATTAGCTTTTCAGAGCATTCACACAAGGTTGGCGCCAGTGGCGACACCTACAACGTGCTAACACGAGGAAAGTTTCCAACCCATTTCTCATACACAACCAGCAGTTTACCGGCGTTGCCTGGTGAAACGTTGTGATGCCTCCTGTAAGGAGGAGAAATGCGTACCATCACGTTTCCGACTTTGATAAAGGTCGGATTGTAGCCTATCGCAATTGGGGTTTATCGTATCGCGACATTGCTGTTCGCGTTGGTCGAGATCCAATGACTGTTAAGAGAATATGGAATCGGTGGGTTCAGGAGTGTAATACGGAACGCCGTGCTGGATGCCAACGGCTTCGTATCACTAGCAGTCGAGATGACAGGCATCTTATCCGCATGGCTGTAACGGATCGTGCAGCCACGTCTCGATCCCTGAGTCAACAGATGGGAACGTTTGCAAGACAACAACTTCTGCACGAACAGTTCGACGACGTTTGCAGCAGCATGGACTATCAGCTCGGAGACCATGGCTGTGGTTACCCTTGACGCTGCAACACAGACAGGAGCGCCTGTGATGGTGTACTCAACGACGAACCTGGGTGCACAAATGGCAAAACGTCATTTTTTCGGATGAATCCAGGTTCTGTTTACAGCATCATGATGGTCGCATCAGTGTTTGGCGACATCGCGGTGAACGCACATTGGAAGCGTGTATTCGTCATCGCCATACTGGCGCATCACCCGGCGTGATGGTATGGGGTGCCATTGGTTACACGTCTCGGTCACCTCTTCTTCGCATTGACGGCACTTTGAACAGTGGACGTTACATTTCAGATGTGTTACGACCAATGGCTCTACACTTCATTCGATCCCTGCGAAACCATACATTTCAGTAGGATAATGCACGACCGCATGTTGCAGGTCCTGTACGGGCCTTTCTGGATACACAAAATGTTCGACTGCTGCCCTGGACAGCACATTCTCCAGGTCTCTCACCAATTGAAAACGTCTGATCAATGGTAGCCGAGCAACTGGCTCGTCACAGTACGGCAGTCACTGCTATTGATGAACTGTGGTATCGTGTTGAAGCTGCATGGGCAGCTGTACCTGTGTACACCAGTCAATCTCTGTTTGACTCAATGCCCAGGCAGAGGTGGTTGTTCTGGGTACTGATTCCTCAGGATCTATGCACTCAAATTGCGTGAAAATATAATCACATGTCAGTTATAGTATAATATATTTGATTAATGAATACCCGTTTACCATTTGCATTTCTTCTTGGTGTAGCAATTTTAATGGCCAGTAGTGTAAAAATCAGAGCTAGTGCAAAGATAATGTTCACTTTTCTTATGCAAGGAATAACATCTTTGGTTCCTACACACAGCTCAGTATGTGATGGTTTTTTCCATAATAAAATATATTACAATTGAAGTTTACATTTTTGTATACCACAGACAGAACAACATGACTAGCATATGGTCAAAAGAGGATATCCTCGTTTTCATAAAGCATCAATTTTCTGGAACACAGTATCAAGCCTAATGAAGCCGACAACTGCCGCTGGAGAGCAAAATCACGTTAACCAGCTCTTGCCGTGTGCCGACGGCGCTGTGTCTCGTGACGTTGGATATCCCTTGGCAAGCATGTCAATGTTAGCTGCTGCGCCCCGTGTGCCGACGGCTTTACCCCATCAACATTGACGTCACCCGATGTTGTAGTTTTGGCGTCATGCGCTAGGAAAGCTGCTGCCGAGTCTTGTGACGTGGCTGTTCGCGGGCCTTAGAAAACACGTGAATGAAGCCCTCTGATGCCCACTCCTGCTCCACGCTGCGTGTGCTGCACGCGGCCCCACGCGGCGCCCGCAGCCGCCCGCTCGCCGGAGATGAGGGGCGTGCCCCGACAACACGCTCGGCCGCGCCGCTCATTGTGCCGCCCTGGGAAGACGAGACGCGGTCTGCGCCGCTTCCGGACGTCACAAACTCACAGCGGACGCTCAAAAACAGCGCCGCTCTTTTCTTTCTCTGAGTGTCCCGGACTGACAGGTACCTGCGGCAGAAGATGATTTACAACATACTGTCTAGCTACAGATGTACAGTGAAGTAAACCTGAAGCGTGGTTTTGCTCTGTAATAACTAATCTGTGGCAAGACGTGCAGCATTAAGCGGAAGTCCGGAACGATAGCGTGGGTCGGCTGTTTCTGTGGACGGCTCACACTAACTCCGGAGGTTTCACCTGCCCAACACTCCAACTCCGCAAAGTGCCAAAAACTGTTATTATGGCCAGTAAACCAACACAATCGTTATTTTACAATGTCTTTATGCTATACAGGGCCTTACATGGGAGAGTAAGTCGACAATATTTGGAACTGGAAGCGTTCCGTGCTACAACCATTTGACGACATGTTGGTAACGCAGCCACTTTCACAAGTAAGTGATTAGACGTAACCCAATACACCACTTCTATTACAGAGCCAATCATTAATAGGCAAAGAAATTGCTCGTGTACTCGTTGACGGATTCTCTTCAACGAGTTACAGTTCGGCCTCTTCAGGCCCGGGTGAGCGAGATCACCTTGGAGCATCACATTCACGCCTGCTGCGCGTGAAGGTGCCCTTTGTGGCGGAAAGGGTATGCGATGGGATCGGACTTTGTGGAGGCCGATCTTGACAAAGGCGACGCGCAACTCTTCCATTACCGTGAGCTTTGCCATTCAGGTGGATTATGTTGGTGTGTTCTGTAAACATGTACACAACCTTGTCGCTCTAACACAGACACTTGAAAGAGGCCAGAAAATAAGTCAGAGAAGTAGAACCCGGACGTGTCAAACGACATCAGCCGATCCGACGTAACCACCCCCCGCCCCTCGCCCCATGAATACCCTGTTACATACAAACAAATTTTTAAGTGGCTGTAGCACGGAAATGATGCGTGTCCGGACACAGATTCCTATTGAAAATATTCTGTAATCAATATTCTGTAATCAATCCCCTCTGCATAACAAGTCCTAGATGCCTGTAACGGTGATTTCCGAACAACGTGCATTACAATGTATTTCAGGAATGCACACACAACAGTGTAAGATATAAGGGGTGACTGAAAGGTTTCCGTTTGAAGGCCATACAGTCTAGAGTCGGTATGGTGCTCAGGAAAAACAGCCATAAGCACTGAGGCAATCATCCGACCGATGCACCAGGTTGAAGATAGCCGTTTGGTGAAACACCGTGCCCTGCTACGTGAAGGAGTCTGTACCTGCCTGCTGCGCATCGTCGGCTGACACGAAACGTTGGTCTTATGAGATATTTTTTAAGTGATCGAAGGAGTGATAATTACACGGGGAGATATCCGGATTATAGAACGCGTGCTGGAATGTCTCCTACTTGAGTTGCCGTAACTTCTACATTACGACATTTGCGATACGGGGACATGCGTTATCACGAAGCAGCAACGTCCCTTGTAGCAGTTTTCCTGGACATTTCGCCTTAACTGTACGCCGTGATTTCTCCAGCGTTGGCAGTGCTGTCCCCCCGTGAAGGAGACACGAGGTTTCTTAAAATAAATAAGCAATGAGCGCTGCGTATATCACGTATCCAGCAGACGGCTGACTCTTGAACTTCTTGGGACGAGGGGACGACACATGACACCACTGCATCGTCGAGGTTTTCGACTTCAGTCCCTAGTGACGGCGCCAGCTTTCGTCGCCTGCGACAATAAGCTCAAGGAACGTGCCACCGCCATTGAACTCGGCGCACCTTCCACGACGCTGGTTTTCAACAGAAGTGCTGCACCATACACATTATTCATTGTTCGATGGATGCCTACCGGTGTGCACGTTGGTGCTGTTTGGACGCATTTGATAACAACATAGCCATAGTTTACCATTCCAGATTTACTTCATGCACCCGGGAAAGATACCAATGCCACATTGATCCCTTGCCTACATGTCGGTACTCATGTACCAGCATCGGAGTCGCGCTGCGTTGCATATACGCTACAGCAACGCCCTCAAACGAAAGCTTTTTGGTGGCTCCTTATAAAATAGAGACACTGTAAAACACAGACATTTTGAAATAACTATTGTTACAGACTAAAACGACGATAATACTTGTCTCTCCCTGTTGCGGGAGCCAGATGATGTGCGAACATTGGGCGATGTGGACAGTGCGGAAAACTGAAGATTGGGTTCGTCCAGGAGAAGCGAACACGGTTAGCCGTAGTGGCCGAAGTGGATAAGCCGACCTCTCGCCGGGTTCGAGTCCCGGTTCGCCACAAATTTTCATGTGTCGCTAATAAATAGTACTTCCAACGTAAACTTAGATTAGGAAATCGCGAATCGATTTGGTATCAGTTAACGATCTCCGCACCAGGCTTGTGGTTTTCTCTTGCCCGCTTTCCGCAAGAGAAAGAATATGCCATATTGCAGGAGTGTTCCAGTGTGATGCTAATGAGTACAGTTGCTATTACTGTTATTTTTCGTGGTCTGCTTTCCAAAGACTGATCGGATGGAGCTCTCCACGCTACTCTGCACTTGGCCGGCCGCGGTGGTCTAGCGGTTCTGGCTCTGCAGTCCGGAACCGCGGGACTGCTACGGTCGCAGGTTCGAATCCTGTCTCGGGCATGGGTGTGTATGATGTCGTTAGGTTAGTTAGGTTTAAGTAGTTCTAAGTTCTAGGGGACTTATGACCTAAGATGTTGAGTCCCATAGTGCTCAGAGCCATTTTTTTACTCTGCACTTGTGCAAGTCTCTTCGTCACTGTGTAAATAAAGCAAATTATATCCATTCGAAAGTGCTTATTGTTCGAGCCTTGGTCTCCGTCTGCAGTTTTTATTCTCCCACACAACCGTCCATTACCGAACCCATGATTTCCTTGTGCATCAGGATGTGTCCTTCCAGCCGATTTCTTTTAGACATGTTGTGCCACAAAATTCTTTACCTCCCAGTTCAACCGCTCTTTTAACTGGGAACAATATTATCAGGCTTATTCTCATATACGGGAGAGGTAATCGATAATATCGGAAATAATTAATAACATTTAAAAAGTTGTAATTAAAATTATCGCCGTATAATTTGTCATTAGAAGAACGCCCGCAGCAAAGTAGCGCCTCTGGGAAATCAAAGAGGGTTCAACGCGGCTACTTTTGTTTCTAAATTCCGCTGTTAAACCATGCGCGGGGCCGGCCGAAGTCGCCGAGCTTTTCTAGGCGCTACAGTCTGGAACCGCGTGACCGCCACGGTCGCAGGTTCGAATCCTGCCTCGGGCATAGATGTTTGTGATGTCCTTAGGTTAGTTAGGTTTAAGTAGTTCTAAGTTCTAGGGGACTGATGACCTCAGATGTTAAGTCCCATAGTGCTCAGAGCCATCTGAACCATTTGAACCATGCGCGGGTCTTGCTAGTTGTCCTGTTTTCTGCGCTCTGAATAAGTCTACGTACCTGCGGCGTGCGGTATAACTGGTATTTCCGTGTGATATGCTGTGGAAGGGATCAGGGCACTTCTGTTAAACTGCAAGAACAGTGACTATTGTTAATTTATACGGGTCAGACTTACGTTGAAACTTATACTGATGTCTAGGTAGACCTTTACCGCAAGGTCAGGGGCTAAGAATGTCATAAGAATTGTGTGTGCGAGAGAAAGTAGCGCTCAGTATTAAACTATATTAAATGCCGAATACCCGATAACAGGATCTGCGGACTATACGAAGAGACGTTAAATTGAATATAAGAACGGAACTGGACATTTAGCATTGGGAAAGCAAAAGCATACGAAGTCTGAATGACTGTATCGTAGTAACGGACCATAGACCTTGAGTGACGAACAGTAAAAGTCATGGACATTTTACTTGCCGTAATTGCTGAGAGCAATTGTAGGATCAAACCTTCTCTATATAGAAAACGCAATAATTCATGATTGTTTAATTATTATTAAATGTTGTTAATAAGAAACCAAATTTAATTTCCACAATAGCATGTGTATTAGTCAACGATAATCATATGCAAGCTGCAAACTGTATCTCTGGATGACGGAAGGTTCGATTAGGAAATATCACGCATTATAAAGTGTGACTTAAAAAGATGTTTAACATTTCATTTGCAATCGTAGAGGACTAATACAAAATCAGTAACAGTGCGGATAAGTAGTAACGTCGGAAAAAAATGGTCAACGCCGACTTAATGTTGTCTGACGTGAAAAACTTTTCAACAAAAGTAGCATTTAATAACCAAAATATTCAACGGATTGAGAAACTCCACTCAGTAACATTACTTTGCTTTTTATACGTCCCGCACAGCCCTGAGTACAAACTTCGTATTCGAAGCGCGAAATAGCGAATAGATTTTCTGAATAGAGAGAGGTAATATCATGCTACGCACACCTTTCCTTACGTAGATGAGTCGGTATCTCATACGTGATGTAACTTCCAGTAATCATTTAAGTTTCTGCGACTTTTTGAAAGCTTTACTGAGTAGTACAGGCTCGTATTTCAAGTGCGTCTATCCTTCACATGAGACAAAAACGTACGAACACATTCGCAGTCATATCCTTAATCTACCACATCCGTTCTGCTACACACCGCACTCTCTGATTTTACGTAATTGTACACCTCAATGTCACTTAATATGAGTACATCCATCCTTCAGGAGAGCCATTAACGTAACTTCATTCACTGTCTCTCATTCTACACTAGTCTTTAATGCGCTAATTAACACTACAGTAAATTAATTTTTTGCGGAAATTTATCATACAGAATGGCCGGCCGGAGTGGCCGTGCGGTTCTAGGCGCTACAGTCTGGAACCGCGAGACCGCTGCGGTCGCAGGTTCGAATCCTGCCTCGGGCATGGATGTGTGTGCTGTCCTTAGGTTAGTTAGGTTTAAGTAGTTCTAAGTTCTAGGGGACTGATGACCTCAGAAGTTGAGTCCCATAGTGCTCAGAAGCATTTGAACCATTTTTTATCATACAGAATTACAAACTTTCGATGTAGAATGCTTATGTAACACTTCTAAACTTATTGCGATTTTTTTAAATTTACATACTTGTAGAACAATTATTTGAGAAAAATTAAAATACTGCGGAAGTTGTTATTCTGTCTACCAACAGATGACATCAAAGTGCCAGTACGTAGCTTGAAAGAACAAAGTTGCTCAACCACTAATTGATGGCGTGGGAATGTACTTTGTGGTTTACAGCCAGGACGATACTTCATTATACACTCTCAGAAAAGTATATGAAAAAAGTTACAGCAAGAAAAAAAGTTACGTTAGAACTTTTGTCCAGCGTGCTGTATTGTTACAACTTATCCCGCTGGAATTTGCCATCAGCGCCGAGGAAGCCATCAAGTGTGAAAGGAAGCGCGCTCTCCACGGTAGTGTCCACATAGTCCACAACTTTTGTGTTGCTCCCCGTTCCTACCACAAGTCCCTTGGAAGCCTAGATGATTATCCCCCACATAATAATACTGCCTCAACTGATCTACGCCTGTGGTGGGTGCATGTTACGAACAGCGATTCACCCGGTTGGCGGCGTGATTACGACCATACGCCTAGTGAAAAAAGAAACGGGCTTCATACGACTACACAACAAGTTTCGTTTGAACTGTGATCCCGTGCCCACTGCAGATGTAGTTGTCAACAAGGGCACAAGTAGGGGTCTTCTGCTACGGAAACCCGTGAACAACAATATCCGCTGAACCGTGTGCTCTGAACAATTATGCTTAAAGTAGCGTTGTACTCTGTAGTCAGATCTGACACAAATCGCCTGTCCTGCTTTGCAGAGAGGGTAAACCTCCGACAAACATTTCTTGTGAGGAGATGCGGACGTCCAACGTTACGTATCCTTACTATTGCGGTTACCACGTTCTTTTGCCCTGTCTTAAAGATTTATCTATTTGATTGTTTTATGAAGTGAAATAGCTAAGTACGTCATCTTCTTGAAACACTGCCCTGCAAAAGCTTAGACAGAAGTATTCTCTATGGTTTCCCTGTTAGCCTATTAGGTAGTAACAAACTTCTCTTGAGTCATGCTTAGTATACCTATTATCACACAGCCAGAACCTGTGAAAATGTGATGGATTGAAACTTAGAGAATTCATAACGGTTTTTCTCTGTCACATTGATCTAGTACAAGAAAAATGACGGAAGTAAAATCTTATGAAAATGTGTGTGCCAATTTAAGTCACATACACCGTGACTTAACAAACTGTAATGAAGCAAACGCATGTAGCTGTGGTTATTCGGTTTAAACGTACAATTAAGTATTACATAAACTGAAACGGCTCCTCACAGAAGCATAAGCTTGTAGACGTATTATCACTGTGGAAATGTAATATTTTTGTAACTTAGCTCACATGTCTATCATCAAGTGACATTTCGAGGAGTTGACCCACGGATCATGAAGATAGTGAAATGCATGCAGCGATTCAACGCTTCGCCTGCAGTGCGAGCTTCTCTGCGCAGCAATTGTGTTGTGTGGGACGCCTACATACAGGCGCCTTACTCCTAGGCAGCCGGTAGCACAGTATGTAGGCGACTGCTGAGCTAATATTGTAACAGATAAATGACTCTTGGGGTAACTGGTAAACAATTAAAGTTGTAAATCACATGTAGAGTTATTTAACAGCAAACTGATTTCCATTTGAGTTAAGTTCTTTTCTGTTTCATGTTCTTTATTTATTAATGAATTCATTTCAGATATCACTATTACAGATATCTCTTACACCTTACAATATATTTTCAGCGAGCAACAAAGCAATACGTGCAGTACACGACGGTATAACAGTAATAACGACAATGATAATAATTATAATAATAGTAATAATAATGTGGTATTAAAGCATCTCAAAAGTTGCAGCATTGTAAAAAACAAAATATTTTTGTTAATATTGTCCAAATAAGCAAAAAGACAAACCGTAGATTAAATACATATGTCACCGTGTAATGTACAGAACAAAACCTTATTGTCACATGTGCAATATACGCAAGTTACAGCTTGAAATTTCCCATTGAATGCTATATTAAACTAGAGGTCTTAAACTGCTTTCGATAAAAGTCAGTTGTTTATTTCAGATAGAAAGCACCACAACGGACTCAGGGATTAGTGACCACCATGTCGTCATACGGAGATTCACAGTTGCAATATCCAAATCTACCAAAAATAAACGCAAAACGTATCTATTTAAATGGAAATAAAAATTTCCTTGACGCGTTCTTAAGTGACAGTATCCTGCCCTCCCAGTTAACTGTGTAATGGTTGACCAGATGTGGCCTACGCAAAACAGATCAGAACACTGTGGCGGAAGCAACGAAAAATTTACAAGATCACAAAATCTCCAAGACTGACAATATTTTGTTGAAGCTCGAAACATAGTGCCGACTTCAATGCGAGATGTTTCTAATACTTTCCATCACGAAATTCTGTCTCTAAATCTGACAGAAATTTCAAAGAGATTCTGTTTTATGTGAAGCACATCAGTGGCAAGACATAACCAGTCCCTTTATTACATGATGCCAGTGGTAATATTACCGAAAACAGCGTCACTAAAGCGGAGTTATTAAACATATTGTTTCGTAATTTCTTCACCAAAGTACTCGAAGTAAATATTCTAGAATTTGCATCAAGAACAACTGCCAACATTAGTAATTTAGCAGTAGATATCCCATATGTTTCGAAAAAGCTTAAACCACTTAATAAAGGCAAGGCGTCCAGTTCAGATTGTGTACTAGTTACGTTTCTTTCAAAGTTTGCTGATGCAATAGCGCCATATTTAGCTAGCATAACAACCGCTCGCTCGACAAAGGATCCGCACCAAAATACTAAATAAGTTGCTCGGATCACACTAGTGAGCCGGCCGCGGTGGTCTAGCGGTTCTGGCGCTGCAGTCCGGAACCGCGGGACTGCTACGGCCGCAGGTTCGAATCCTGCCTCGGGCATGGGTGTGTGTGATGTCCTTAGGTTAGTTGGGTTTAAGTAGTTCTAAGTTCTAGGGGACTTATGACCTAAGATGTTGAGTCCCATGGTGCTCAGAGCCATTTATCACACTAGTGTTCAAGAAACCAAATAGGAGTAATCGGATGAATTACGACCCATACCACTGGCGTCGATTTGCAGTCAGATTTTGTAACATATACTGTGTTCTAACATATTACCACGAACATAACGGTGTGCTGAGAACTAGCACGGATTCAGAATATAACGTTCTTGCGAAACACAACAAACCCTTTATTATCACCAAGTAATGAATGCCGTCGACAGGGTACCTCAAATTGATTCCATATTTCTAGATTTCCAAAAGGCATCTGAGACGATTCCTCACAAGCAATTGCTAATAAAGTTTCGTGCTTGTGGAGTATCGCTTCAGTTGTCCTACTGGATTCGTGATTTCCTATAAAAAAAAATCACAGCACGTAGTAATCGACGGAGAATCTTCGAGTGAAACAGAAATGATATCTGACGTTCTCCAAGGAAATGTTATAGGCCCCCTGCTGTTCCTAATTTATATCAATGATTTGCGAGACGATCTGTACAGCCCTGTTAGATTGTTTGCAGATGATGCTGTAGTTTAGCGTCTAGTTAAATCACCAGAAGATCAAAACCACTTGCAATATGAGTTAAACAATATATCTGTATGATGCGAAAAGTGATAAATCTGCATAAGGAAAAATGCGATGTCATTCGCATAAAAGCCAAAAGAAATACCTTAAATTTCGGGTAAACGATAAATCACACAAATCATAAGGCTGTCGACTCAACTAAATACCTAGGAATTACAATAAGAACGACTTAAATTGGAACCATCACGTAGATAATTTTGTGGGTAAGGCGATCCAAAGACTGAGTTTTCTATGTAGAACGCTTAGAAGATGCAACAGACCTACTGAAGAGTATTGCTGTGCTGTAGGGGATCCGTGCGAGATAGGATTGACGCAGAACATCACAGAATTGCAAAGAAGGACAACTCGTTTTGTGTCATCGCGAAATAGGAGAGATAATGTCGCGAATATGATAAGCGAGTTGGGTGGCGATCATTAAAGTAAAGCCATTTCACGTTGCGGCGAGACGTTTTCACGAAATTTCAATAAACAACTTTTTCTTATAAATGCGAAAATATTTTATTTTCGAACCTACTTAAGGAGAAATGATCATCGTACTAAAAAAAGAGGAACCTGAGTTAGTACGGAAAGATTTAGGTGTTAATATTTCCTTTGCGCTACTCGAGAGTAGAACGGTAGATAACCAGTCTGAAGGTGATTCCAAGAACCCTCTACCAGACACGTAAGAGTAAATAGCAGAGTAGTCATGTAGATGTAGATGCATACTCAAACAAAATTAATGATCTTGGTGAAGGGATGGCGGGTCTGAGGAAACTAACTGTACTCTGTGATAAGTGGTAATGTGATTTAAGGCTTCCCGTTGATCACTATAAAGTTATTACATTATCTGAATGTGCCACAGCAGGATTGTATTTGTGAAGAGAGGACGTCTAAAATCAATTTTGCAATGAAATGCATCAAGTTTCAAGCTGGGAACAATTCAATGCCTATCCTTGTGTAAAGAAGCGTAAATGATGGGAAAAAATTTTATTTTTTATCTTTCTGGTCTATCTTCCGTTGCTCAGAATATTACTTTAACGATTTTTAGTTTATATCTATCTACATACAACTGAATAAATAATTAATGTAAGGTTAGTTAACTGCTAATGCAAAATGTCCTTTCTTCAGATGTAAAACACCTGATACATTTTTATCAAAATTTAGTGATAAATGCTTGAACATTTTAAACATCTTGATATATATTTAAAATCAGAGTTAAAATTAGTGTGTTTAAAATTTCAGGTTTGTTATGTTATTAGATAATCATTCTGTGACCAATAGAGACATTTAAATTAAGGAAGACTAAAACCACGTTTCAAAATGCACATGTGTTCATATTCAAACTTTTTAAGGTAAAAGTGGCTGAAGCTGCTGTATTTTATAGTTAGGAGAACAACATGGGGGAGGCTGTGAAAGAGGGTGTTCTATGTTCACGCTAGAACTCTCCTCTAGAGAAGCACAGGAGCTTGTTTCATAACTTTATTGCACTTTCTTCTCCAGTTTCGCATTTTAGGTATTGTATTTCTAAGCACATATCATTATTACATACGTTAGAGAACTTTAAGTATGTCTTCGTGATAGGAAGAGGAATTATCAACTTTTCCTTATATTGCCTTGCAATTCTTCTGTGTCCAGCTGCACTGTATTTTATTAGATGCATTAGCACTCGGTTTTCTTTCCTCTGTAACATACGATTAAGACGATTTTCCTTTACATTGTTGGACTTCTATACAATATTATACCTTCTATGTTTCTTTCTACTATGTATGTGTATTATCGTTGGTTACGTCATTTTTGCCATTTATTTTTTCGTTTATCACCACAGGTTAAATGTTTATTTTTTTTGATTTTATGCTAACATTTGAATTCCAAAATCCGATAAACATTTTGTTATTTCGACTTCTGAATACGGTTTGACGTTTTCCTAAATTTTCAATACGTCGGTCGTGACAGCTTTAAATAAAATTTAGTGTAACGGTAGATAACATTTCAAGCAGTTGAAACTACGATCCTGCTTTGTTGTTCAGACCTTACCAACGCCTTCTAGATACACAGGCCTATGGACAGCATCGATATTGGGACAAGACGTCACCAGTCTTAGATTATTTGTTATACAATGCTTCAGTTCACGATCGAATTGTGTTGAAAATGTGTGACACTTGAAATTATTGTAGTTGAAGCAGTATACGCCTGTATTTCTTGTTTAAATTATAGGATACAAGTGCTGTTTTCCCTATTGCAATCGAAATTATAAATCCGAAGAAGAAATGAAACTGCACATGTTCCGATTATCAAATGCAAGAAGGTAAGAAGTTTCTGGCTCCCTGCAATTACTAGAAACGATTTTATGCCTAAAAATCGTTCAAATCATGATAAATTTCTGACGTGTTATCTGTATCCACCACGCTATATTTGTCAGTTGTTTTTAAAAGTAGTTACATATAAAGTAAAGAGATTATTGTTCTGTAATTAAACACCACAGCAGACAAGATAAGTACGAAGCTGGCTACGAAACATTTGTCATTCACGTAAATGGTTTGACGATATATATATATATTGGCCACGACTTCTTGGTAGATGATTGTTGCAGTGTCTGTGTGTTTATGGGTTGCATTTTTTCATATGACTTGTCAAGCCAATGGCAGCACGGCATCTCTTGCCGCAATTGTCACAAGCGTATCTGTCTGCTGAGGCAGCAGCACTGGTAGCATTGCGAAGCTTTTTCTGTCTTAATCTGTCTAACAAGCCTTCATCATACTTCGACATTCCAGATGATATATCATCACGCCACTCTGGTCTCATGCTAGCCCGTGCCTCCCATCTGTCTGTGTCGATTCCAGAGCTCTCCATATCTCGTTTACAGGAGTCCTTGAACCTCAATACAGGACGTCCTACAGGTCTTTTGGCTGTAGAGATCTCTCCAAGCATCACCTCATGTGGTAATCTATCAGGATCCATACGGTGGACGTGTCCCAGCCAGCGGAGTCGTCTCTGCTTCAAGACAGCTGAAATGCTGTTGCAGTTAGTTTTAGATAGCACTGCTTCGTTGGTAACTCGGTCCTTCCACGTTACTCCGAGGATGGATCTCCGTCACCGCATGTGGAAAGCATTAAGGCGACGTTCTTGTTTGGCATAGGTAGTCCATGTTTCCGATGCATACAAAAGGATGCTGAGGACGCGAGTTTGAAATACAAGAATTTTTGTGGTCAAAGAGAGTTTGTTGTTTTTACAAACACGTGTAGAGAGTTTGCCAAAAGTTGTCGCAGCTCTTCCAATGCGAGCATCAATTTCCTTGTCAACAGACATGTTTGATTCTATAGTAGATCCAAGATAGCAGAAGTTATCTACGTCTTGCCCTCTGACCATCGTAGCCAGAGAAACCTTTACTATGGAGTTAACATTTGTCTCATGAAAGACAGCAGGAATTTGAATAAATTATCAATCGCTATAGTACTATATCCTTTTTATTTTGAACATAACTATGGGGAAGGAACCAAATTTAGACAATAGCGCCCTCAACCAGAACTTTTGGTACGATCAGTATTATTCAAGATGAGATATATATTGAAATAGTCACTTCCTAGTTATTTCTACTATATATTACTAGTACTCTCCTAATGTGGTTTGACGAAGGATAGTAGTATTGATTGTTGTTGTGCTGTGACAGATCTGTTACAAACATTTCCAACTGGAAAGTGTTGTTTAGACAGCAGCTGCTTTCACGAGAAAACAAGACGAATTTTAAATGTAAATCTTGAAAGATCGAGGATAAAAGAAGCATGTATTCCTTCGATATTGACTGGTTGAACATCCTACCTGTCATTGCAGCTGGCTTTTCCCTGATGAAAAGCGAAGCACAACTTTTGAAAGACATGGATGGAAACGCGGAGAGGAATATCAAGAATATCAAAACGAAAATAAAATTTCAGGTGTATCTCTGTTAATAAGGAGTCATAAAGGTGGAGTTTTTTTATTTTATTTTGTCTTATCTTTTGCTTCAAGACCGTCATCAGTAAGACACAGTGTAATGTTTCTTAACATAGAGACACCAGTATCTGTACCTCAGGTGCGTTACTCGGTAACTACTAATAGAAGCTTCAGTTTATCATAAAGCAATTTTAGTTATAACTATCGAATATAAATAAATTCTTCCTGAAACTAAATTTTTATCATGATATTGGAAGTATAGCTACTGAAGTCTGTTGAAATCCGTGCACATTCTGATTCTGTAGATAAACTGCTCTTATTAGAGACACTATAAGGTATTTTATATGCGTTTATTGAAAAACTAATGATACAGGTGTTTTTTCAGTTTGTAAACTTTGAAACACATCTTGTGAGTAGCAAGCACAGACTAAAATATAAACCAGAGGATCTATTGTTTTTCTCTCTTATGCAAATTTTTTCTCCAGCTGCCTACAGCTTCGTTAATAATCTGGAAACTCGTTAATGCCTGACCCAAATACGTTTCGTTTTCATATGACTCTTCCAGTAGGCCTAATGCTGCTACAGTGTGTGAACTTTTTCAACGAAGCTATCATTCCTTTTCTTCTGGATTTTTCTAAATCCATTTTAAGAATCCCTGTTGCCTGTAAATTTTTCTGTAAGACATCTCCTTTGAGCTGGGGTCATTTACATAACCTTACTCATTTGAGAGGACATCACCATATGTCTACAGTCCACAGTAATTAAAAACTGGTTAATATGAGCAATAGTGTGAACTGGAAGTTAAATACCTGAGTTCAAAGATTCTGATAAAATATGGAAGTGGCTAGTAAGACACTTTTTTAGTTTATCTTAAATATTTTGGGATGTTTTCATTTTAACTACCTCTGGGATGTTTTAAAGAAAAAGTGGATTCATAGCACTGTAAGAATATTTTTTTGGAGAGACATCCAATTCTCATCCCCTGTGTGTCCCTGTTAGAAGTCTTCCGATCGTCCATGTAATAAATTATCTCTGAGTGGTGCAGCCTGGTGAGCATTTATAATTAGAAGTAACTGTACTTTCTCTCTTCTTTAACTAAATATGACAGATGAAGATTCTTTGTTGCCGTCCTATGACCACCGTAGCCAGAGAACCCATTTACTATGGAGTTCACATTTGTTTCAAGAAAGATAGCTGGAATGAGAATAAATTATCAATAACTATAGAACTATGTCCTTTTTATTGGGAATATTACTATGGGGAAGAAACCAAATTTAGACAACAGCGCCCTCAACCAGAACTTTTGGTACGATCAGTATTATCCAAGATGAAATATATATTGAAATAGGCACATAGAATGACTTCCTAGTTATTTCTACTAAATTTTATTAGTACTCGACTAATGTGGTGACTTTTAGAAAAAAATCTGTTTTGAGCATTTAGATTGTCAGAACTAAAATAAGATAACCCCAGCGATATTAATGATTATGGCTCTGAACTTTATTCCACTTTTTATTAATGTAGCCACTTCTCCTTCCCTTGTATTATGCCTGCCGTAATTTAATACTGACTATAATACATTTAGATCCGTCTGTTCACTTTCTACGACATCCAAATGATATTTTGTTACATATTATACAGCTGTAGAACTACTTTCAGATATTTCAGTAGCCTTTAGTTAAATCATCTTTCTTATGTATCAGGCTTGTTATGTTTTCATGAAACAGTCCAAATTTATTTCGATAAAGTCTTCTACAAACTTAAGAGTGAGCATAGTCTTATTTTAGTAAAGTTTGAATTCCAATTTGCCACAACTTCCTTCAGTTGACAATGTGCCTAACAATGAAATGTGGTCAAGTTTTCTGAATAACTTACCTGTTAACATGCATCTATATCTACATCTACATAGATATTCCGCAAGCCATCGTACGGTGCCTGGCAGAGGGTACACGGTACCACTACTAAATATTTCCTTTGCTGTTTCACTCGCAAATGGAACTTGAGAAAAGTTACTGTCTTTATGCTTCCGCAAGAACTGTAATTTCTTATATCTTATTTTCACGCTCCTTACGCGCAATGTATGTTGGCGGCAGTAGAATCGTTTGGCAGTCAGCTTCAAATTTGAGTTCCCGAAGCATCTCCGTTAACATTTACGTGTTGTTCGAATATACCGGCAACAAATTTAGCAGCCCACCACTGAATTGCTTCGATATCTTCCTTCAACCCGACCTAGTACGGATCCCAGACACTCGAGCAGTACTCAAGAATAGGTCGCACCAGCGTCCTAGTTTCGGCCTCCTTTACAGGTGAACTACTCTTTCCTAAAATTCTCCCAATAAACCTCAGTCGATCATTCGCCTTCCCTACCACAGTCTTCACACGCTCGTTCCATTTCATATTGCTTTGCAGCGTTACGCCCAGATATTTAAACGACTTGACAGTGTCAAGCAGGACACTAGTAAAACTGTATCCGAACATTACAAGTTTGTTCTGCCTACTAATCTGCATTAACTTTCTCTTTTCCACATATAGAGGTAGCTGCCATTCATCATACCACCTGGAAGCTTGGTCCAAGTCGTCTTGTGTCTTCCTATAGAGATTCAACTTCGACACCTTACAGTACACCACAGCGTCTACATCTACATCTACATCTACATCTACATGGATACTCTGCAAATCACATTTAAGTGCCTGGCAGAGGGCTCATTGAACCACCTTAAAAATTCTCTATAATTCCAATCTCGTATAGCGCGCGGAAAGAACGAACACATGTATCTTTACGTACGAGCTCTGATTTCCCTTAGTTTATCATGGTGATCGTTTTACCCTACGGAGGTCGCCGTCAACTAAATATTTTCGCATTCGGAGGAGAAAACTGGTGGTTGGAATTTCGTGAGAAGATACCGCCGCAACGTAAAACGCCTTTGATACTGTCCACCCCAAATCCTCTATAATTTCCGTGACACACTCTCATATATTTCGCGATAATACAAAGCGTATTGGCCTTCTTTGGATTTTTTTGATGTAATCCGTCAATCCAGTCCGGTAAGGATCCCACATCTTGCAGAAGTATTCCAAAAGAGGACGGACAAGCGTAGTGTAGGCAGTCTCCTTAGTAGATGTGTTACATTTTCTAAGTGTCCTGTCGATAAAAAAATGGTTCAAATGGCTCTGAGCACTATGGGACTTAACTTCTGAGGTCATCTGTCCCTAGAACTTAGAAATACTTAAACCTAACTAACCTAAGGACATCACACACATCCATACCCGAGGCAGGATTCGATCCTGCGACCGTAGCGGTCGCGCGGTTCCAGACAGTAGCGCCTAGAACCACTCGGCCACTCCGGCCGGCTGTCAATAAAACACAGTCTTTGGTTAACCTTCCCCACAACATCTACTAAGTGTTCCTTCCAATTTAAGTTGTTCGTAACTGAAATTCCTAGGTATTTAGTTGAATTTACGGCCTTTAGATTTGATTGATTTAGTGTGTAAACGAAGTTTTACGGATTCCTTTTAGCACTCATGTGGATGACCTCACACTTTTCGTTATTTAGGGTCAATTGCCAATGTCAGCACCATACATATATCTTTTCTAAGTCGTTTCGCATTTTTTTTTTTTTTTTTTTTTTTGATCTTCTGATGACTTTGTTAGTCGATAATCGACAGCGTTATCTGCAAACAACCTAAGACGGCTGCTCAGATTGTATCCCAAATCGTTTATATAGATCAGGAACAGCAAAGGGCCTATAACACTACCTTGGGAACGCCAAAAATCACTTATGTTTTACTCGATGACTTTCCGTCAATTACTACGATCTGTGACCTCTCTGTCAGGAAATCACGAATCCAGTCACATAGCTGAGACGATATCCATAAACACACAATTTCACTACAAGCCGCTTGTGTGGTACAGTGTCAAAGCCTTCCGGAAATCCAGAAATACTGACTCGATCTGAAATCCCTTGTCAATAGCACTCAAAATTTCATGCGAGTAAAGAGCTAGTTGTGTTTCACAAGAACGATGTTTTCTAAAACCATGTTGATTGTGTGTCAATAGACCGTTTTCTTCGAGGTAATTCATAAAGTTCGAACACATTATGTGTTCCATAATCCTGCTGAATATCGATATTAATGATATGGGCCTGTAATTAAGTGGATTACTCCTACTACCTTTCTTGAATACCGATGTGACCTGTGCAACTTTCCAGTCTTTGGGTATGGATCTTCCGTCGAGCGAACGGTTGTATATGATTGTCAAGTATGGAGCTAATGCATTAGCATTCTCTGAAGGGAACCTAACTGGTATGCAGTCTGGACCAGAAAACTTACTTTTATTAAGTGATTTAAGTTGCTTAACTACTTCGAGGATACTTACTTCTATGTTGCTCATGTTGGCAGCTCTTCTTTATTCGAATTCTGTGTCTGTTTAAATTTGGCATGTTTGTTTCGTTGTTTCTGCAAGAATGTTTTCAACCGTTTTGTATACCAAGGAGGATCAGCTCGGTCGTTTGTTAATGTATTTGGTATAAATATCTCAATTTCTGGTGATACTATTTCTTTGAATTTAAGCCACATCTAGTCTACACCTATGTTGTTAATTTGGAAGGAGTGGAGATCGTCTCTCAGGAAGGCGTCAAGTGAATTTATATCTGCTTTTTTGAGTTGGTATATTTTTCGTTTATTTTTGAAGGATTTGGGTATTACAATATTCAATCTCGCTACGACAATTCTGTGTTCACTAATCCCAGTATCGGTTTTGATGCTGGTTATTAACTCAGAATTATTTGTCGCTAAGAGGTCAAGTGTCTTTTCACAACCGTTTACTATTCACGTGAGCTCATGAACTAACTGCTCGAAATAATTTTCAGAGAATGCGCTTAGCACAATTTAGGATGATAACTTATGCGTTTCGCCGGGATTAAAAATGTATTTTCGCCAACAAATCGAGGGTAAATTAAAGTCACGACAACTATAATTGTATGAGTCGGCTACGTGTTTGAAATCAAACTCAAGTTTTTTTTAACCTTTCAGCAATTGTATCATGTGAACTGGGAGGTCGGTAAAAGGATCCAATTACGAGGGCTGTCCAGAAAGTAAGTTACGATCGGTCGCGAAATGGAAACGACTATGAAAATCCGATAAAGCTTTGCAAAGATGTGTTGGGCAGTGTCTCTAGTATGACTCTAGGTAGAATTATGTCGCTCTTTTTATTCCCGAGCTCTTAGTGAGCGCGTAAAGATGTTATAGAAAATAGTGTCTCCCGCCAAGTACGAGGGTCAGGAGAGAATTTTCCCCTGAAGCTATGCAACCAACATTACATAACTGTCGTGCGGTTTCTTCTTCAAGACAATTCTCAGCCTCATTCTGCAGGGCCAATGAAGATGTTCCTGCATCGTTTCAATTGGAAATGTTTGGTTACCCACAATACAGCCCGTAATTGTCTTCCACTGAGTTTCATCTCTGCTCAAACGAACCGCTGGCTGTGAAGACAACATTTTGGGACAGACAACGATCTTTAGGCCAGCGTAGAGAATTGGCGGAAAGCACTGGCGACTGCCTTCTATGATGAGGGTATTGGAAAGTTGGTACAACGCTATGACGAATGTCTGAGTCAGAACGGCGACTACGTAGAGAAGTAGCTGAAAGGTGTAGCTAACTGTTACAAATGAAACATTTCTGATTTTCACTGTGATTTTCATTTCGCGATCAATCGTAACTTACTTTCTGGACAGCCCTCGTATTATGTTATTCCGGTTGCCAACAATGACCTCTGCCAATACTAACTCACAGGAAGTATCTACTTCAATTTCGGGACAAGATAAACTACATCTAACAGCAACAAACTCGCCACCGCCAACCATGATTAGCCTATCCTTTCGGAAGATCGTTAGTTTCTTCGCAAAAATTTCGATTGAGCTTATCTCCGGGTTAAGCCAGCTTTCAGTGCCTATAACGATTTGAGCATCAGTGCTTTCTATTAGCGTTTGGAGCTCTGGTACTTTTCCAACACAGCTACGACAATTTACAACAGTTATACCGATGGTTCCTGTATCTACGTTCTTCCTATGTCGGGCCTGCATCCTTTATGACTGAAGCCCTTTGTTTTCCTGAGACTCTATAACCTAAAAAACCGCCCAGTCCACGCCACACAGCCCCTGCTAGCCGTGTACCGCCTCTTGCATATAGTGGACTCCCGACCTACTTAGCGGAGCCCGAAACCCAACCACCCTTTGGCGCAAGTCGAGGAATCTGCAGCCTACACGGTCGCAGAACCACCTGAGCCTCTGATTCAGACCCTCCACTCGGCTCTGTACCAGAGGTCCGCAATCGATTCTGTCGACTATGCTGCAAATGGTCATCTCTGCTTTCATCTTGCAAGGAAGAGTGCAGCCTTTATCACTTCTGTTAGCTGCTCGAAACCAGAGAGAATATCTTCTGACCCAAAGTGACACACATCATTGCTACCGACGTGAGCTACCACCTGCAGTTGGCTTCACCCTGTGCCCTTCATAGCCTCGGGGAGGACCCGTTCCACATCGGAGATGACTCCACCCAGTGTGCACATGGAGTGCAAATTGGTTTTCTTCACCTTCTTGTAGCCATGTCCCTAAGGGGCCCTATAACGTTGGAGCTCCCAGCTATCAATAATCCCACCCTCCATGATTGCCCAGGTCTTGTAGGCTGAGAGGTTTCCTCTGAAACGGGACAGGCGACGGCATCTGGCTCAGCGACAGTGTCAGCCATAGACAGTGTGTTTGTCAGACAAACTGGGGAGGCCTTACGTGTGGCCCTCTGGGAAGTCTTTCGCCGCCTGCTATGCTCCACGGCGATCACCCACTCGACACAACCTCAGTGCGAGAAGTAACTGGGCTGGCTACTGGTGAGGACCGGTTGGAGGACTCGGACGTGCTGGACATCCGTTGGATCTCCACAGCCGGCCCACAACAATGCTCATCTAATGCAGCCTCAAGCTGTGTAACCGAAGCCATCACAGCCTGGAGCTGAGAGCGAAGTGTCACTGACTCAGCTCGCATCGCCACACAACAATCACAGTACTTATCCATACTAAAGTCCGTGAAAAACTGAACTACCCAGATGAACGGACTATTGGCACGTGCTGCGGAACTCTACTGTAGACTCTGACGAAAACGCAGGAACTGTTCTAATAAATTAGATTAATACGCAGAGATTCAAAAACCTGACTACCGAAGCACTCAGGTAGAACTAAATTATTCGCACCTGATTAGGAACTTGTAATATGTCACAAAATCGGTTTACTTCCCGACATAAGCGAAAACGCGAGAACTGTGGATATTAAATATTAAATTAACACGCTGAAACTCAAGAAATTAAAGTATTAAAGCACACAGATGATATAAAATTTGCTCCTGGTTAGGAACCGTAAAAGTCACAAAATCGGTTACTTCCCTGTTACTGCGTCTGATTCTGCCGGTTTTTTTTGCTGCTGCCTGACTGACAAATAAGCAAACAACTGCAGATTGCTGCCCAACCTGTCCAGCAAACCATTTATGTACGTAGAGAACAGCAGCGTCCGATCATACTTCTCTGGGGCACTCCTGACGTTTCCGTTGTCTCTGACAATCACTCGCTGTCGAGGACAACATGCTGCCTCCAAGCCACTCACATATCTGAGAACTTATTCCATATGCTCGTACTTTCATTAACAGCCTGCAATGGGGCGCTGTGTCAAATGCCTTCCGGAAATCTAGAAATATGGAATCTGCCTGTTGCCCTTCATCCAATGTTCGCAGTATATCGTGTGAGAAAACGGCAAGCTGACTTTTGCACGAGCGGTGCTTTCTAAAACCATACTGTTTCGTGGACATAAGCTGCTCAGTCTCAAAAAGTTTATTATATTCGAACTGAGAACACGTTGAAGGATTCTGCAGCAAATCTAATTTAGGGATATTGGTCTGTAACTTTGCGTGTCCGTTCTTTTATCCTTCTTATACATTGAAGTCACCTGCGATTTTTCCCAGTCTCTTGGGACTTTGTGCTGGGCGAGAGATTCACGATAATTACAAGCTTGGTAAGGGGCCAGTGCTGTAGAGTACTCTTTGTAAAACCGAATTTGGATTCCATCCGGACCTGATGATTTATTTACTTCAAAATCTCTAGTTACTTCTCTACTCTGGGGATGCTTATTACTATATCGGCCGTATGGGACTCTGTCCGATGATCAAATGTCGGTATTTTTGTACGATTCTCCTGTGTGAACGATTTATTAAACTTGAAGTTCAAAACTTCTGCTTTCGTTTTGCTCTGTGCAACTGCCACAGTAGACTGGTGAACAAGGGGACTGAATGCAAGCCTTAGCAGTTTTACGTAAGACCAGAATTTTTTCGGGTTCTCTGCCAGCTCTTTTTCTGAGGTGGGACGGTGGTAGTTCTTGCATGCTTCGTGCATAGATCTTCTCATAGACCCACGAATCTCTTCTAACCTTCGTTTGTCGTCATTTGTCTGTTCCTCTTTAACCGAGATGCAGCAGTCTTTGCTTCCGCTGCATCCTCCGGATTTCGTTATGAAACCATGGGGAACTTTTTCATCCTTTATCCGCTTACTAGGCACGTAACTCTCCAGGCCACGATTTACAATCTTCTTAAACTTTACACATAATTCTTCTACATCCATCTTACTGGAACTAAGTGTTGTCAGTTCACTGTCTAAGTGAGGTGCTAATAACTACTTATTTGTTCTGTCTAGCAGAAACACTCTCCTAGCCTTCTTCACCGATTTATTAACTTTCGTAATCATAGTTGCTGTAATGACATCAAGAACGCCTTTTCTATGCTGAAATTGTCGATAATATCAGGCCTATTTGAAGCTACAATATCTTAGATGTTTTCATTGCGTGTTGGCTGCCGAGCTAGCTGTCAAGACTGTTTTCGGAAAACGTGTATTTCGCGTAACTGTTTGATTATACCCCTCCCCCCCCCCTCCCGCAATGATTCCATATACACATCAGTCTATAATTGTTAGGTTAAAGTCGCTTCCAACTAATATTGCATGATCTGGGTATTTACGCGCTATTGAGGTTTTAGGTTAGTGTAGTTTAACGTCCCGTCGACAACGAGGCCATTAGAGACGGAGCGCAAGCTCGAGTTAGGGAAGGATGGGGAATGAAATCGGCCGTGCCCTTTCAAAGGAACCATCCCGGCATTTGCCTGAAACGATTTAGGGAAATCACGGAAAACCTAAATCAGGATGGCTGGAGACGGGATTGAACCGTCGTCCTCCCGAATGCGAGTCCAGTGTGCGCGCTATTGAGCATAGCCTTCTTTGAATGACTCTAGAACTGTCACATCGGAATCGGGTAGCCAGTAAAAGCATCCAGCAATTAACTTGGCTTCGCCTACACCTGTTATGCGCGACCAGATAACTTCACTGTCACAGTCAACTTCTACCTCATAAAGAAAATATTTTTGTCAATTGCAATGTGTCCTCGTAGCTGAGTATTACGTCGTTGACTTTTAAGTGATGTACCCACGTTAAGTAATTCTGTCCTAATTTCAATTTCTGCTCTGAGAGAGTTACATGACATTGCGTAGTTATTTCTTGATTCTGATTCACTGGATACCGGTACTGGTGAAAAACTAAACTTTTTCCCAGTTGTTGGATGTACGAAGGCTCTTCGGAAAGTAAGGAACGATCGGTAGCGAAATGAAAACCACAGTGTAGTTCAAAACTGTTTTATTTGCAACAGTTAGCTACACCTTCCAGCCACTTCTCTACATAGTCGCCGCTCCGACTTAGATACCTGTCGTAACATTGTACCAACCTTCCAATACCCTCGTCATGGAAGGCAGCCTTCTGCGATTTCCTACAATTTTCTGCGATGGACTGCAGCTCGTCGTCAGTGCCGAAATGTTGTCTTCATAAGCAGCTGTTCACTTGAGCGGAGAGGAAAATCAGAGGGAGCCAAGTCCGGACTGTGTGGTGAGTGATCAAACACTTCCCATCAAAAACACTGCAGAAACGTCTTCAATGCCCCAGCAATGTGCAGCCACGATCCGTCACGAAGAAGGAAATTCATGACTGTTATTTTAGTAAATGTCATGCAGGTTAGCATGACAATTTTTTTAGTAAATTTTTGTGTCCACTCATCTCTCAATATGTGCTGACTGCACACGAAATCCCCTTCATTTGGTGAAATGGACCATCTTCTGAGACAATGTTCATTAAATCAGAAAACACGACAAAGATCTTCAATTTCCCTTATTATCCAGGCCTTTAGGAACCACAAACGCGAAAAATTTATGTGTGTTGTATATTCTTAATTTAGAATTCTGTCAAAGAGTGCTCTTAATTTTGTGAAAAGGTACATACCCTGTAATTCTTCTTGTTACACTGCTTAATATATGAAACAATAAATTCATTGAAACAAGTTTCAAAGGTAATTTAATTTCAGAAGCAGCTGTATTTGTATAAATGACCAAAATGATTCTGTATACATTTGTACAGTTGTCCAAAATGATCCTTTAGCCCTCTGAAATAAAAATCCTGGAATCTCAAAAAGCAGACAGAAAGATAAGGAATACTAAACATTTTCGAGGAGCCACAGAGAGAATTAAAATTTATTCTTAAGCACAGAAATGGCTTTTTACAACATGAATCAGTAAATCATTACAAAAAGACAGAGATACATAACGCACACAGCAATACAGTACGATGTAGTGAAATATTTGTATCACTGAAAAAAAATGAAGACAGAATCGTTCATCTCTTTAATACTTGAAACACAAATGTGGTTAAAAATCTCTCGACATACGAGGGCTATTGGGAAAGTAAGGAACGATCGCTTGCGAAATAGAAACCACAGTGAAAATACGATGAAGCTTTGCACAAATGTGTTGGGCAATGTCTCTGGTTTCCCTGTAGATAATCGTCATGTCGCTCGTCTCTGTTCTGAGCGCTCAGTGAGGGCGTAAAGATGTCTAGAAAATGGTGCCTACCGCCAAGTATGAGTGCCTTCCGTGAGATTTCGCCTGATTTCACGCAACTAAAATAAGAAGGAAAATAAATTCTTTTATTCTGTAGAAGCACTGTTGCTTGATTTCAAAAGGGAAAAGTGTGTCTTTTTTTGCACGTGACTAATCTTTTACTACAAGGAAAGGTAAATTCCAGAGACAACAGAGAAAGAACGAATTTAAAACTGCAGTTTCTATCCAGGCCTACAGATGTGTATTTTCAGTAAATTGTCGAAACAATTTCACCTGCTCACAAATCGTAGAGCAATTCCGTTTCAATATTTTAACAACATAAATTTCCGAACGTGGGCAATTTCAGAGTAACAGTGACTAAACGCTGTATGAGCATTGATCAATATGAATTCTATCGTCTGTGGCTACACAGATCATCTATGGACGCGTGAGAATACGAACTGAACAAATAATTATGGTTGTTAGATAATGAGTACAATTGCGATTGTGTAGAAGTGAATCTCTAGATATATAGGACGTGTCATCGATCGAGGGTTCCATGGGAAACTAAATATTGATTTTTCAAAAAGTTCTTAATGAGATGCTGCTATTGAAGGACATGGTACATAGTAGGATGTTCTGAAATGACGTGGTGCAACACAATTCTTGAAGCTCTCGATGTTGTTTGTATTCTAGCCTTCCGTTTCTTGCAGTCTGTAGATAAATAGAGATATTTGATTCCTAAATTTCTTCCTTTTGAATATTTTACTTCCTTAAAGAGTCTTTACTTCACAGTTACCATTTTAAAATGTTGTCTTTCACGTTTCTTACTTATGAATTTAGTGGTGTACGGCAGCGGTTTTTCTGAGCTTTTAATTACAGTCTACTGAGAAGCATTTCTGATTAGTCTGTAGTATTTATCCGTTGTAAAACAGGAAACAACACTTTTATTTCTAAAATGTTTCAGTGCTATCAGTATTAATGTTCCCAAAATAACTTTCTAGCAACGCTTTTAATAAATCTTGCCGCTATCTTAACCATCTTGACGATGCTCGTTCGATACGCCTTTTCTCACCTCACTCACTGCCCGGCATATTAAGTCCTGCGCCTTCGATGATGGTTATTAGATGTTGCCTTTCCCCTTTCACAAGTAGCCGCTCTCTTGCGCTTAATATGGTATGTGCCATTTGCGAGTGTACGATGAGCATCCTACGTGAAAACAGACTTTATGAGAGCTTCGCAAGTAACGTACGTCGCTCTAGGAACACACTTGTAACTAATCCCTATGTGCTGAAAACAGATATTCGATTATTGTGGATCTAACAAATTTTGCTCAGCCATCTTTACGTAGAAAATCCTTTATTTATCGTCATTTCATTTCCACAATAGGAGGAGGGCGTTTCTAACAATCAACGATGGTGGTTCGTACGGTGAACGTTGTGGCTTTGGTGTTATGCTGAATGAAGATCTTGGTGCTTTTGTAGGTCAGCTGGAGAATAATGTTCGCTTCATGACCAATACCGGTTGTACAAGGAGGCGAAACAGAATAACAGGGAGACAACGAGAAGCGGAATTTTGGCGGGGAGCTAATGGTGAAGGGTTGGAAAATGGAATTTGTCAAGTTTTACTGTGAGGGCTGGGGTAAAGAAACAGGATTTGGTAGAACATGTAATGCGTTTGAATGAAGAAGGTCTGGAAATTATGCACGTGGTAAAGTGGAACTAGAAGCAAACACGAGTATATACACAGAACGAAGTAATGTGTGAGTACTTCTGTGAGCCTGTTCGATTGGCGAAGAGATGATTTATCGAACGAGCAGCCATTGTAATCTGTTCTTACGAATATGGGGTCTCTCAAAGGGGAGAATACTTTGCAGGGTAGTGGCGATGAAACGGATTATATCTCCAGAGCTGCGGGCGAGATGCAGGGAACTTCATGGGTGTAATGGTGAGTCGACGCGGCAGCTGAATGTGGTAATTTATTTCGAGGCAAGGCGATTTACCTTTCATTTCTAGCAATTATTCATGTGAAACACGTTACTGGTATAACACAGAGATGGAGATTGTAAGTTGGCACATTGTTTTAGAAGATGACTGCTGCGTTTACAGTGGGGACAACTGCGCGGATGCAGAAATTCTCGACTTAGATGATCGTTATAAGTAAGGCAATTTTTGGCAAAATCAGTCTTACGCTTCGATTTTCGTAGATTACATATACTGTGATGACTGTGGGCGTTTCATTAATGAGATATGGATCCTTGATAGGAATTTTGAAAATTAGTGTCCAAAATGACACTGCCAACTTCAATATATTACGCATTTCATGTAGACACATGATTTTCCTAATCGGAGTTGACGTCTACCCCCTGCTTAAGTGTGCACAAACATATTAGTCGTGAGAAACTAATATCTTGGTTTTTTACGCTTTTTATATGTAGCCTGAAACAAATTCAGAAACAAGGGTGTAGCTGTGATAAGTTGTAAGTGATGTACGCTTACCGTTTACGACATTAATGAAAACTTTAAGTTACAGATAGATTTTTGTCGGAAACTGTCAAGAGTGCACCATTTGTTTACATTATTCATCTTTTTAGATAGTCCCGTTTCCTCCCAAAACCATCTATACACCGGAGCCATGTAACTGCTTTCAAAGATTTGTCGTTTTGTAGTTAAACATCAGCTTCTTACAGGCTGATTGCAGAAAGAACGGTGAAACGTCGTCCGCTCTATTTGAACTTAATACAGCCGTTCTAACTGATATTACCGGGAGTGATATTCGAAATATCCTTGAATGTCCCAAGATTATAAGCTGTTAATGAATATTAGCCTGGAGGATCTCAGACGTTACGAGAACCCTTCACTAGGTGTTCTCGGAAATTGAGTATTGCTGCAGTAAAAGTATAAATGATTTTACGGCACTGTATAAAAATACAGAAACTAAAAGGACTTGCCTCTGCTCGTTCCATTTGATGTTTGAAAAGGAAAACTCATTACGTGAGCTGAATGGCTCTGTAATTGGCGGCTGACAAGTTAACAGCATCTGCGCGCCGCATCTACTTTTTGTTGGTCTATCTCGAGTAATTTGTAGTTTCGGCACAGACCTCTCCCAGACCTCTCAGAAGAAATCTTAGGTAAACAAACGCTAATCTGTGTTTCATTTCAGTCAGGCGTCAGAACGAAATACTATCGATCGTTGCTTTCATAATTACAGTAAAAGTACGAAGGCTTGCTGAAAAGTAATACCTCCTAATTTTTAATGTGGAAAATCTTGAAGCTTTTTGAAACAAAACAAACGTTATTAGCATGCTACATCTTCATTCTTCATGTACACTTAGGCTACTTGCAGCCCCCTGCCGCTAGAGGCCTCTGAATTATAGTGTTTAACATGGCGGTGTGTAAAGTAAGTATGTCGCTGGGTGAGAAACAGATTGCTGCAATCGAGTTTTGAATTCTAAGAGTTATCCAAATTTGGAGTACTTCTCCTTCATCATGACAATGCCAGACCGCACACGAGCGCTGCAACAGTGTAACAGTTTGGCACCTTGGGTTCGTTGTCATCGATCATCCTCCATACAGTCCCGAGTTGGTCCCATCCGATTTTCATCCGTTTCCAAATCTTAAACAACACCTTCGAGGACTTCACTATGATAGTGCTGAAGCGCTGCAAGCAGAGGTATCAACAAACTGATCCCTCGTTGGGAGAAATATGTTTGTCCCCAGGGTGACTACGTTGAGAAATAAATATGTAGACATGAACAATAAAGATCGAGAATGTTAATAACATTTGTTTTATTTAAAAAGTTGTAAAAATTCTCACATAAAAAGTTCAGAGGTATTACTTTGTAGCACACCTTCGTATATCGATGCGTGAAGAGAATTCTTTCTTGGTTGAAGACTCTATTAATTGTTCAAAATGGATGTAACAGAAATATTGAAGCAGTAATTAAGTAAACGTCCCAAAAGCTTAGAAGATACAGGATACAAGCTATGTTTAGTCACTGGGGAAGTAAATGGTCTCATTCAGGTAAGTCGTGTATGCTCTGAAGACTGCTTTTATATGGTCACATGCAGTAATTCTGAGCAATTGTGACACATTCACTAAAATTCTTGTGTTGTTGTAACGAAGTAATGATATAGGATGAAAAATTTTGGCGTGGTCCATTAAAGACTAGAAGTTTAGTGAATCTGTCACTGGCACTTATCATCTAATTCGAAATTCCTATTAGAGATTTCTAGAGCTTTAACTGATCATTGCGTAGGCAACGTACTGAGTATGGACTCTTGCCCATAGAATTCGTTTCTTGTTAGAACTGATATAAAATTAAATCAAAATGTAAAAGTGTTTCAACCCTGATGAAGTAATACAAGTATCGCATCCTGTGTACCTGCTAATGATACAATAGGATGTCACGCTACCGTACATCTCATGAGATGTTTGAAACTGAGGTTACAGAAAAAAACAGAAGAGGGCGGATGGACTCGGTCCACTTATCCAATTTACGATTTCCTTACATCCACACTGCGGTGTCTGGTAAATGGTATGGTATTTCTTGTACCACTAATCATGTCCTTTATTGTTGCTCAGTGTATGAATGATTTGTGGAAAGATCTATTGTTGAAAAATCCTCCACATGGACTCTAACTTCTCTGATTTTAGTATCATTCTACGTTATTTATGTGGGAGGAGGTAATATGTTCCTTGACACTTCTTGAAGAGGTATTCTTGACATTTTAACAGTAAACTTCGCTATGATGCATAATGCCTCTGAAGTTTTTTGAGTCTCTCCGTGGCGCATTTTTGCTTATGAAACGTATCCGTGCTCTCTTTTGGATCTCTTCCATAATATCTATTAATCGCACTTACTAAGCGTCTCAGAGACATAAGCGACTCTCAAGATTCAACCGAAAGAAAGTTTCATAAACTACCTGCATCATGGGTGACACTTCAAAACGTTAAACTACAGAGCCAGTTTAAAGGTTAAAACCTAAAGCCTCACTTTAAAAAGAACTGTGGCCAATTTCATGCTTAAAGGCTGTTTTCAGTTCACACCAAAATGAGCAGTAATAATCTTGGAAAATAGGACACAGCACCGGTCTCCAATTCGTGGGCAGTTAACTCTACATCTGCTATTTTATTATTTTCAACGATTTAGTAAGTTCAAACTCAACATTTCTTCATTATTCGTGTCATTATTTCGGTTCCAGTATTGTTATTGAGCACTGAAGGCTGACTTTGAGCCTTCACATTGCATCAGACAGAAAATTTTTAGGATCTTTCGTCAGTTCGATGGATAGAATGTTGTTTTCGATTCCATCAGACGTTTCTTGGTTTGCCCACTTGTTATGGAACTTTTTTCCCAAAACTGCTCCGTGAGCTAATTAATAACCCACTATTCAAATTAGACTACCAATTCAATCAAAATTACTAGCGATCAGTGAAAGTTTAGATGTAACGGAAACAAACATCAATGATTGCGAATATAACAAGGACTTTTCAGTTTCATTTCCACGGAGTGAAAGATACGTGTAATATTGTTTTGTAAGCTGGGTCTGCTGTGTAACTGTGAGAGAGCGAAGACCACAGGGGCACAACAGTAAGCGAGGAGTATAACTGTTCCTCACTGAAAGGCTTCATTCGCGAGCCAGGGGCACATTGGATGGATGTGCGCTGTCAGAGGCTGTCCCCCACATTCCGATATGATCTTCGCAGAGAACTGGAGGTAGCATTGGGTATGCTGTAAACTTCCATTGTGTGAAGCGGCATAAGAATGCTTTCCAAAAAGATAAAGATCTGCAAGGGGATGGGAAACATTACGCACTCAGAGCGAGAAGAATCAGTTGGACACAAAGAAAATCAGCAGTAGTTGATGTCCAAGTTGTCTAAGGATGTCCCGCATTGGTTCACCAACATTATTTTCAAAGCGGACATGTGTGAGTGTGTACGTGCAGCTGCTGTCATTGGTTGAAACTTGAAACCATTCTCATAGTAGGAGGGAATGTCTACTTTTTGTCCCACTCTAAGAGAGAAATTTGTGTTACTGGTTAATCGCAAGAGATTCGTTAGGAGTATGGAGATTGTTGCTGCTGTCATAAGTTTTTATTTTATTGATAAGAGCTCTGAAATTCTACTGCGACTGAATAATGAAAATCCGGTGCTATCAGAATCAGAAAAATTTTAAGAAGGAGAACAAACACACACTTCTCCTATCTGCAGGCGGGGTACTTCTTCGTCTTGGAATTGCAGAGGGAGACATGCCTTCACCTCAGAGCTCCAGAGAGAGAGGACTTTGTCCTAGAGCTGATCATAGATGCCAGGGCCGAACTTACGACTCCCAGATATCACTACAGCCACCCTCTGCACCAGAGTGTTGGGACAATAAGTCATCTATTCTGGATCGACTATTAATGGTGAAGTTTATAACATGAATTTCGAATCATCCTGTAGCTTGTTAAATTTCAGAATGGAAAATTATCGAAAAGAGTAGTTGAACGTAAAATGTATCCGAAAATTATCGAAATTACACTCCTGGAAATGGAAAAAAGAACACATTGACACCGGTGTGTCAGACCCACCATACTTGCTCCGGACACTGCGAGAGGGCTGTACAAGCAATGATCACACGCACGGCACAGCGGACACACCAGGAACCGCGGTGTTGGCCGTCGAATGGCGCTAGCTGCGCAGCATTTGTGTACCGCCGCCGTCAGTGTCAGCCAGTTTGCCGTGGCATACGGAGCTCCATCGCAGTCTTTAACACTGGTAGCATGCCGCGACAGCGTGGACGTGAACCGTATGTGCAGTTGACGGACTTTGAGCGAGGGCGTATAGTGGGCATGCGGGAGGCCGGGTGGACGTACCGCCGAATTGCTCAACACGTGGGGCGTGAGGTCTCCACAGTACATCGATGTTGTCGCCAGTGGTCGGCGGAAGGTGCACGTGCCCGTCGACCTGGGACCGGACCGCAGCGACGCACGGATGCACGCTAAGACCGTAGGATACCACGCAGTGCCGTAGGGGACCGCACCGCCACTTCCCAGAAAATTAGGGACACTGTTGCTCCTGGGGTATCGGCGAGGACCATTCGCAACCGTCTCCATGAAGCTGGGCTACGGTCCCGCACACCGTTAGGCCGTCTTCCGCTCACGCCCCAACATCGTGCAGCCCGCCTCCAGTGGTGTCGCGACAGGCGTGAATGGAGGGACGAATGGAGACGTGTCGTCTTCAGCGATGAGAGTCGCTTCTGCCTAGGTGCCAATGATGGTCGTATGCGTGTTTGGCGCCGTGCAGGTGAGCGCCACAATCAGGACTGCATACGACCGAGGCACACAGGGCCAACACCCGGCATCATGGTGTGGGGAGCGATCTCCTACACTGGCCGTACACCACTGGTGATCGTCGAGGGGACACTGAATAGTGCACGGTACATCCAAACCGTCATCGAACCCATCGTTCTACCATTCCTAGACCGGCAAGGGAACTTGCTGTTCCAACAGGACAATGCACGTCCGCATGTATCCCGTGCCACCTAACGTGCTCTAGAAGGTGTAAGTCAACTACCCTGGCCAGCAAGATCTCCGGATCTGTCCCCCATTGAGCATGTTTGGGACTGGATGAAGCGTCGTCTCACGCGGTCTGCACGTCCAGCACGAACACTGGTCCAAGTGAGGCGCCAGGTGGAAATGGCATGGCAAGCCGTTCCACAGGACTACATGCAGCATCTCTACGATCGTCTCCATGGGAGAATAGCAGCCTGCATTGCTGCGAAAGGTGGATATACACTGTACTAGTGCCGACATTGTGCATGCTCTGTTGCCTGTGTCTATGTGCCTGTGGTTCTGTCAGTGTGATCATGTGATGTATCTGACCCCAGGAATGTGTCAATAAAGTTTCCCCTTCCTGGGACAATGAATTCACGGTGTTCTTATTTCAATTTCCAGGAGTGTACAATGAATGATAATGTGAAGGTGATGTACGACTCGTAT
Source organism: Schistocerca cancellata (assembly GCF_023864275.1). Classification (NCBI taxonomy): domain Eukaryota; kingdom Metazoa; phylum Arthropoda; class Insecta; order Orthoptera; family Acrididae; genus Schistocerca; species Schistocerca cancellata. Next base: position 703,826,840 of record NC_064626.1, read on the forward strand.
TCTGCCTTATGCGTAGTGGACTGTGGAAAGAACGATGCCTATCTATTGTTGTCTGGCGTTAAACGCACCAGAGCTAGAAATTTCTCCAATGGTGTTACTTGCTCATGCTGAGTGATAAGGGACGATCTGTAATTATTCAACTTGAAGAAAGGCAACTCCAACCACAGTACCTTCCACCAGAGTTTCAGGACATTCACCAGAGGCCATATTATAGAACGTCTAGTCCCATAGCAGACTACATCACAGCGTGGGTTGCTTACTACTACGCGCCATCTTAATGTGACTGTAAATTACCTCAGCTTGTAGAGAGACAACTCAGCGAAGATCGCATTTGTAAAACTTTTATTTACGATGACGTCTTCGGTAAACAGGGTTACCATCATCTGATCTGTGAATAGCTATGTGTAAAATGTGTTACATTATCAAAACTAGCGTTTTTTTTCATTAATATAATACGAAGATTGAGTTATTACTACATATACGTCAGTACAGGTTAATACATGCTGCCAATTTGAGTTATAAGTGTACTCCATGTCTTAATTACTCGTAGGAGAACAGTTGACGTAAGGTGCATTGACACATTGAAGTTAAAACCAGAATAGGCTATACAATATGTCAAAAGTTAAAACCAGTATTTAAGAAATGTTTCGCGAAGTGCATCCGCCCCATATTACAGATCACATAGTACATCACTGATGCAAGAGCACCGCTGAAATGACAAGTAGCGGAAGTTGCTGCAGAACATTTTCACATTTAGTGCCGATAGAGGTCGCTTGTGTATTGCAAATATGAATAATAAAATTATTTTGGTATCCGGTAGAAAGTAAAATATTTCGTAAAACAATAAAGAACATACACAAACATATGAAGGTAAAATAGTAAGCAGGAAATACAATATGCTGCTAAAACTACAACCTAAGTATTATTCTAAAATTCTGTCTCGTACTACATCAAATACAAGAAAAATAGTCGCACAGTATCATTTATTGACAATATGCCGCAGCAGGTGTGTGCCGAGGACAGCGATATTAAAATTGCTTAATGCATGACTGCCTCTTCGTCACTTACATGATACGCTACATATGGGTCTCTGTACTGCGCATTCTTGTCATCAATTAGATTTCAGCTGTTTTATCTCCATATGGTTATGCATTTCCTTCTGATCTAAGAAAATATTTCAGTTTCTACCTGCTGGCAAAGTAATTTTACAATTGTATACCAGTTATCACATTTTTATTAAAATTAATATGTCGATTTACAGTTGACTATGACATGAACATACAAGCTCTCTCTCAATTTCGTCCTCGACTCGTTTCTCGCTGTGCAAGCATATTTGCAACAGATTTTAATGTGTGGTTATTTTGTCTTATTTCTGATGTTGCATAAAGATATTATTTTGAAATATGACCTAGGTTGTAGTCTTAGCGACATGTTATTTTTTTCGAATTAGTGTTTTCCTCCGATATGGTTATGTTTTTCCTTCTGTTTTTGGAAAATATTTTAGCTTCTAACTGCCATCAAAATAATTTTATAATTACATACTAGTTATTACATTTTTATTGAAATAACTTATTTATATTTGCAGTTGATGGCAAGAATACACAAGCGACCCTTAACGGCACTAAATGGGAACATGTTCTCAAGTAACTTTCGTTGCGTGTCACTTCAGCGACGCTCTTGCATCAGTGATGTACTATGTGATCTGTAATATCGGACGAATGCACTTGGCGAAACATTTTGTAACTACTGGTTTTAAACTTGAACATATTGTACATACTGGCTTTAGCTCTGACATGTCAATGCCTCTTACGTCAACTGTCCAGCTAATTAAAATATGGAGTCCATTTATAGCTTAAATTGGCCATATGTGTTATCCTGTACTGAAGTATGTGTACTAATAATTCAATCTGTGTATTATATTAATGAGAGGTACGATAGTTTTCATAATTTAATATGTGTTGCGCGCAGCTGTTCACACATCAGATGATGATTTATCGAAGTTGGGCATCGTAAATAAAGGTTTTACAAATACGATAATGGGTGAGAAGTAGTCTCTCTTCAAACTGAGGGTAACGTAAATTGCTGTAAGTGATTTACAGAGACATCAGCAGGGCGCAAAGTACCAGTGTAGCAGTGAGTAAGCTACGCTGTGATGTGGTCTGCTACGGGACTAGACGTTACATCATATGAGCACCGGCGTGTATCCTGAAACTCTGGTGGAAGGCACTGTGGTTAACGGCTTGCGCGTGTTTCACATCTCCACATACAACGATTTCCATGTGCACCAGCGCAGTTACTCTTTTTTCTGCAGACAGAAACTAGCACTGATAATGATATTTAATGACGTTTCAAGTATTTAAAATCACTACCTATGTAAAAAAAGTGTAATAACCGTTCTACAGCTCAAATGTTTTTCGAAGAACGTACTGCACACGATAATCGGCGTGATTCGTAACCAACCTCACATGTATTTACAGTGGTTCTACTGAACTTCAAATCCTCTGATGAGCAAGGTGTAGTGGCTCAGTGATCTTATGACCAAAATTGATACTTCCGATGAAGGTGATAGAATTTACGTGACGGTGGAACAAACAGTCCACTTCAAGAACAACAGAGCAGCCTCAGATTGAAATGAATTTTTCCTCTGAAATTTCTAAACAACCACGTGACGAAACCTGTCAGGCTAGTAACGGCTATTTTTTATTCAAAATACAATATAGGCCTAGCTAAATTCAAAGTAGAAAACCTTAAAGTCATATTTTCAGCGCTTGACCTCTTTTGTGTTCCACTCGATGTTGTCTGTACTGCACAGGACATTAGACTTCTCCAAGGCATATTTTGTTTATCACAAAAATTGGACGTGTTATACCGCTAGTTAGTGTTCAGAAATTAGTTCAAGGTCATATGCTAGTGCCTACCGCGCACAATATTTCCGCAACTGACCGTGTTTTCAACATCAGATGAGCTGCCGAATGACTGCCGGTGGGCGTGCGCAGGGCTAGTATCCGCCCATCCCGTCCCACTTGCCTAATTTGGTGAACCTGGAGCTTCACGAGCTTTGTGAGTTGTTGCGGCCATTTTTGACGCACTCAGAAACTGATATTAGTCTTTGCTACTATAGTTACTAATATTACATTCCCTTATGCGTTTCGGACTTAGGCCATTCCCAAAGGATAAAAATATCTATATCACATTCTTAAGTACAATACAACGACACTGAATTTGTCAAAAGTGGATACAAAGTAATGGTCTGCATTACTTGATGACACTGATGAGACTCGAGTTTGCGCTCGAACATCATCAAGTGAAACGTCCCCTTAGAACAATTACACATGACTGTGCTTAAACTGACACACAATATTTTTAGCGCAACGCAATATGACTTTCAAAAATCCCTACAAAAGAATGGCCCTGACTGACATTAACCTATACCTTTCACAAATCACTTACCTCACAAAAATCTTCGTTACTCAAGCTACAGCAATACAGCGAGCGCCACTACTGCCAGCTAAATAAAAGATTGAAACCACGGAAGGCACTAACTACTGATAGGCATAGTTAGCAAATGAAAGATTTTAATATAGAACAAACAATGTATTTACCTTAATAGTCATAATATAAATAGCAGTTCATGACATCCATTCTGTACTCAAAAATCCGCCATCTCATTTCCCACATCCACCACTGCTGGCGGCTCAACTCCAACTGCGCAACGCTACGCGCTGTTAGCATCCAGCTGCCCAACACTACAATGGCTGACAACAATGCAAACTAGCCACAGACTGCACACAGCACAGCCAGTGATTTTCATACAGAGCGCTACGTAACGTTGCCAATAAGAAAATATAAACAGCCTACTTACAGAAGTAATATACACCATATATTCTATATCCATTTCGACAGATTCATTATCGTTGTGCTTAAGAATGTGTCAAAGATATTCTGAGCCTCTGAGAATGGTGTAAGGCCGAAATCGTGTAAGGCAGTATAAAATTAATAAAAGATAACGGTCACGATTAATATCAGTTTTTGAGAGCTTATAGCTGTTCATGTCATGGACTGTTCCAGTGCTCCGTCCGAGGTTTGCGCCCAGGTGCGTGTGCTATGAACAGTGTGGCCATTGGAGGTCTGCAGCACAGATATGCTGGTTGCTTGACTCCATCGACTAGTGCCAACACCGCGACGAGTGTAACAGAACTGCGACAAACAATGATCTTCCACAGTGAATCGTTTGCTTGTAGCAGAATGATATATCTATGGTTTTTCAGACAATGTTGGTTCTGCCTAAATATGGCATACCATACTGGTTCGTGCTTCGATATACAGGGTGAGTCACTAACTATTGCCACCTAGAATAACTCCAAAAGTATGACAGTAGCTGAAAGGTTTGTGGGACAAATGTTACATGGGACAACGGGGGCCATAACATGACGTTGGTTTGTTGTTGCTAGGTGGGGTCGCATCAGAGATATGAAGGTCCACTATGCTTTTATAAATGGGTTGCTATAGTTTGGTACTTATTTTCTGATAGCGGCTATCGAGACGAATCCAATTATGCGTAACAGTAAGGTCTTTGAGGGTCAACGAATGTCAAAAAGGTGGCATGAAAGACCATTTACAGAAGGTGTTCGAAGTGATGACCATTGGTATCAATGCAGCGCTTCAATCTTCTCGTTTACGGAGAATGCCAACGAAATTCAGTGACAGCTAGAGACTTATAGGCTGAAAGACGTACTCACCCTATACGTCGTACATTTAAATATGTGTATGATAAAATGAGAACAACTGGATCTTTAACGCATCGGAAAAATATCCGGCATAGGAAAGTTACTAACGACGAAACGGAAATTGCTAATCTTGCCACTGTGGTACGAGGTCGTTGTGTTAGTTCGCGTCATATCGCAAGGGAATCTGACATGAGCGAGAGTAGTGTTGTTCTTGTTCTGCATCGCCATAAATATCACCCTTACCATACCAGTCTCCACCCAGACTTAACTGGTACCGATTGTATGTGTCACATTGAATTCTGTAGATTGGCTCAACTTCAGATTCAGAGGGATGACACATTTATTAATTTGATTTTATTTACTGACGAGGCCACATTCACGAAGCATGGAAATGTTAATTTGCATAACATCCATTATTGGGCAACTGATAATCCATGTTGGCAGCGGCAAGTTGCACACCAAAACCCGTGGTCGGTGAAAGTATGGTGTGGGATTCTGGAGGACAGAACTATAGGCCCCTATTTAATCGAAGGAAATCTTAATGGTAGGAAGTACACCACATTCCTGCAAGAAACATTAGGTCTGTTATTGGAAGAAATACCTTTAGGAACAAGAAACAGAATGTTGCATCAACACGACGGGTGTCCGGTACATTTTTCCGTAATGGCTAGAAATGAGTTGCAGAGACAATTCCCAAATCGTTGGATTGGACACGAAGGAGATGTGTCGTGGCCGGCTCCTTCGGCAGACTTGACGCCTCTGGATTTTTCATGTGGGCATTCGTAAAAGCTATTGTTTATAAAGATGTTACAGCTACACCTGAAGATATGCGAGAGAGAATTGTCGGAGCATGTGCCTCTATAAGCGCCGATGTGATAAGGAATACCATTCAATCCATGATAAGAAGAGAAGATTGCAGCACTGCATTGATACTAATGGTCATCACTTCGAACACCTTCTGTCAATGCACGTTCATGCCACCTTTTTAACCTTCGTTGACCTTCAAAGACGTTACTGTTACACGTCATTGGATACATCTCGATAACCGCTATCAGAAAATAAGTACCAAACTACAGAATCCCATTTAAAAAAAAGTTGACCTTCATATCTCTGAAGTGACCCCATCTAGCAACAAAAAACTAACGTCATGTTATGGACACCGTTGCCATTTCAACTTCTGTCCCACAAGCGTTTCAGCTCCTATCACACTTTCGGAGTTATCCCTGGTGGCAATAGTTAGAGACTCACCCTGTAGATCAGACTTGTGCAGTCAGAGGTTGTCTTTGACACTACAGGTAGCGTCCCAGTTTTGGTATATAGGCAGAGGACTGTCTTAATAGCTCGTGTCTTCAGAATTCGTCTTATTTTCCAGACAGTGTGCCACTCTGGGATGAATCTCAATGTCTAAGATGTTTTCCAGCCCTTTTTTGTTTCTCAACGTTTTATAGTCAATGTTTTTGATTAGTGCTTGTCTAATCTGTTGTTTTATGCAGCTGTTCTTACAGAAAATAGTTTTCACGAGTTGCAGTTCCTTGGTAAGTCTTCCCTTGTCTGAGTCACAAGAAGTAAGCTATTTTTGAGAATTTTCGGACGCTTACCGGTAAGTTAGCAGTATGATTGTATTGGATATGTAACTTATTTCGTAGCAAATCAGCATTTTTTGTTCACAGTTATTGCCAAAGACTAGATCACCCCTGAATTTCATCCTACATCAACGCAAATAAAAGTGCAGTTCTGAAAATTTTCGGAAGTTATCATTGTCCTGTGGGTAATCTAATTTTTAGTAAACCAGCATTTATGATTTAGTTACTGTAGCAGATATTCCAGCTAAGATATTGTGTTACATTTGTAAATTAATCATCCAACAATCCACTGGTAAAATTAGTGTTTTGTTAGTGATTGACAGGATAAAGCATGCTGTGAAACATTACCAAATGTCTTCTCTGAAAACTACCTAGAACATTTAGGCCAGAACCCCACTCATGATGGAAATACATTGGATCTAATGGCAACAAATAGACCTGACCTCTTTTAGGATGTCCACAGCGAAACTGGTATCAGTGACCATGAAGCGGCTGTGGTGATAATGATTACCAAAGTACAATTTACAACTAAAACAAGTCGAAAGATATATATGTTCAGTAAACTAGATAAAAAAATCAATACTGTCATATCTCAATAAGGGGCTTGAAATTTTCAGCACAGGACAAGAGCATGTAGAGGAGCTATAGCTCAAGTTTAAAAAAATAATTGACAATGCACTGGGTATATATGTACCCAGTAAAACAAAGGGACCCTCCATGGTATACAATCACTGTAAAAAACTTCTAAAGAAACGAAGATTGCTGCCTAATAGGTGCAAAAGCATAGAGCTATAGATAGAGTGATGTTCAATAAAACGCGTTTGGCTGTCAAGAGAGTAATGCGTGAAGCCCCCAGTGACTACAGCAGCAGAATATTGTGAAATTATCTTTCACACAACCCAAATAAATTCTGGTCGTATGTGAAGGTTGTTAGTAGCAGTAAAGTTAGTGTCCAGGCCCTGGTAATGAGACAGGAACAGAAATTGAGGGTAGAAAAGCAAAAGCCGAAATGCTCAACTTCGTCTTCAAATGTTCTTTTACAAAAGAAACCTCAGGAAAATTGCCCCAATTTAATCCCCGTGCCACTGAAAAGATGAACGAAGTAAGTATTAGTGCCAGTGGTGTTGATAAACAGCTGAAATCGTTATGATTGGAGAAACCTCCAGGGTCTGATGGAATCCCTATCAGATTTCTTATTGAATTTACAGTTGATCTAGCCCCTCTTGTATAATATATTACAGATCTCTCGAACAAAATATCGTCCCCAGTTCTTGGAAAAAAAGCAAAGATCACGCCCGGCTACAACAAGGGTAGTAGAAGTGATCCACAAAACTACCGTCCAGTATCCTTGACATCGATTTGTTGTTGAATAAAAGAACATATTCTGAGCTCAAACATAATGAGGTATCTCGAACAGAATTGCCTCGTCCGTGCTAGACAGCTTGGATGTTTTTTTAAACATCCATCATGTGAAACTCAACTCACACTTTCCTTGCATGACTTGATGAAAGCTCTGCACCAAGGCAGTCAGAGAGATGCAGTACTTCTTGATTTCCGAAAAGCTTTTGAGTCGGTACCACAATTTCGCTTAGTGTCAAAAGTACGATCGTATCAGTTATCATGTGAAGTTTGTGACTGGATTGTGGACTCGTTAGTAGGGAGGACTCAGCATGTTATCTTGAATGGAGAGTGATCGTCAGATGTAGAAGTAGCTTTGGGTGTGCTCCAGGGAAGTGTTCAGACACTTGCTGTTCATGTTGTACGCTAATGACCTTGCAAACAATATTAATACTAACCTCAGGCTTTTTGCAAATTATTCATTTATGTATAAAGAAGTACTGTCTGAAAGAGCCTGCATAAATATTCACTCAAATATTGATAACATTCTAAAGTGGTGCAAAGACTGGCAACTTGCTTCAAATCTTTAAAAATGTAAAACTGAGCACTTCACAAAACGGAAAAACATCGTGTTCTATGATTATAATATCAGTGAGTCACTGTTCTAATCGGTCAACTCATATGAATACCGGAGTGTAGCACCTTGTAGGGAATGGAGACAGTTCGTAGCCTCAGTCGCAGTTCAAGCCTGTGGTAGAATGGTTCAGATGGCTCTGAGCACTATGGGACTTAACATCTGAGGTCATCAGTCCCCTAGAACTTAGAACTACTTAAACCTAACTAACCTAAGGACATCACGCACATCCATGCCCGAGGCAGGATTCGAACCTGCGACCGTAGCGGTCGCCCGGTTCCAGACTGAAGCGCCTAGAACCGCTCGGCCACACCGGCCGGCAAGCATGTGCTGGACTTCGGTTTATTGGTAGAATACTGGGGAACTGCAATCAGTCTACAAAGGAAACTGCTTACGAATCACTCGTGCTACCGTTTCTAGTATATTGCTCAAGTGTGTGGGACACGTCCCAAATAGGACTAACAGGAGATATTAAACGCATACAGTGAAGGGCAGCACGAATGGTCACAGTTTTTCTTGATACGTGAGAATGTGTCACCGAGATACTGAAGAAACTAAACTGCCACTCTCTTGAAGACAGACGTAAAATATTTCCGAGAAAGTCTACTAACAAAGTTTTAAGAACCGGCTTTAAATGATGACTCAAGGAATATACTTCAGTCTCCTACGTATAGTTCACATAGCGATCGTGAGAATGAGATTAGAATAATTACAGTACGCACAGAGGCTTTCAAAAGATCTTTCTTCCGTCGCTGCATACATGAATGGAACGGGAAAAACTCTTATCGCTGGTACAATTGGACTTACCCTCTGCCATGCACTTCACGGTGGTTTGCAGAGTATAGACGTAGATGTAGATGAAGAACGAGCATCCTGAACACTCCGTTCTTCTGTAGTGAATGGTAGCAGTTGACATCATGCAAATACAAGTCAGTATTCATCTTTGTTCTCGTGTACATCTTGACTCACCTTGCCATTTGTTTTCTATGCTTCTAGGACGTACAGAGGTCTCCATACATTTCGAATTCCAAGCTGGAGTTCAACTCAAGATGTTTAGACAGATATTCCTCTAACATTACTCTTCCATTAGGTCATATCACGTCAACGTAACTAAAGGAACGTGTCGGTTTCCAGTGGTATTGTTGCGGATGACAATGATTTTTTTTTCTGTCTGACAACATTCACTTCAGAGAGATCCACTGAATACTCTTTATTAGCCACTACCGATTTCGAAGCAATCGATGATTGCATGGATGGCAATGCTAAGAATGGGATGGACCAATGAGAGAACAGCATCGTGTGGCGAAAAATTCAAATTTAAAATAGTCAGTTTATCGTAACTTTAGATAATTGCAACTTTTCTATCTGTCATGTGACAGATGTTCACTTCTTGGGCCGCACTGATTCTTGCTTTGGGCCGCTGGTTGGACACCCGAGGTCCACGGAGCTGAAAATGCGACTGTCATCTGACGTAGTGGGCGCTAATCCTTACGGTATTCAGTGAATAGGGGCGTTGAAACCTCTATCTTCTGTTAATGACAACCCATGTTTATGCAACTTGGAAGGGCAATAAAATAATGGTGAAATCGATGTTCTGTTTAGACTGAGTCTTTAGAGAGTTAATGGTCTTCCGTTTCACTTCTCTGTTGAGTCAGCATCGATATTCTGGTACGTATTACCTTCTAGGAGACAACGTACTTCCTTAAAGCAATTCTCGTGGTTTAGAAAACTGTCGAGTTGCCTCCATCGGTAGGGTCAAATTGTGAATTATATATGCTTCCCTCTGTAAAAGGCTATTCCATTTTAGAAGTTAAGGTAAAATGGCGCTAAGGCATTATTCTGGACGCACCGTTCAGCGAGCTAGTGGGTCAACTTCGGCTAACTGATTCAGTGAATTTGTAACGTACTGATGCTCTCAAGCTTGTGCAATGTTAAGCAGAGTATTAAAGAATTCATTCCATACGACGCACAGAACTTTTATATAACATTCCAGCAATTGTCTACATTCCATTCGAGGATCCAATTTGCCGATGTACCGTCTGTAACAGGGACTACAGAAAAGGCAAATTTGGGCCGAAAGCTTCCTGCAGAGACTTCTGTGATGATCAATGAAATATGTGAGTGATTACGCAACCCACGTGGCGAGAACACCCTCCATCCACACTACTTGAGATTTAAGTGCGGTTAGTAAGCTAGTAAAGCTAAGTCACGAATTGTAAAAAATGATTATCGTTGATCTTGTTCAGTTCAGAAATGTATGTCGCGGATATCGTTTAACTTTATCCCCTGTTTAAAGATGTGTACTTGAAAGACCGATGCAATATTCGAGTCTAATAGGAGAAAGTGGAGAAGAGTTGTATTACGTTAATGAGTCTGGCAGATACGCTCTCGCAGTTGTACGAAACTTCTGCGGAGCAGCTATCGTTCAGTAGATTGCTGAGGGTCGTTGTTGCGTGTAGCTGTACAGGCCATCAGCTCTTACGCTTGTACAGTATAGCTAACGATAGCGGCGAGACATATCTTGTGTTGGGCAAGCGTTTTATGGAAGGCACCACGTCCTTCGCTGTTGCTGTTTACAGCTGATGCTGCTGCAACCTGCTCGATTCGATTACGCTCGGTGTTTTTGCGCCCGCAACAGCTGTCGATCGAACACCTGCAAGTAACGTCCTTCTATCGTATGTCAAATAAGAGTCTTCCTCCGCTCTTAAAATACACTTCTTGTGTACCACCACACTAACAGGCATTCCCACGTTTCTAGAACTTCTTCATTTTGATTTCTGTAATTTAGTGAAGCAGCTCCTATACTGACGAACAGTCCTCCGAATGACACGCATTACTACTAGGTAGGAAATGTAAGGAAGCTAAACACATACCAAGATGTCGTACACCATGAAATGATTGGGTATTTCTGATAATTCCAATAAGGACATGCAACGCCTTCGTTGCGAAAAAAGCATGAATATTATAATTTCATTCTCTATTGAAATCGAGGTAACTATGCATCACGGAGACGCTTACTACTGAAATTTCGGGAACTTAGGTTCCAAAAAGAGTCGGGCAAGATATAACTTCCTCTCACGTACTTTCGTCAAATGATCACGAGAAAATTAAAGAAATTATTTGTTGTACGGAGCTTACCGAGAATCGTTCTTCACAAGAGCCATTCGTGAATGGTACACGGAAGGTGAGGAAGGGGAACAGATAGTGGTACCCTGCACCACAATGTGTCTTGCGGAGCGTATATATATATATAGTGTTACAAAAAGGTACGGCCAAACTTTCAGGAAACATTCCTCACACACAAAGAAAGAAGATATGTTATGTGGACATGTGTCCGGAAACGCTTTCTTTCCATGTTAGAGCTCATTTTATTACTTATCTTCAAATCACATTAATCATGGAATTGAAACACACAGCAACAGAACATTTGCACCTAAATGAGGATTGACACATTGTCGGATGAACCATTCGCAGAAATGTACCCGTGGAGGCCAATCAGCTGCTGATAGTGCCTGCACACGCTGTACACGGTACGGAAACAACTGGTTCTCCCGTAGCACTCTCCATACAGTGACGTGTTCAACGTTACCTTCTACAGCAGCAACTTCTCTGACGCTGACATTAGGGTTATCGTCAACTGCACGAAGAATTGCCTCGTCCGTTGCAGGTGTCCTCGTCGTGCTAGGTCTTCCCCAGTCGCGAGTCATAGGCTGGAATGTTCCGTGCTCCCTAAGACGCCGATCAATTGCTTCGTACGCCTTCCTGTCGGGACACTTTCGTTCTGGAAATCTGTCTCGATACAAACGTACCGCGCCACGGCTATTGCCCCGTACCAATCCGTACATCAAATGGGCATCTGACAACTCTGCATTTGTAAACATTGCACTGATTGCAAAACCACGTTCGTGATGAACACTAACCTGTTGATGCTACGTACTGATGTGCTTAATGCTAGTACTGTAGAGCAATGAGTCGCATGTCAACACAAGCACCGAAATCGATATTAGCTTCCTTCAATTGGGCCAACTGGGGGTGAATCGAGGAAGTACAGTACATACTGACGAAACTAAAATGAGCTCTAACATGGAAATTAAGCGTTTCCGCTTACTTTCCATGTTAGAGCTCATTTTATTACTTCTCTGCAAATCACATTAATCATGAAATGGGAACACACAGCAACAGAACGTACCAGCGTGATTTTAAACGCTTTGTTACAGGAAATGTTCAAAATGCCCTCCGTTAGCGAGGATACATGCATCCACCCTCCGTCGCATGGAATCCCTGATGCGCTGATGCAGCCCTGGAGAATGGCGTATTGTATCACAGCCGTCCACAATACGAGCACGAAGAGTCTCTACATTTGGTACCGGGGTTACGTAGACAAGAACTTTCATATGCCCCCATAAATGAAAGTCAAGAGGGTTGAGGTCAGAAGAGCGTGGAGGGAATGGAATTGGTCCGCCTCTACCAGTCCATCGGTCACCGAATCTGTTGTTGAGAAGCGTACGAACACTTCGACTGAAATGTGCAGGAGCTCCATCGTGCATGAACCACATGTTGTGTCGTACTTGTAAAGGCACATGTTCTAGCAGCACAGGTAGAGTATCCCGTATGAAATCATGGTGGTGAATCGAGGAAGTACACTTACCTACTGACGAAACTAAAAAATGAGCTCTAACATGGGAATTAAGCGTTTCCGGACACATGTTCACATAACATCTTTTCTTTATTTGTGTGTGAGGAATGTTTCCTGAAAGTTTGGCCGTACCTTTTTGTAACACCATATATATATATATATATATATATATATATATATATATATATATATATATATATATATACCGGGAGATCAAAAAGTCAGTATAACTTTGAAAACTGAATAAATCACGGAATAATGTAGATACAAATGTTCACAAAATGTTCGACAGATGGCGGTTCATCTGATCAGAATAGCAATAATTAGCATAACAAAGTAAGACAAAGCAAAGATGATGTTCTTCACAGGAAATGCTCAATATGTCCACCACCATTCCTCAACAACAGCTCTAGTCGAGGAATAATGTTGTGAACAGCACTGTAAAGCATGTCCGGAGTTATGGTGAGGCATTGGCGTCGGATGTTGTCTTTCAGCATCCCTAGAGATTTCGGTCGACCACGATACACTTGCGACTTCAGGTAACCCCAAAGCCAATAATCGCACGGACTGAGGTCTGGGGACCTGGTAGGCCAAGCATGACGAAAGTGGCGGCTGAGCACAAGATCATCACCAAACGACGCGAGTAAGAGATCTTTCACGCGTCTAGCAATTTTTTTTTGTTCTAATAAAACCCTATGTCATTCCAAGCATGTGTGTCAATTTTTACCTCTCTGTCTCCATTATTCCATAGTTTAGTAAGTTTTCAAATTTATACTGACGTTTTGATCACCCGGTATATATAAGGGGGATTGTCAGTGGTCAAGCTCATGGAGCCATCTGGCATTTACGTAGACCTTTTTCTCCGCTCTAATAGGACATAAGTAAAAGACAAGTATTTATAAAAAAATGTTTTATTACTAAAAGTTAGGTACATTTTACGGTCGCTTTTCGACACAATCACCTTATCAACTGAGGCATTGGTTGTACGTGTGGACAAGCTTTCCAATACCCTCTCCATAAAATGTTTCTGCAAATGGACTGAAATGAGTCCTGATATTGTCTTAGAGCTCCTCGTTAATTTTGAAGTGTTGTTCTCCAAGGCACTTCTTCAGTTTAGGCAAAAGATGGAAGTACATGGTATACGTAGGGACTGTATCACGGGTAATCGGAGACAAGATAGCTGGTCGGTTTCCCGTTAGAAAATCGCCTATTCAGCAGTGTTAGATTACAGGTGATTGAACTGTGTTTATCACATTCAAAGTCAACCTTTGGAAGGGATGTAAGAGGTGGGAAGGGGAAAGTATGAGTGGGGAGACGAGAGTTCGTCGGCCAATCACATCAACGTGCTCTCAGCCAATAGGAACCATTTGAGGTTTATGGTCTGCAGTGAAAGGACCAGCATGTGTGTAGTAGAAGGCTATTCCTTCTCTCTCTCTAGAGCAACTTCATGAGTCTAATCACCGCAGTGAGACCACCAGGACAGCCAATACGTATAATTTTTCTGTGCTCTGTAGTGAAAGGATAATTGTGTTATAACTAGTAATAACAACTTAATTCTATCATTATTCAAGTTACCTGCATTTCACCATTCACTGTAGTGAGAACAGTCATTTTCCCCACAAATATTAACATAGTTTGTGAGGTAGGACACTTCAAGAATATAAATTAATAAGGTCATGGCATGCTCTGTAAAATGGAGGTAAATATTATAGTAAGGTTCTTTGACGTTATATTGTGGAGGAGGAAGAGATTAGTGTTTAAGTCCTGTCGACAATGAGGTCATTAGGTGGAGCACAACCTCGGATTAAGGGAGGATGGAGAAGCGGCCGCGTCCTTTCGAAGGAACTATCCTGGCATTTGCCTTAAGCGATTCAGGAAAATCACGTAAAACCTAAAGCAGAATGTTTGTATGTGGGTTTAAACCGTCATCCTCCATAATGCAAGTCCACTGTGTTAACCACTGCGTTACCCCACTCAATCGTTACAGTGTGTATATAATTTAATGACGTCATGATAAATTCTGCAAAAATGTTAGTCCTCTAGGGGATTTGCGTGTGTGTGTGTGTGTGTGTTTGTATGTGTGTGTGTGTGTGAGAGAGAAAGAGAGAGAGAGAGAGAGAGAGAGAGAGAGAGAGAGAGAGAGAGGGTGCTATGCTATCTAAAAATGCTAACATATCGCCAACGCTTAAGTGCATGGCAGGTGGTATATCCAACCACCTTCAGACTGTTTCTCCATCTTCCTATTCCCGAACGGCTATAGCTTCTTTCAAGAAATTCGCTTTTATTGCACTGATGTTGTAGCTGCTGGAATGCTGGAATAGCTATACTTAAGGACAAATCGTTTGCTACATATGATGGCTAACATGAAGCGTGCTTTGACTTCGTAAAGTACAAGAGAGGTGTATTGCTACCACCTACCTTCAATCATAAACCTCTGACACTTGTCAAGCTAAAGACTTTTGCTCTGTTTCTGTTCACGGATTTCACATTAATATCTGGATTGCTTTGATCATATGTTTGATGTGATTTGCATATCTCCAAAGAAATGGAAGCAGGTTATGAAATACTTACACTGCTGTAGCCACCAAGAGGCCTGCTGCAGCTACAGTAATCTTACCTGGGCAAGCAGACGCATTGCTGGCATGTTTGCGCGCAGCACCTCAGAAGTGACCTATTAGACAAGCTGTTTGCAAGCGCCATGGCATAAACCAGGCCAAGTCTACACCCAGTAGCAGCTAGGTACTTCAAGAAACGGTTGCTGGAAGCGGAAAGGGTATTACTTACTAGGTTTCCTCCCATACCTCACTACCATGTTGTCGATTAAAGTTGAAACAGTCAAACACACAAGTGGAAGTATAATTGGCGTAAAACTGGATTTAGTGATATCAGAAAAGCTGTCTTGGCCTCACTGATGCTCATTCACAAATATACGATAAACGACAATGGAGACGAGAAGTCTGAATTAGAGACATACCAAGGCCAAATTTAGAATTTATCGCTTATGAATGCAACGCCCATTTGGAATCAAAGTGGTTGTTGAAGTAGCAACATACAAGCACAGCTCTGGAATTCTACATCTACATCTACATCCATACTCCGCAAGCCACCTGACGGTGTGTGGCGGAGGGTACCTTCAGTACCTCTATCGGTTCTCCCTTCTATTCCAGTCTCGTATTGTTCGTGGAAAGAAGGATTGTCGGTATGCCTCTGTGTGGGTTCTAATCTCTCTGATTTTATCCTCATGGTCTCTTCGCGAGATATACGTAGGAGGGAGCAATATACTTCTTGACTCTTCGGTGAAGGTTTGTTCTCGAAACTTTGACAAAAGCCCGTACCGAGCTACTGAGCGTCTCTCCTGCAGAGTCTTCCACTGGAGTTTATCTATCATCTCCGTAACGCTTTCACAGTGGTTGTTGAAGCACCAACATACAAGCATATCTCTGGAATTCATGGTCGAGGAAGCCACGGACCATATACACTGAAGAGCCAAAGAAACTGGTATCCTTGACTAATATCGTGCGGGGGCCCCGCGAGCACGCAGAAGCGCCGCAACATGACGTAGCATGGACTCGACTAATGTCTGAAGTAGTGCTGGAGGGAAATGACACCATGAATCCTGCAGGGCTGTCCATAAATCCGTAAGAGTACCAGAGGGTGGAGATCTCTTCGGAACAGCATGTTGAAAGGCATCCCAGATACGCTCAATAACGTTCATGTCTGGGGAGTTTGGTGGCCAGCGTAAGTGTTTAAACTAAGAAGAGTGTTCCTGGAGTCACGCTGTAGCAATTCTGGACGTGTGGGGTGTCACATTGTCCTGCAGAAATTGCCCAAGTCCTTCGGAATACACAGTGGACATGAATGGATGCAAGTGATCAGACAGGATGCTTACATAGCGTCACCTGTCAGAGTCGTATATAGATGTATAAGGGTCTCATATCACTACACCTGCACTCGCCCAACGCAATACACAGCCTCCGCCAGCTTCAATTCCCCTGCTAATGCGCAGGATGCATGGATTCATTAGATTGTCTCCATACCCCTAAACGGCTGTCCGCTCGATACAATTTGAAACGAAACTCGTCCGACCAGGCAATATGTTTCAAGTCGGTGTTGACGGTCCCAGAAGAGGCGTAAAACTTTGTGTAGTGCAGTCATCAAGGGTACACGAGTGAGCTTTCGGCTCCGCAAGCCCATATCGATGATGTTCCGTTGAATGGTTCGCATGCCGACACTTGTTGATGGCCCAGCATTGAAGTAAGCAGCAATTTGGGGAAGGGTTGCGCTTCTGTGACGTTGAACGATTCTCTTTAGTCGACGTTGGTTCCGTTCTTGCAGTATGTTTTTCCGGCCGCGGTGATGTCGGAGATACGACGCCTTGCCGGATTCCTGATATTCACGGTACATTCCTGAAAAGGTCATATGGGAAAATCCCCACTTCATCGCTACCTCGGAGATGCTGTGTCCCATCGCTCGTGCGCCGACTATAACATGTTTATCCTCACTAAAATCTTGATAACCTGCCATTGTAGCAGCAGTAACCGATCCAAGAACTGTACCAGGCACAAGCCGTCTTATATACGCGTTGCCGAGGGCAGCGCAGTATTCTGCCTGTTTGCATATCTCTGTATTTGAATACGCCTGCCTATACCAGTTTGTTTGGTGCTGCAGTGTAGAATAATCGTGTTTGTAAAAGGAGTATTGAACAGTGTGGTATTCGTTTGAATCGTCAGCCACTTCATATTTAGCTCTGCTTCTATTCCATAAGGTACATGTGTATTTGCAACAGGGCAAACCGAGCGAGGTCCCTCAATGGTTAGCACACGGAACTCGCATTCGGGAGGACGACGGTTGAAACCCGTGTCCGACCATCCTGATTTAGGTTTTCCATGATTACTCTAAATCATTTCATGCAAATGCCTGGATGGGTCCTTTGAAATGGCACGCCGACTTCCTTCTGTACCCATCCGTATTTCGATGGGACCAATGACCTAGCTGTTTGGTCCCTTTCCCCAAATCAACCAACCAACCAACAGGGCAATACATATGGCAGTACCCGAAGTTGTATCCAAGACGGTCACAAGTCCCGTCTTCCTTTGTAAATGTGTGGGAATGATGGAGATTTTCTTTCCAGCTCCTGGATCCGGCACTGAAAAACGATCCACTGTCCACTGGCAACCGTCATCTTCTGTCAGTGGCATAATTCGGATGCGGAGTAGTGGTTATCGGGTCAGCACAACGCACTCCTGGGTGTTGCCATTTTCCGTGACATAGGAACCGCTACGTCTCTTTCAAGCAGTTCCTCAATTGGCCTCCAGAGGCTGAGTGCACCATGTTACAGTCCTCCCACCAACGAAAAAGACCTGTAGGTACTACACACGCTGATCACTCAGCTATGGAGACGAATACGGGGTGACTTCTGGTCGTATTCACACACATCAGAAAAAGTTTTGAATCACCTCGGTTCCGAGAGTTCCGGAACCTGTACAGAAAATTGGAATAGAGATCGACATAAACATCATTTCGTCCTTTTTATTGCTCATGAAAACCATGCATTGGTTGTTGTGTCACCATACAGCGAGACCTTCAGAGGTGTTGGTCTAGATTGCTGTACACACCGGACCTCTAATACCCGGTAGCACGTCCTCTTGTATTGATGCGTGCCTGTATTCTTCGTGGCGTACTATCCACAAGTTCATTAAGGCACTGTTGGACCAGATAGTTCCACTGCACAACGCCGTAGATCCCTCAGAGTGGTTGGTGGGTCATGCCGTCCATAAACAGCCCTTTTCAATCTATCCCATTCATGTTCGGTAGGGTTCATGTCTGGAGAACATGCTGGCCACTCTAGTCGAGCGATGTTGTTATCCTGAAGGAAGTCATTCAAAGATGTGCACTAGGGGGGGGGGGGGGGCGAATTGTCGTCCACGAAGACGAATGCCTCGCCAGTATGCTGCCGGTGTGGTTGCAGTATCGCTCGGAGGATGGCATTCACGTATCGTACAGCCGTTACGGCGCCTTCCTTGACCACCAGCGGCGTACGTCGGCCCCACATAACGTCACAACAAAACAACAGGGAATCTCTATCTTGCTGCACTCTCCGGACGGTGTGTCTAAGGCGTTCAGCCTGACCGAGTTGCCTCCAAACACGTCTCCCACGATTGTGTGGTTGAAGGCATTTGCGACACTTATCGGTGAAGAGAACGTGATCCTAATCCTGAGCGGTCCATTCGGCATGTTGTTGGGTCCACCTGTACTGCGGTGCATGGTTCCAAAGATGGACCTCGCCATGGACGTCGGGAGTGAAGTTGTGCATCATGCAGCCTATTGCGCACAGTTTGAGTTGTGACATGACGTCCTGTGTCTACTCGAAAAGCATTATTCAACATGGTGGCGTTGCTGTTAGGTTTCCGTAGGTAGCGGGTATCAACTGCATTCGTAGCCCTTGGGCGGCCTAAGCGAGGCATGTAATCGACAGTTCCTGTCTGTCTGTATCTCCTCCATGTCCGAACAACATCACTTTGGTTCATTCCGACACGCCTTGACACTTCCCTTGTAGAGAGCTCGTCCTGGCACAAACTAACAATACGGTCGCGATCGAACCGCGTTATTTATTTACCGTCTAGGCATCGTTGACCTACAGACAACACAAGCCGTGTACCTCCTTCCTGGTCGAATGAGTGGAACTGATTGGCTGTCGAACCCCCACCCCCGTCTTCTAGGTGTTGCTCGTGCATGGTTGTTTACATCTTTGGACCTCTCTGAATAGTCGAAGGGACTGTGTCTATGTCTATGATAAAATATCCACAGTCAACGTCTATCTTCAGGAATATTGGGAACCGTGGTGATGCAAAACTCTTTTTTGATGTGTGTGTATTAAATGTAACAGTCCTCGATTAACTATGACATTACGTAGAAGCAATGTGGAAACTCTCTCTAAAGACGACATCCATCTATGTAAACGGTTGTAACACTCCATTGTATTTAAAGGAAAAGATAGTGAAGATGTTGTCCATGACAATATGTTTATATGTGCACGACGCTATAACAACCACTAGTGTATAATCTGTGTAAGACAAGTTCATTCTTATCGGACCATAGCCTCTGAGAGTTCCGTTTCCATTGTCCACAAGAGTATAGTACTCCACTGCGATGTACCCTTCAAGTTCAAAATGTTTCGAGATTGGATTAATAAAAAATAGAGAAAAATTAAAATAAATTTGAAGCCATTTTCACTATTTTGACCGTGACTGTCTCAAGATATATGTAAAGCTTTTTACCTACCACTACCTGTCACAAGATTTGTGAACTAACGTATTATTTATTTATTGTGCGACATGTTTCGAGGGAATACCTCATCATCAGGCTATGGAAATACAAAAACATTTTGGCAATAAGATCACACAGATGTTAAACAATCTTTTCATAAATGCTGTGGATTTCCTCTGGAAGAAGAGAAAACCTAGTAAGAGAAGATGTCACTTTGTATGCTGGACTGATGTTTGCATGAAAATGTTTTGTAACAGTCACTCACTTTGTTCTTAAGGGCCGGCCGGAGTGGCCGAACGGTTCTAGGCGCTACAGTCTGGAACCGCACGACTGCTTACGGTCGCAGGTTCGAATCCTGACTCGGGCATGGATGTGTGATGTCCTTAGGTTAGTTAGGTTTAAGTAGTTCTAAGTTCTAGGGGACTGCTGACCTCAGAATTTAAGTCCCATAGTGCTCAGAGCCATTTGAACCATTTTTTTGTTCTTAAGGAGTGGCATTCTCGTTGTGATGAGCTGAGGTGTTTCCGTTTCTGTGGCTCTCTTGGCTTTCTTGATCGATGTTCACAAATTTACACAAACGTAGCAGTAACATGGAAACATGATCACAAAAACAAATCTGTAGTGCAGTGGACAAGGTGGCGGTCAAAATACAGCTGGTTTCGATTTGACTATCGATCTGTCGATCTATGTTGTGTCGAGATGTTTACAAGTCTTCTGAACGTCTTGTTATCGTATTACAGATGTAGATTGACGAAATAGATTACAAATTGAGCACCTGTTACAAATTTATTGTGCAAATGATGATATAGCGAAACATGTAGATGAAACAAGACACAGTGCTACAATACACAACGATCTCAAAGTACAATACTACACAAATTAGAAAAGTGCTGGAAATGGATATCTGGGAAGGAATGGAAATATTCATCCATGGCCAAATGGCGAATAACGAAATCCCGAATGAATTGACAGATTTCAAAAATTCACACTTCTTTTCCAATTTCACTATAGTGCTCTTAGAATAAAAGATATATAACATCACAGTCGTTTGACTCTAGACCCAACAATAGCTCAGATATAGGTAAAATAAATAGTTCTTATATCATAATTTGTACAATAATATAGTAACAGGTACTCAATTTGCAATCTATTTCGTCATCCTACATCTGTAATACGATAACAAGACGTGCAGAAGACATGTAAACATCTGACACCACGTAGATCGACAAATCGATAGTCAAATCGAAACCAGATGTATTTTGACCGCTGCCTTGTTCACTGCACTACAGATTTGTTTTTGTGATTGTGTTTCCAAGTTACTGATACGTTAGTAAAAATTTGTGAACAGTGATAAAGAACGCCAAGAGTGCCACAGAAATGGAAACACATCAGCTCATCACAATGAGACTGCCATTCCTTTAGAAGAAAGTGAGTGATTGTTACAAAACATTTTCGTGTGCAAACATCAGTCAAGCATACAAAGTGACATCGCCTCTTACTAGGTTTTCTCTTCTTCCACAAGATGACCACAGCATTTATGAAAACACTGTTTAACATCTGTATGATCTTACTGTGAAATTGTTTTGTAGTGCCATAGCCTGATGATGAGGTATTCCCTCGAAACAGGTCGCACAATAAATAAATAATAGCTTAGTTAACAAATTTTGTGACTGGTAACGGTAGTTAAAAACCTTTACATAAAGTTAAACTGGTTTCACTGTTTCATGTGTTTTACGTAGTCTCCCCCAGGAAGCACAGGGCGTTCAGATGACCGTGAGGATATGTCAGAAAAGTCCTCCTGAGGGATGTTGTTCGACTCGTGCGTGAAATTGAGTGGAATGACAGTTATTTCGTCAAGCTTTGACCCTTCATGCGAATTTCTATATTTTGTCTTTTTGAGGTACGTTCGTACTGGAAACACTGATTCTCATCATGTACTATGATTTATTCCAGAGAATAAATGTCCGCCTATTACATTTTAATCAAGTCACGACAAACATCCACGCGTCGATTTTTCTTTGTACATACTTTTCTCTCCGTCAAAACATTCTGGACTTTATTTAGTGACGTTCAGTTCGTTGCCCCATTCCAATCTGCGTCGCAAAAAACGTCGACACACTACAGTCACACATCCACTACTTGCCACTGCCTGTTCACAACTAACTAGTTGAATGCACGTCGATTGTTTACGGTTGTTAGTTCAAGCTGCCACCGTTGTTAATGCACTGACGTCACTTGTACGCCAGGTGAATCTCGAAACTTTTTGTACAGTCGGTGTATACAGTATAAAGTAGATAATGGAGAAACTGCATTTTGACAAGCATGGGATGTGAATGAAAATGTAGGAAGGTGGTTTCAGACAGTCTCATAACGAGAATAAAAGCGTAGTGGATAACCGAAATAAGACGTCTTTATTTCGATGTGCCCTTGTCTAGCAGATAACGCTTGTACATAGCAGTTAATATAAGTTATTTACAAGGTGTGCGGTGCAGTCCAGAGGCGAGACGGTGTCGGCGAAGTGTTCAGTAGTGGACCTTGGAGTGCGGCGTCAGCAGCGAGGAGTGCGCCGTCTTGAGAGGCGCGCCGTACACTGGCGCGGGTGCGGCGACGCCGGGGGCGACGTAGCCGGGGGCGACGTAGCCGGGGGCGGCGAGGCCGGCGGCGACGGCGGGGGCCAGCGCTCCGGGCGCCACGACGCCGGGGGCGTAGCGCGACAGAGCGCCCGGCACCACGCGTCCTGCAAAGCGGAACAGACGCCGGCTGTAGTGTGTGTGTGTCTGTGTGTGCGCTGAGGGGACGCCGAGTGTGTGCTGGATACAGCTGCATCCACAAGCTTGGTCCGATCAGTGCGAAAAAAGGTGGTGGCACAGTGGTAAATCAGAGGGATGACAGGTGGTGGCACAGTGGTAAAAATTGTGAGTACAGTTCAACATTCCCTTAAGGATAAGCTCATTAGAGACGATTTGGAAAATATTGGGAAAGAAATTTGTTGTATCTTTCTTAAAGGTACAATCCAAGCATTTGCGTTAACTGGCTCAGGAAAATGATGGGAAATCTAAGTCTTAATGGATGGACTGGATTTTGAAATGCCTTCCTCCTCAATACGTATTGTCCTGTATCTCCTCTACGGTTTGGAAACGACGTCCTTTCAAAGTATTTTCCAGTCTGGGAAACAGGAAAAAGTCTACTGCTGCTGGTCCGGAGGATACGGGAATGGCGCACAACGGCAATGTGGTGTTTTGCTAGATAGCTGCAGACAAGGAGTGACGCGTGAACTAGAGCATTGTCATGATGCTACATCCAACTCAGGTTTTCCCACAATTCAGGCCTCTCCAGCGCACAGCATCCCTTATGCGCACTAGGATTCGCTGGTAGACTTCCTTGTTTCTCATCTGACCACGTGGCACAAATTCGTGATGGATAAACCCTTTGTTCTGAAAAAACGCAACCAACATCATCTTGATCTACGACCGACACATGCGTGGTTTTTTTGGACGAGGTGACCCTCTGCCCACCCGCTGTGACGACTGCATCTCCGTTATCCGTACCCCACGTCTCATCGCCTGGTATCAAAGGTTTTCATTGTCATTAACAGCTGCAAGCAGTTCCTCTCACATTTCAACACGGGTCTGTTTCTGATCTTCAGCCAGCAAACGCGATATGAATTTGACACTGGCACGACGCGCCTCAAGTTTTTCACTCAAAATTTGATGACATGATCCTATGACGATCCCCACTATCTCAGCAACTTCCCGAACAGTTAAACGACGATTTCTGCGAATCACAGAACGAACGCTATCCACAAGGACAAAAAATGTTCAAATGTGTGTGAAATCTTATGGGACTTAACTGCTAAGGTCATCAGTCCCTAAGCTTACACACTACTTAACCTACATTATCCTAAGGACAAACACACACACCCATGCCAGAGGGAGGACTCGAACCTCCACCGGTACCAGTCGCACAGTCCAAGACTGCAGCGCCCTAGACCGCTCGGCTAATCCCGCGCGGCCCACAAGGACATCATCTGTTGATGTGGAAAGATGTCCACACTTGGAATCGTCACAGACCGACATTCTGCCTTGCTGAAAACGTTTAAACCATTCATATCATTGCGTGCGACTCATACAGTCCTCCCCGTATGCTTGACTAAGCATTTGAAATGTCTGTGTGAAAGCTATGTCAAGTTTGTAGCAGAATTTCACGCACACACCTTTATTGCACTAATCCGACGAGCAGGCTACACACATGCTTACTTCAGCGGCTGTGGTTCGCTTGCTGATTTCAGAGGCAAATGGTAGTTTGTTGTCTAAACCTGCCGCTAGTTGCACTCAGTAGCCGCAGAGCGATCGCTCTGCTGGTTGGCGCGCTATTTCATAAGTTCGGTTTCTTTTTGAACACACCTCGCATGTGCAATCTCACCACTGCGTCATCTCGTTCGATGACATAGAAGCAGTTAAGGTGAGTTTATCCTATGATTGTAGGAAGACGTGGTATTTCCATATGATCTCCTGATGAGGTTAAGACGATCGCAAATTCGTGTGATCCGTCTGTATAGTGCTACAGAAAAGCACTGAACACGTAACACAGTAATTAAAACCCTGTATCCAAAATGATTTCTCGTGTATGCCGGATGATATTCTGTTCTTTGCGAAGCTTGCACGTGCCTAAAATCACCTTCCTGTAGAAGTTTGTAAGGGTAGTTGTCCGTCAGTTTAGTATACTTGTGTTTTGTCTAGGTATGAATTAAAATCTTAAACCTCACGTAAAAAGCTACCATTGTCGTTACATTAGGACTGTCACTGTTCTACGAATTCAGTAAGTTTCTTTTTGTGTTGGTGCCTCAAATCGTGAAAACAGAAGTCCCCTGGAGAGGTCAAGGCTCGTTCGAATTAGTCATATCTGCGTTTGCTCCAACGTCCTGAAATGTAATAACCGTGTATAGAAATCTCTTTTATGTAGAAATAGGGAACCGTGAGTGGATGGCTACGACCACACATAAAACTATCTCAACTCGTCATCCACACAGATTAACCAATAATATCTATTTATCGTAAGCCCTCTTCGTAAACCTGAATATTTGGTCGGAGGTTCCATGTAACTAACGGATTCGACTGTTACAGCGTTCGAAGAATATCAAATGAGACCCTCGTCGAAAATTACGATAGTTCGAGTGTGAATCAGTTGCCATGACTAACGTAATACTAATTTCGATGGCAATGACAACGATACAATTTTACGCTCATGTGGAAGAATGACTGTATTATTTTTAATTTAAAGCTAAGACGTAAATAATGTATCAATATTGATGATTAAATGTCTTCGTACAAGATCAGGTAATGCAGTTACACACTATCATTCGTAAGATGAGCGTACCTAGTACACACCCACACTTTAATCGCAAATTGCTCACAATAATTTTCCACAGGAAAAAATGCTTCAATTAAGATGATGAATTTTGAGCTTTCCTATGTACGTATTATCCCAACAACCATAAACTGCTCCACGCAGCTGATTTCCGTAACGAAGATAAACAGTTTGAGTAACCTTTCTGTAGCACCTGACCCCAAATGACTGGTTCTCGTTGCCAGTGGTAATTGTAGCGGCGCTCGGAAAGCACGCATCTGGATTTATAATTGCCACTGGGCGATGTGGCGTTATGAGTAACAGGGGCAGGGCGGTACGTTTCGCCAGATGCCTGCTTGCTCCCGCCTAAAGAGCCCACCGAGAGCGGCAAAGCGTTCGGAGCATGCTGCACGCTATACAGCAGGCGGCCTTGGCATTTGCAGAGCTGACGAGGAAGACCACATGCTGGCTTCGGAGGGCGGGGTGCCGCGCCACACCTATCCGCCTGTGCTTTCGACAAGGGTGAGCAGAAGTGCACACCGCACACACGTTTGCCTACTACCTCGTGTATAACTTCTAAAACAGCGACAAGGTGCATCTACACATACACCTTACGGTGTGTGATGGAGGATACCTATGGTATCATCATTTCACCCTTCCGTGTTCCATTCGCGAATGGTGCTTAGGATCGGTCGATAAGCCTCTGAATGACCTCAATTTCTTCTGATTTCCTCGTCAAGGTCACTTCGCGAGACTTACGTGGGAGAAGCAATGTGTTGTAAAATTCTTCTTTCAATGTACAGTCTCCCTCTCGGTGATATATAGCACCTCCCTTATTTCGATTGCCGCTGGAAGTTGCTGAGCATCTCCGTAATATTCTTGCACTTATTAAAAGATCCCGTAACGAAACGCGCAGCTCCTTGATGGATCTTCTCTGTCTCTTTTATAATCAAATCTGTTAAGGTTCGCAGACTGGTGAACAGTATTCAAGACTCGGTCTAAAAGGTGTTTTGTAAGCCACTTCTCACATTTCTCCAACTTTTTTCCAATTAAGTTTAGCTCGGCATCTGCTTTTGCTGTAATTAGTTTTACGTAGCCATTCCACTTTAGGTCCCTCATGATGTTTACACCAGAGGATTCTCACGGCAGCTACTGTTTACAGTGACTTACAGCATAGCTTAAACGAACAGCGGTGGATCTCTACTCCCTTTTAAGCTCGATATCTTACTTTAAATTACGTTTGAGTCAACAGCCAGCACCTGTACCAATAATCGAATTTTCGCAGGTCTTGCTCCTTTTCCGTACACACTTCTGGCGTTGCAACCTTCCTATAGACAGCACTGTTGTCTGCGAATGGCCTCTTAGAGCTTCCGAAGTTATACGCTAGATCACTTGTATGAATTGTAACACTCACTTAATCTATTCCCAAAAATTTCGGTCCATCGTTTACTAGGAGGTCTGAGGTATTGCCCTCAGAATTCGATCCGCTATCTATTCAAGGTAATTGATCAAATGCGAGATGCAGAAGCATCCAATGAGAATCCATGTGCCTCACACCAGTTTTAATAGAGTGAATAAACACGTGACCTGTTGCAAAATCAGTCCTATATCTCACGTTGTCAAATTCCTGCCTGAAATAATACACAGATAAATGGATATAAAATTTGAAGACATACTGCGTGAGGACGACTGGATTCAGAAGTGCAGATCAGCCATTCTGAGTGAATATTTACTAACAGACGGAAGAGTGAAGGGAAATCAAGATGCAAAAACAGAACTTGTGGACCCAGAGGTAGCCTTGGCAACGTAAAGTATGATGACATACAATATGCTAGAAATACTGAGGAATTGGGGAAAGTAATACAGTACTGAACGATTAATACGATGTCCAAGTTAGTGAAGTAAAGAAATAAAAGTTCCCGTTGATTAGGTAATGAAAGGACGTTGCATACCGTTGCTATTGCTCTCATACAGGATAAAGGTATGTGTGCAACGAACAGGAACGACAACGTTCTGATATATCCGAAAACAATCATGAAGTGAAAGAGCTGCTTTTTCAGCAGGTAATAAGGTTTAAAGATAAACGAAACAGTTGTGAAACTGAGGGAGTTTAGTTGCAAAGAAAATAGCACACTGTTACAGTTAAAGAAGGTATAGTAAGAGAAAAAGTGTAATAATTATTACACAAGATGCACATGAGAAAAGAAACATCAGAAATATATTAATGTACTAGGGAAAAATCATGCAGAAGCAGCTGTATTGGCGTACAGGACATTGAACAGAGGAAGGCGCTTGTAAAAGAATACCTCAGGAACACAGTATTGTATGTAAGTGAATCGGAATCATAGGAAAACCGGTAAGAAGTAAGTTACAACATTTCAATGTGACGCTATATCAAAAGTAGAAAATCTGTGGAGCAAACCCTTGACAGGGCTATTGCCCCGCTGCAGGTAGGGTACAGCCTTTCTCGCAGCAGCGTTAGGAGGGAGAGGATAGTGGTCGGGCCCTTTGCCAGTCACCTTTTACCCCTAGGAAAGACCCCCATTACTCAATTGACAGCAAGCAGAGTTAAGCTGGGGGCGCCGTGGAGGCACTGAAACGAAGAAAACTCTCCACCCGTATCTGGTACTGAACCTGGGGCCTCCAGATGTGGAGTCTAGTGCGTACCTGCTAGACCACCATAGACACAATGCAGTGTTATGTTCCTGAAAATTACGTAGAAGGATTTGATATAACATGAAAATGGTGGAATTTATGATGGTAACTATAAGACGGAGCAGGTTAGTGAGGAATATGGAGAAGCATACGAGAATGGTTAATTTCTGACCCGTATCAACGGTATTGACAGAATTTTATAGAGAAAAGCTCGTGAAATGTATTATGTGATAGAGATTAAAAGAGACAGAGAAACAGAGAGAGAGAGAGAGAGAGAGAGAGAGAGATTAAGGGAATTTACTTTGCTTGAGCTTAAAATTTTGAAGCATTTCTCTGTCGATTATTTTCTTAAATCTCGATTTTGTAAAGTCGAACAAGTATTTCAAACAATTGAAAACATGGATTACGTCGCCAGTGGTCTAATACAATTAATTTGAAGTACGTCCAGTTCGGCAATTTGTGTGGAGAATGTACTTGTCTAAAAATATGAAGCTGCCATATTAATTTTCAAAAGGTACACACTTGTAAATATAATTTATTTTATTATTTGGAGAGCTTATGCCTTCGTGCCAACAGCAAAAACAGAGAGAAACCTTTTTACTGCCTTGCCGAACGAATCCACTTGTGTTTGTTCTCTGGTGAAAGGTTTTCTCCATCACCGGTAATCTTCAGATCCAATAAGTAGCATGACATATCATACTGTGCACACATAAGTCATCTGTTCTAATAATAGATTAACTATATCAGGACATGAGTGCAAGTATCGGGGCATTCAACTTATTGGATATGAGGATTACCAGTTACTTTCGAAAGCAGTCAGTAGCTAACAGGTAAAGATTGGGTCAGACACTTGTTTAAAACTTTTACCAATGGTGTACTCCATTTTTCTAGGACTCTAAGGATTGTCAAGCAAACTGGAAGTTATGTAAAGAAGGGGTCACACTGTTGAAATGACGGAACCAACGAAACACGTATTCCACGAAATTTCCAGATTTCAGCCGGATGACGTCGACACCTTGCCACGTTATTTTGGCTGGCAACCATTCAGACATCTTCAGGTGAATTGTTTTTTACAATGGAGATTGCTGGTGCATGTCCCTAACTTCATACCAAAAATTGGCCCGACGACGCTTACGCATCCAGTACATGAGCGTCCTCTGTTGCATATTGAAACATATGCGCCTGTGTCTCCGCGCCAATTTTCGGTGTAGAGACGTGCAATAGCAGTTTCCAGCGCACAACAGTCCCCTGGAGATAGTTGAATGGTTGTCAGTCGAAACATCGAGGCAACGCTATCCGGCTGAAATCTTCGTGGAATACTCATTACGCCGAGGAAAGTTGGAGCATTTTAACGTAACACTTGCCTGCGAGGGCGGCTACGGCATTGGGAGCGACGGCAGCTCCGAGAGGTGCAGGACCGGTGGGGACTCCGTCCTTAGTGACGACGGCGTTGAATCCGGCGCCGGGGGCGGCAGTGTACTGCACGGTGCGGACACTGCCGTCGGGCTCGACCAGGCTGTAGCTGCCCTCCACCACGTCGCCGCTGCGGCTCTCCTGCTGCTGCTTGGCGTCGCCGGTCAGGGCGTCGCTGACGCTGTAGCTGAAGCTGTACTGCGGGTTGGGGTCGTAGTAGGCGTCGACGGCTTCGGCAGCGGGCAGACCCAGGCGGCCCAGGCCGGCGTAGCGGGCGGCGGCCAGGCCGGCGTAGCCGGGGGCGTAGGCGGCGGCGGCGGGCAAGCCGGCGGCGGCGGCCGGGAGGCCGGCGGCGGCCAGTCTGGCGGCGGCGGCAGCGGCGGCGGCTCTGGCGGCAGGAGACAGCGCAGCGGCCGCGGCGGGCGCCAGCGCACCCGCGTAGCCGGGGGCGTAGGCGGCGGCGGGCAGACCAGCGGCGGCCGCGGCGGGGAGGCCGGCGGCGGCCAGTCTGGCTGCGGCGGCGGCTGCGGCAGCTCTGGCGGCGGGCGACAGCGCTGCGGCCGCGGCCGGCGTCAGGGCGCCCGCGTACCCGGGCAGACCTGCGAGCAGCCGAGGTCAGTTAGCAAAGGTACTGCTCGCGTCTCCGGTAATCTGTGCTGGCCTGCGACGTTCGCGCATCTCAAAGATCTCTGGGTCCCTAAATCACTCTTCCTCGAACTGTCAAACGGCGTGCTGTACGGAGTAGGGCGATATAGAAAATAACCAAAAGCTGTCCTCAGGGGTTAATATGTGGACCTGCATTCCGAATTCCCTTTCACACTTGTACCCAGCAGATAAAGTAATACAGAAGGCGTATCGCAATCCTCAGATCGTTCAGTGTAGGGACAAGCTACAGCTCTCTAAGCTAATTAAAAATCGAGTTATATGACACTGAAGCTATAAGTAACTTTTGGGACGGACTTATAAAGTCACAGTGATAAAAAGAGACAGAGAAATCAACAAAGAGCGAGAGAGAAAGACAGAGAGAGAGAGAGAGGGAGAGACAGAGAGAGAGAGAGAAAGCAAAGGAAATTATGTATCTCTCAAATGTTTCAAATGGCTCTGAGCACTATGGGACTTAACATCTGAGGTCATCAGTCCCCTAGAACTTAGAACTACTTAAACCTAACTAACATACAGACATCATACAAATCCATGCCCGAGGCAGGAGTCGAATCTGCGACCGTAGCAGTCGCGCGGTTCCGGACTGAAGCGCCTAGAACCGCTCGGCCACCGCGGCCGGCTTACGTAGCTCTAAATTATAATTTTGACGCTTTGCTCTTGCGACTCCTAGTTCATTTTTTTTTTAAATCTTCAATTACAAAGGCTGGGGAAGGTGGTGTCTTTCTGCTGTGTGCCAGGACACGTGGGTATTAAGGGGAACGAAACGGCTGATATAGCAGCCAAGAGGGCCTGTCGCAGATCCCAGTTCGTTTAGTGTGGCATTTCTTTGCATGGTATCAGCTCGATGTTGAGGTGCAGAGCCATGCATCAATAGGAAGAAAAGTGGGTGGGAGTGAGAGAAAATATACTGCGTCCGGTGAAATCTGCAACTCGGCCATGACGTACCTCTTTCCACGCAGACGGGATGAGGTCGTTCTCACACGTCTTCACATAGGACACAGGCATTTCATGCACAGCTTCTTGCTCCAGTGAAAGTATTCGCCAATGTGTGGTGCTTGTGGCATACAGATCACTGTACATCACGTTCTAGTACACAGTGTTTTGTATTCACATAAGAGGACAGCAGAGCATCTGCGGTCCTATTTATCATCTATTTTATGTGACAATGACACTAATGTTGTACGTATTTTAAGTTTCTGTAGAAGTCTGACGTGTTCCCTAAAATTTTAGGGTCTCGTTTTCATTATGTTATCAGGGTGGCTAGTTCATCTGTATATTTTGTAACTGATCAGGCAGTCACATATCCCTGTGAATCTGTTGTACTTTCCCTCTTGTCTTCTTTGCGTTTCGACTGACAGTTTTCCAACATAAGACCATTTTAATGCTATCTGACAGGATATGAGCTAGTGTGACTGTGCGGGTGATCATGGATGAGACTGGGAGAGAGTGAGTGAAACTTTATATCAGATTACTTCTTCTTTCTTTTATCGCATTGCCTACTTTTAACTGCATTCGCTTCGACTAATTTTCGCGTGGGCGCCGATAACCTCGTCGTTGAGCGCCTTACGACAAACACCACATACAGCACCGCCTGTATTCAAGGACCTAACCATACTTCTATGGTTGGATTCAGTGGTTGTATTGCATAATGAATGGATCGTATAGAGTAGACAGATCCGTTGCCTATGGTCACGCGGAATCTGTTGACTCCAGAGCAAAGATAGAGGTCAGAGAGTACCGCGGACTTTCGGAGATCAACTAGCGTGTGGACAACAAATGAAATACACCCGCACAAAAACTTTGTATCTTTCACTTAAGGGTAGGTTCGATGTTACAAAGGATCCGATTATTAGGTTGCATGGCTTCTCAGTAAAAGGGATTCCGGTATCCAGGTAGCCAATTTTGAATACCGACTCATAAATAAATTTTTCGGCTCACCTAGCTATAGATTTACAAAAGACCACCATGTATGCACAATAGTACGTGAAAGGAACTAATTTACTAAAATCGGACGAGTTCACGATACATTTGCAACTGTATCACTTTCATCCATTTCAGGGAATAACTCATCTTACTAGCGCTCATGGTCCCGACCCGCAATATTTGTTTAAAATTCAGAAATGTCCCTCAGGAACTTTCTTCAGTTGCTTCGTTGACCAGGTTTATGACTTCTGCGCCACGTTTTCCTATTACGGCTATTTGCATCACTTACGAGTAGTTTTGGAATTCCAGCCCCACCTGCAATCCCCTGCTTTGTGCTGTGGTGGTCACGGAGTTCGCAAATGCGGCAGTCAGTTCTGCAGTGTCTTTGTCAACTGTCATCCACTTACTTTTCTTCACTGTTCCCTTCAATGACTGTCACGATCACTCAGCACACTTTCGTCCGCCTTGTGGATTGGAGGATGAAGGTTTTCCACTTTTCCTGTGTGCAGTGTAAAATGGTTCAAATGGCTCTAAGCACTATGGGACTTAACTTCTGAGGTCGTCAGTCCCCTAGGCTTAGAACTACTTAAATCTAACTAACCTAAGGACATCACACACACCCATGACCGAGGCAGGATTCGAACCTGCGACCTTAGCAGCAGCGAGGTTCCGGACTGAAGTGCCTAGAACCGCTCGGCTACAGCGGCCGGCTGTGTGCGGTGTAGATCTACGGTACAGAGTTTCTTTAACTACGGTTTGGCTACCTTGGTTACGGAAGAACCCACCATACGAGCACTAACAATTAGCCCATGTTCCAAATCAATTAGCTCCGACATAATGCGCTCGTAACTACACAAGACAGGGTCCCAACCACGACTCACTCTTGGGCCGTATTGCGGGACATTGCACAGGTGCCGTTAGTGGCAAATACAACAGCTCAACCTGCAGACTTGGCTGGCGTTTGCATTTACGTTCAAGCATGAATTTCTTGCTGTGTTTCCATGTTTCTGTCCAACCCCTGTACATTAATGACTGAAGCCATGTGAGCACACATATCTATTCGCAATATAAAAACGGGCGTCTTCTCCCAACAATGCAGTATTAAGCAGTATTGTTTTAAGCACTGCCACTGTGTGAGCAGAGAGGGTACGACGACTCACCTGCGAGTCCTGGTGCGCCGTAGCCCCGCAGCGCTGGCGCAGCCGAGTAGGAGACGGCGGGCGCGCCCAGGTAGCCGGCGCTGGCTGCGCCCAGCAACGCGCACAAGAGCACAACCTGCAGGCACACACAAGCGTCACCGTTCACTCTCCAGTCACCAGGCGGGTGATTCCTCGACACGTTCAGGCCGGCGTGTACCACCGGTGGCTGTCTACCTAACCTTCCATCGCACGGGGCTTGCCACCAGTGATTCACGCTCCACTCTAACAATTATGCTACCAGCAGTGCTCTAACGTATAATGTATTGCCTATCTGCAAGCCGCAACTAACAGCTGAACACAATTTGTTACTAATTTAGCATAAAATTATTTTATATGATCTGTAGTTGTTTTAAAGGAATGGACTTGTGCCGCTTTCGAAACAAAAGGCCAATATATTATAATAGTAGCCTAGGACATTTGAATAGAACCGCCACCCCGCGGC